>NC_090936.1:892833294-893134457 GCF_040938575.1 Ambystoma mexicanum | reverse complement strand
ATAAGTATATCTGCGTATTTTTTATAAAAGGGGGCGGTAAAGCCGTTCGGGCCTGGTGCCTTATCGTTTGGGAGGGCCGCTATTGCCTTTTTTACTTCCTCTTCCGTGATCAGGTTCTTCAATGCTACTCTGTCTGCCTCGGGGATTTTCGTAATGGGTGGAGATTGCAGATGTGTGTCTTGGTCGGTTTCATTTGGATGTTCTGTGGTATATAGTGTTTGGTAGGATTTGCGGAAGACTTTTCCTATGTTCTGGGTTCATGTTTGTAATTCTCCCTGCGAGTCTCGAATGCTCATTATGTTCATTGTCTTTTGTTTTTCTCGCAGTTGTCTTGCTAAGAGTCTGTCTGCCTTATTGGCTTTTACATATATCTGTAGTTCAAGGTATTGGAGGGATCTTTCGGCCACTTTGGTGCATAGCATTTCTAGTTGTCCCTGCGTGTGTTTTAAGGCTTTCTTTAGGGTTCTGGAGGGATGGGACATAAGTTCTTTTTGAGTGTCCGTTATTTTCTTTTCGACTTCTTTTTCCCAGCGGTGTCTCTGGTTTTCTTTAGTGGCTTTTAGTGCTATAAAGTGGCCGCGGGTTACCGCTTTAAATGCCTCCCAGACAGTGCTTAGTGGGACCTTGCCTGTGTCGTTTTGCATAAAGTATTCTGTTATCTTGTCCCTAATCGTTTCCCCCCAGTACCGGGTCCTGGAGAATATCCTGAGGGAGCCTCCAGCGCCACAGCCTTCCCCCCTTTTCAGGGGTTGTTATTTGTAGCCAGAGCGGGCCGTGATCTGAGAGAGATATCGATCCCTTTTCTATATCTTGGATTTTCCCAATGAGGCCCACCGACACCCAGAAGTAATCTATCCTTGACATCGTATTGTATACGTGCGAAAAGTACGTGTAGCCTCTCTGCTGATCCTTTAGTTGTCTCCATACATCGCACAGTGCCAGTTGGTCCATCTTTTGTTTGAGAAGTTTTGAAGGGGCGCCCTGGGTGGTGGGTCCCCCGTGCTCCTATCTGTTTGTGGGTGCCATGCTAGGTGTAGGTCTCCCCCCCGTAATCACTTCCCCCTTCACAAAGCCCTCGAGCTTCTCTAGAGCATCTCGGAGGAAGCCATCCTGACCCGTGTTTGGTGCGTATATGGAGGCCAGAGTCAGGCGGCATCCGTCGAGTTGTACATTAATGATTGCGAGCCTCCCTTCCTTATCCGTCAGCCTGTCTGTAAGGACTACATTCGCTGCTTTTATTGCTATCAGGACTCCTGCTTTTTTGTCTATGGCATTAGATTGTGCCCATATACGGTATCCCCTGAGATGTATTTTCTGTTTGTCCTGAGCTTTAATATGTGTTTCTTGCAGTAAGCGAATGCTCGCCTTTTCTCTCTTCAGCAGGGATTCTACTTTTTTCCTCTTTATCTGGGAGTTCAGGCCTCTTATATTGTATGTTAAGATTCTAAGTTTTCCCATTGTGTATTACGGCGTTGTGCATTTCCGGTTTCCCTGTGCAGCGAGATCTTTTGCTTCTTCCGGGACATTTCCCCCCCCTCCCTCCCTGTCCCCTCAACTTCCCCCCCAACTTCAAACTTTGAAACAATTAACTTCCGGAGGACGGCCCGGGTACCTAGAGTTGCTAGGGCGTTGAGCCTATCGCTCCCGGCCCTCAATGCACTCGGTATTAACTTTGCGGGGGATCCTATACCCTGCATTTCCTCAGACCTTCCTGAGTATCTGTTCCAAGGGCTCCTCACCGGACCGCCTATTTGTGCTTTCCATGGACATTTTACTATGTTTACTTGATTACCCATTTTGCTTCTTCTTTTGCCTCATCTCCTCCCAGCCCCTCATCCTTTTGTGGCTCCCAGCTCTTGTTCTGTTGGGCACTCCCATCGGTCCCTCTGTTTGTATGTCCATTATGTGTAGACCTTTGTTGCATGTGGTTACTCTTCTTTGTTTGCCTTCCCAGGTGAATAGAAGGCCGAATGGGAATGTCCGTTTGTATCGTATTTCCTTCGCCACAAGTTCTTTAACTAGCAGAGCCATATCTCTCCTTTTTTGCGATGTCACCGAGGCCAGGTCTTGGTACAGGTGGATGTCCGTCCCTTTCATCCTGATATGATCCAATTGTCGCGCCCTCTTCAGAATTTGTTCCTTTTGTGGGTATGAGGAGAGGGCTGCTAGGACATCTCTTGGTCTTTCTCCGGGCGCCCCTGTTCTTTTTGGGCCCACTCGGTGGACCCTGTCTATCCCTATGGAGTCTGCTTCCTGTTCATCCAGAATGTCTATGAACATTTCCTGGACTGCATTTTTGAGGTCTTTGTCTAGTACTGTCTCCGTAATGTTCTTGATTCGAATGTTAGATCTCCGGGAACGATTTTCTAGGTCTTCGCACTGGATCTCTAAGTTGTGGGTTAAGCGCACCAAGTGTTCCTGGGTCTCGCTGTATTGGCGAGTTTCATCTTTGAGGTTTTGACGATTTTCTCCACTGTTTCGGTCCTCTCTTCTAGTTTGGCTACGTCTCTCTTGACTTCTTGGACCGCTTGTTTTATTTCATTTCTCATTGATGTGAACTGGTCCTGGACCGCGGGCATGAATTTATCCTGGAGCTCCCCGAACCATGTTTGCATATCTTCCCGTGATGGGGGAGTGGGGTGGCGTTGGTTGTGGTCCTCTGGGGAGTCTTCCCGAGGCTTTCCTCTTGTATGGACCTGGGGGTCCGCCGACCACATTTGTACTAGGTTCGCATCTTGTTTGGCTGGCTGTGAGTTCGGGAGAGCCGTGTTCCCTTTCCCCTTTGCTTTCTACATGCCTTCCGTGCTGTATATTGTTCTCCTGCGATTATCGGGAGGCGTGATGCGCTTTCGAGGGACCCAGGGGTTGTCTCCTGGTTGTCGGCTTTATGGCCTTCCCCCTTGTAATGTAGATTACTGGGGGGGCGCGTTGGTCTTCCTGTATGGGGGGGGTGTTGCCCTAGCGGGGGGCTTCCGCCTGTAGCAGAGTCGTTCCTTTGTTCCCCCTCTGCCCCTCCCCTCTCTCCTCGGGCCTAACTTTGGGCCTCTGTGTGGTGGGGGTCATGTGAAAGTTTGCTGGTGTTGAGGGGGGGCACTCACCTTAGGCGCCTCCACCTGTAGCAGAGTTGTTCCTTTGTTCCCTCTCTGCCCCTCCCCCTCTCTCCTCGGGCCTAACTTTGGGCCTCTGTGTGGTAGGGGTCATGTGAAAGTTCGCTGGTGTTGAGGGGGGGCGCTCACCTTAGGCGCCTCCACCTGTAGCAGAGTCGTTCCTTTGTTCCCCCTCTGCCCCTCCCCCTCTCTCCTCGGGCCTAACTTTGGGCCTCTGTGTGGTGGTGGTCGTGAAAGTCTGCTGGTGTTGAGGGGGGGGGCGCTCACCTTAGGCGCTTCCGGGCGACCGATGGCGTGCAGCGTATTTTTTCGGGCTGCGGCCCTTCTCCGCAACGATACGGGGCCTCGCGCTTCTCAGCTGTTTTTCTCCGCCCCGTCGCTGCTGGACTCCTCGGTTGGGGGGCGGATGCGCTCCGATGGTGGGGGCTGGCTCACGCTCCCTCGCGTGCCCTCTGCGGGAACCTTGCAGCCCTCGGAATGCTTCCACGGCCGCCTTCATCTCCTGCTGGATCTCTGCCCTCGCAGAGGATTCTGGTTGTGTCCGGAGGGGGAGGGGCGGCCACGTCGCTCGACTTCTGTGGTCCCTCGTATCGCGGTCCTCGCGAGTGCGATGTCGACTCACGCCTGCCTGGTGGTGTCCTCTACCCTTCGGCTAGGTTTTTGTGGCGAATCGTTAGATGCTGTCCTGCTTTATTGTGGTTTTGGCGGCGGCCCGGGCAGGAAGAGATCTAAATGCGACTCCCGGTCCCGGCGGCCATCTTGGAATCCGCACTGATTGTCTTTTTAACAAGCTGAGGGTGCAGAACAGTTACTCTGCACATCATTTACATATAATTCAAGGTACGCTCCTTAATTTACGTACTACATATACACCCAGTAAGGAAATAATTAATCACTGGTGAGCTTGAGTTTTCAAGACATGGATTTTAGGTATATCTGTGGCCCGGCAGCCCAAGTTAACGGTCTGAGCGAAGCAATGGCAATTGACAACGGCTCTGTTACTGCCCCTCTCCCCCGCCCCCCGAATCCCATTCAAGCACTTTTAACAGGGGCTTAATGCATTTAGCACCCCGGGCTTCCAAAGTGGTAACCCAGAGTGCTAAAAAAAACTATTTTCAGTCATTGAACGGGAAGCCCCGCGGGTCCCGTTCAATGACTGAAAATACTTTAAGATGGCCACCATGGAACGGGAAGAGGGGCTCCATACGGATCCCCTCTTCCCGTTTAATGGCGACCTGCTGGATCCAATGGGAAGGAGCGGCGGTGGCAAGTACACTACCGAAAGAAGGTAATGGGGGTAAAAAGAAAGGGGGGGCAGAGATTGGGGGGGAAGAAGGCAGCAGGGGAGCTGGCGACAGGTGGCATGGAACGTGAGCTTTCAGCGATGATTCAAGCCGGCTTTCCTAGCCACCTGATTGGCTGGCTCCCCCTGCCAGGTTGCTAATGGGTGTTGTGTTATGCATTGTAGTCTACCTGTTTCTGCTAGATTTGACAAATCCATTTTTGTTTGCCTTTCCGCTCTTATTGGTTTTGATTCAATTTTGGGCACAATCGTCCAACTGGGTGAGGCTTTGACACCCTCTGCAATGTCTCAACCATTGAGTGACCTTGTTTCTGACAGCTTTGATCCCTATTGCTGTGCTTCAAGGGTAGGTACTTCAGTCATTAATTACAACCCTATCTTTTCCACAAGCTTCTTTATAATTAGTCCTTCCACTCCATCTCGTTCTCAAGCGTCTATTAATAATAGGTCGGATAGCATTACTTGCTAAGTAAGTGTCTTCGAGTGAGCAGAATTAGTCTTACCTGCTTGGAGCTCATCTGTCTATAGTTAACATTGAGTTGTCTGTGTAGCATGAACCTCTATAACTGCCAGTATAGAAGCTTGATTGTTAGAATTGTAACTGCTTGTCAATGCCTTTCAGATTCAGTGCCACCTATGGTACAGAAGAGTTTCCTTGGTTATTAGTGACCACTTCATTACTCTTTGTCCTCATAAATTAAGTGAAAGGTAGTGGGGGGAGAGAGGGCACAGCTCCCTCTGCGACGCGCTTCAGATCCCTTGGGGTGGGATGTGGGCATATGCATTTCCTCCTATCCCTCTGATCCACAAAGTTGTTTTCAAGATCAGCCAGACCTAACGGCTGTGTCTCATTCTTACAGTGCCTCGGTGGCTGCCCAGGCCCTGGTTCTCAGACCTTTGACAGCTGTCAGCCCTGCCAGAGGTGCCTCTCCCGTTTGGTAAAGGCCCGCTTCTCGCGCAGCAGGGGAGGGCAGTCCTTCACCCCTGCCCGGAGAGGCTATACCTAGCAGTAGAGAAGACACTGGTAGAACGGTATAGCACTTTAAAACCTGCGGCAGTACAGCCGTCTGCTCCCTATTCGCTGGATGACCCTCAAGCAGATCAGGATAGCGATGAGCAGCACCGCTCTGTTAGAGCATTCCATGGCCGGGTCCTGGATATGGTGGCCCTCCTTGACATTCCAGTACCTGAGGCCCCTGCTCCATAGGAGGGGGTGCTTTTGGGAGCGTTCACCTTGTCACCACAAGAGCGCACCAGCCTGTTCCTCCAGAAGGACGTTTTGGCTGAGGCCCCCAAGGTCTAGGATAACCCCCACACCGGGCATTGATGCTCATTACAGGCTCCACACATCTGAGGAGATAGCCTTGGCATCTTCTCCGCGCCCCTCTTCGACAGTGGTAGCTGCGGCCACGCTTCAATCCAAGCCTGCCTCTGCAACCTCTACGGCAGTGACTCATTCTGTCCAAGAAAGACGAGATTCTGGACTCATTGGACAAGAAAGGCTTTGCCAGCTCGGCACTGCAACTTCGCCAAGCAAATACCGAGCTGATCCTGGTTGCAGCTAAAAAGCTGTGGAAAGAGTTGGCTGATTTCCAGGAGTGTATTCCTGCAGATAGGCTAGACGACTTCAAAGTCGGTTTGTTGGACGCCAGGATTTTGGCACAAGATCTCCTGGAAGCTGCGGCAAACCATGTGGATGCTTCAGCTCGAGGCCTTATGGTGGGAATAGACACCTCCCACCAGGCATGGGTCCATGCAACAAAGTTTTCATAGGAGGTGCAAGATAAAGTTCTGGACCTTTCCTTCGATGGCAAGCAATTTTCATTCTTCTACGGATGACGAACTTACAAAGATCAAGGCTAGCATCCAAACCGCTAAATCTTTGTCAGTCCTGGCAAAGGTCCCTGCTAAGGCCCCTTATACACAGAGGTCAGGGTCTCAGTCTCGATCCTTCTCTGGCTTCATGGGATTGCAGGACTGCTGGGCGCGCAGATCTGAACCTCTGGTTGGCGGCACCCATCGTAAACAACAATGTGGTCGGTTTTTTCTCGGCCATCAGCCTCCTCTCCAGAGGCAAGTAGTCTCCCTGCTGACAAATCTGCAGAATTATATTTTTTGTTGGTCTCTCGAGACTCTGTTGGCGGATGAATCTCGTCTCATCTGGAGGCGTGGCAGATGATCACCGAAGACCGGTGGGTTTCGTCCATTGCTCGGGCGGGCTTTCGCTTACCCCTCCCCCCTGCCCCACCCTTCAACCCTCCCTTCCAACAGATTGGGACAACCTCCCTCAGAGCCGAGGTTCAGAAGCTTCTAGACCTCAGGGAGGTGGAGCCTGTTCCCCTCGGGGAACAAGGGGAGGGCTTCTACTCTGCTTACAGTGCCCAAACCCAACCAGGCTGGCCAGCGTACCATCCTTGACCTTTCCCATTTCAACCTTTCTCTTCCCCAAGAGAAATTCAAGATGATAACACCCTGCCAAATAAAGTCTTCTCTTTGGAAGGGCGACTAGCTCAGTGTAGTGGACCTTCAGAACGCGTATATGCACATCCTGATATGGAGGCCGCATCAAAAATATCTGCGTTCTCCATGGGAGGGGAGCACTTCCAGTTCCATGTGCTCCCTTTTGGTCTCAGCTCAGCGCCGCGTGTCTTTACGAAGATGTCGGTCATCGCAGCATTCCTTCGGCTACAGGGTGTTCATGTATATCCGTATTTGGACGACTGGCTCCTATGCAGCCCTTGTCCACTGACTGCTTTGAGCAATATCCAGTCTCTCCTCCAGCTCCTGTTCAATCTTGGGCTGTCAGTGAACTGGTGGAAATCTTCCATGACGGTCTCCCAAGACCTGATCTTCCTGGTTTTCTGTTGAAACATGATTGACTTCAGGGTGTATTTGACAGCAGACAGGATTGCGGATCTATTTGCCACGTGTCAGCTCTTCATCCAGTCAGAGCATGTGACGGGTTAGTGGTTCCAGAGGCTTCTGGGCCTCATGACCTCGTGCATACTTGCTCTTCCTCTTGCGTGTCTCAAAATGAGCCGGACGCAGCTGGCTTTTCAGAGCTCTTGGTGTCGGGCTTTGGACTCGGATTCCAAGATGATCCCAGTTCCATCCTGCATGATGACGGACCTTCTGTGGTGGTCTTCGACCAACAATCTTACAGTGGGGGGCTCCTTTCAGGAGCCCTGCCCACAATCGACGATTACCACAGACTCGTCCCTTCTGGGGTGGTGCGCAACGCTGGATCATCTACAGGTTTTCGATCTATGGACGCCGCAGGACAGACAGTTTCATATAAATCAGTTGGAACTCCTGGCTGTATTTCTGGCGTTGAAAGCTTTCCAAGCATCCATCACGAACCGGGTGGTCCGCATCCGCACGAACTTCTCAGTGTCAATGTTTTATATCAACAAGCAGTGTGGTACCAAGTCACCACCTCTTGTGGCCCTTGCCATTCAGATTTGGGAATGGGCCATCCAGCACGGCATTTGGCTACTGGCAGTACACATTCCAGGGCAATTCAATGCGACTGCAGACTCACTCAGCCGACAGACAGTGCCCAGCTACGAGTGGGACCTGAACATGAAGGTCCTCTCCACCATCTTTTGCCAATGGGGCACTCCAGAAGTGGACCTCTTCGCGACTGCTACAAACAGGAAACTTCGTCTCTATGCATCCAGGAACGGTCTCAGGGCCTCCTCTCTAGGGGTAGCTCTTGAGGTTCCGTGGCACAACATGAAGCCATATGCCTTCCCACCTCTTCCTCTGATTCATCGGTCACTGTGCAAGCTCAGTAATACATCGAATTGCATTCTCCTGTTCGTAGCTCCTTGGTGGCCAGCCAGATTCTGGTTCTCGCAACTTCAGCATCTGTTGATTTGTCCTCCGATCAGATTGCCGTTGATTCCCAACCTGCTTCACCAGTGCGATCAGCAGATGTGGCACCCCTCCCCACAATCATTCAGCTTGGCGGCCTGGTGTCTGAATTCAAATCCTTAGCACAGTTTAACCTGTCCGGGGACAATATGCGCATTATCCAAGCGGCCTGGAAACCCTCTATGAGGTCTCAGTATAGGAGCAAGTGGCTCCGTTTTTGTCACTGGTGTTTAACTAATCGGCTGGACCTCAGACATGCTACGATTTGACACTGTCCTTTCGTTCATCTCTCCTCTGGGGGCTTCGGACATTCATGTCTTGTCGGACTTACTTGTCGGGTATTGCCACCTACCTGTCCACTGACAGATGTTCCTTTTCTTTGACAAACCTAGTCATTTAAAAGGCATTTTGCAGGTCTATTACATCTTTTTCCACCGGTACGCAATCCTCATCCAAAGTGGGATTTAAATGTGGTCCTGACCGCCGTATGCCATAAACCATTTGAACGCAGGGCTACGGCGGATCTGAAGTACCTTCCATGGAAGGTTGCATTTTTGATTGCAGTGACTTCGGCAAGGCGAGTAAGAGAGCTTCAAGCTTTGTCTGTGGAACACCGTTCCTCACCTTCCATAAGGATAAGGTTGTGCTCGGCACTCATCCTTCTTTCCTTCCTAAAGTAGTGACTGATTTTCATTTGTAATCCATCTATCCCATTAGATGCCGAGAGGGTATTACACAATTTAGATGTCAGACGAGCTCTGAAGTTCTATCTGGACAGAACTGTGTTCAGGGGCTCCTCTTAACCCTTGGTCACGTTCGCATACCTGAAAGGGAAACCTGCTTCAAAGGCTACTATCTCCCGATGGATTGCCTCCTGTATTTCAGAAGCATATACCATTCAGGGCCTTTAACCTCCGAAGGGCATTCATGCCCATCTGGTACGTGGCAAAGCGGCTGCTGTTGACTTCCAAAAATATGTCCCCTGGGAAACCATTGCCAAGGCAGCTACGTGGGCTTCCCCATCAGCTTTTTGTAAGCATTACTGCTTGGACCTGAGCTCCAGGGCCGATGCTCAATTCGGCCAGGCTGTTCTTAAAAACCTTTTTCAGTGAGGAGGTTCCATCCACCCGTATTACTTGTGAGGAGTGCTTTGGAATCTCCCACAAGTATGGATATATAGGGACGGGACATAGGAGTATAACAAAGTTACTCACCGTAGTGACTACCAAATCCTAGTCCATAGTCCCCTTTCCTCCATACGGCCACCCGCCGTCCCCTCTAATAAGTATCCTCTATTATTGCTTAAATGGTCGCAGACCTGGCGATAGAAAAGGACTGAAGGGCGATGCGTGTGGCGGAGCTCAGGAGGATAGGGTTATGGCCGCGTGCGGTACCCCACATAAAAAGAGAAGGAGAACAATTTTTTAACAAAAAGTGCTCCTGTCCCGTCCTGAAGGACGGAATGTCCCACAAGTATGGAGGAAAGGGGACTATGGACTATGGACTAGGAGTAAGGTAGTACTACTTTGTTAGATTTAATACCAAACCATGCATATGGTCAGACCACTTCCTGGTCACATTCATGTTGACACTAAATACGCCCACCAAGTACAATACTAGAAATGAACCATATAAAGTCAGCAGTAGAAACTACAAAAAGATTGAACTGCCACACTTGGAACAATGTACAGAGAAAATACTTAAAGAAACTATGGAAGATGACTCTTGCGATAAACTGATTGCTAAATTCAGATCTGAGGCAAAGCAATTAGAGTATCTAAACGTCCCCCTGAAAGATTAATAAGACTCAATAAAAACCATCAGAAATGGTTCAATACTACCGTAGTTGAGGTCAAAAGAGAAAAAAGGAGGAGGGAAGAGAAATGGCAAAAAAATCAATCTCAGGAGAACAAAGACAGCTGGAAAGAAAGTAAAAAGATCTACAGAAAATGTATTTGTGACACCAAGAGGAATTACTTCAATGAACAAATAAAATCAGCTTAAAGTTCATCCAGCAAACTGTTTGCAATTCTTAAAGCAATAGAAAAGCCCCAAGTGTCCACCCCCCCCCTTGTTCTCACCGACTAGGGATGAATGTGATAACATACCAAAAGCGTTCACAGAAAAAATCAGAAAAGCCAGGACTGTACTAAGAAAGGCGCAGAAAATCTCACTGAGCCAGGCCGAGTCAGCAAATGAAGCTGAGTCCATACCTCAGCAAGGAACTTTTAAATTCCATGAAATTACGACCTAAGAAATGTTAACCCTAAAATCCATGAAACCTAACACATGCGCTGAAAACATAATTCCACCAAAACTGATTTTGGAGAAGGCAAGCATCTTCGCCCCTCTACTCGCCAAGATGGTGAATGCTTCCTTTCGGGATGGCCATGTACCGACCGCCATCAAAATTGTCACTATTACCCCCTTAGCAAAAAAAAGAGAATTAGATCAAAGTGATCCAGCAATTTAAGACCCATCACTAACTGTAATCTCATACTTAAGGTACTAGATAAGATTGCCACAAACCAACTACAGGCATTTGTTGAAGCCAATGAGATGTTACATAACCAGGGTTCCGTGTGGCACAAAGTTGCGAAACGGCAATGCTCGATCTTCAATCCCACATGTTGAATATAGTGGAAAGTGGGACAGCTGGGCTATTGATTTTACTAGATCTTAGTGCAGCATTCGACCTGCTGGATCATAACCAACTCAGACTTGCCCTAGAAAAGGGTGCAAACTGTTCCAAAGAGGCAATTGACTGGCTCTCCTCATTTCTCTCGGATAGGAAATCAAGGGTTCACTGGGGGGACAGCTTCTCTTTCGAGGAAAATATCAGCTGTGATGTACTGTGGTGAGCTAGCTTATCGCTGCTTTTCAACCTGTATATCATGTTCCTTTGCATGATCCTGGAGAAAATATGCATATTTTACACCAATTACGGCGATGATACCCAGTTGGTCATCAAATTAAGCGGTAACTACTCCCACGACAGTGCAAACATGGAAAAACTCTATAAATAATTGAGATTTGGATGACCAACAACTGGCTATGTCTTAATGTCAAGAAGACAGAACTAATGAACTTCGGAACCAACACAGCCAGGGCCAATTGAACCATCAATATGAGTTTTTCAACATTGAGTCCCAAATAAAGGTGGTACATAAAGTCAAAACCTTGGGGGATGTATATGGAAGCAACAGTGAGTGCAGAGGCTCAAGTTATGCAACTGAATAAAAACTGCTCCTACTACTTGAAACTCCTACACAGAATACGCCCCTACTTAAGTGAGGAAAATTGAGCCACAGTCGCAAGAGCAACCATACTATTTAGGTTGGATTACGGTAATGCTCTATTATTAGGAGCAAACAAAGGACATATTGCGAAATGCCAAAAAATCCAAAACTGGGCCGTCAGAATTTGAAGATGAAGATTAACATTGGCTATCGAGGACAGAATCCACTTTAAGGCCCTGACCTTGGCTCATAGGTGTGTGCACTGGAAAGCCCCAGCATACCTTAAAACGAAACTGGGTGTGCCGGGTCGTGCCCTCAGATCCAAAGCTCAGGGTCAACTTGCAATCACCAGATTTAGGAGCACAAATGGACTAGGCAAAGCCTCTCATACCAAGGTTGCAGTCCTATGGAACAAGCTTCCATTACAAATAAAATTACAGTTCTACAGTATTTTTTGCAAAAAACTCAAGGCACACCTGTTTAGATAAAATCCCCGAACCAAATCAAGACCTTGCTGCAATGTTCAATTCTGTGTTGTCCTGTAGCATGTATGTTTAAAGTTCATATGTGTACGTGTGGCGCCCCAATGCCTGCAGGCTCTGGCATGGTAATAATAAATAAATTAAATAAAAATAAGTGAAAAAATACATATGCAAAGTCCACAGTCGCATGCCTAGAAATCTGGACAAATACCTACAAATGTGACTCTGGGTAAAAAGAAAAATAGCCCATAGTTTCACTAAAAAGCCAATAAGAGTCTGGCAGTCTTACAAAATCACAAAGTGCAAAGTAGGAGTACAAAAACACACCAAAGATCGAAAAAAAAGTAGCTAAAATCACTACATAAAAATATATTGTTAATTGACACTGGGCTTTTCTAAAATGTAATTAAATGGTCAAAATCAATCATTACAAATATCTGTAAGGGTGTAGAAGTACGTATCTGACACAGTGATGGCATGTTTGTTGGCAAAGACTTTTAATGTAAAAGTAAAGAAAAGGAAAAACCTATCTTGCCCTATTTCTATCAGGGGTTGCCCTACCACAACACAATACTAAGCAGTATGTTAGGATATCTCGTAAAGTATATTGTCCACCGTCCTGTTTCCGAACCCTTTTTTCCGTCCCTTAGACTAAACTAACTAATGAAAACTGAGCGTTGTCTTGCTTCAGGAGCAGAATTCCCTCGTTCTCTATACAGACCTTTAATGTTCAGTTCATGATGGGGAGAAATAGAATAACCAGGGGCATTGACTCTGTTGCCCTGGTTTCTTCTCTTGACTTCCAACTGAACAGACCTGGTGTACTCTCCTGCCAGGTACTGTTCCCAACACAAAACTGTTGTCAAGTCTGATACACTATCCTGCCAGGCTTGATGATAGAACTCAGCAATTCCAGAAAATGTCTCTTCCCTTGGTAATTGGTACTCAACCCCTTATTTCAGCTTCTAGTACTTTTCTTTCTCTTTCACATATGTCTGGGATCCCTATGGGCTGTCTCCGACTTGCTCTGGGCTTTAGCCCCTTGTATATATGTTTCTTTGCTCTTGTATGGGTCACTGACCCTTCTGCTTTGCTCGCGTGGGACACGCCCAACTTTGTGGGTCCCAGAACCTGTTGTATTGCTTTCACTGGTTTGTACCCCTGTTTCGCTCAATGTCCAACTGAACAGACCTGTGTATTCTCTTGCCAGGAAAGGTCGTCTTGATGTTCTAAGGTTCCCAAACCCTCTTACATAGCTTTGGCCCCTGTATCTGTCAGGTCGCTGACCCGCTTATTCTGGGTTTGCCACTGTGGTTCACGTGGGTCCCAGATCCCTTTATACTGGCTCTCAGTGACACTTGGTTTACTCTCCTACAAAGTGTCTATTGATAAGACATGTAACTGTGCCCTTATTTTTCTCTTAGGGTCCTCTATTGGCTTCAGCTCGTAGTGGGTCCCTGACCCTCCTTAGGTTCCCCTCTCTCCGTTCCCACCCCCTCTCATGGACCTTGGCAGCACCTGAACCTTGTTTCCGGATTCCCACTGCATTGCATCCCTCTCAGGCTCTTCCGACTCTCTGGGCGACCTTCCAATCCTCCTCTCTCGGCTCCCACTGCCGTCTGCGTCCCTGCTTCGCAAGTCTGGCAGTGCAGTTTTCCTCCAGGAGGTGGCCCAAGGCTTCCACACACTTGCTTTCTCTTCGGCTTCTCGTGGTCTGCCGGGTCTTGGCAGCAGCCTTAGAGACGGCGGCTCTGTCCCACCGTCGTCCCGGTTCTCAGCTTCTTCCAGTGTGTGTCTGTTTGTGGCACTCAAACTGCGCACTTGTTTCCTCTGTGGCAGGCTGTACTAATGGTCTAGTCATTCTTCTATTTTGTACTGTGGGTAATCAGTAGACAGTCTGCAGCAACTATACTGCATAGGGTGGTTCCTATAGGTATTCCTCATTACTCCCTCCTTCCTCCTCGTCACAGTGCAGAACTGGTGATCACCATAGAGTTCAGTAGAGCTCTCCTTTGTGTCAGTCTTCTGTTGGGACTTGGTTCCCTCGAATCTACACAGATGGTGTGGGGAGCACAGGGTACTGAGTGGGGTGAAAAGGAGGGGACTTAAATGAAGGAGGGGAATACAGCATTCTCCCAAGGTGATAGCCACTGGTGCCATGGAGGGATTCCTTCCCCATGAGCTCCACCTGCTGAGTACCGCCCCCAGGGGAACTATTGGGTAGCGGCCTCACCTTACAGGCCTAATGGCAAGGGGCTTCCACCAAGCAGTGACAATACCCTGTGATTCGTCACATACCCACCAACAGTAGAATTAGATTTTGAGTTTAGGGTGGAATCATCTTAAACTTGCGACTGTTCCACTCTTTCCTGCCGGTGAAGGTCCCGGCGAGGGAGCTCAACGTGGTGCTGACCAGACTCATGGGTCCCCCTTTCGAGCCCTTCCTATCGTGGAGGACAGCATTTATTGTGGCCATCACCTCTGCACGACGAGTAAACCTCCATACCTGACATTCCATGAGACGAGGTTAGTGCTGAGGATGCACCCCTCCTTCATGCCCAAGGTGCCGTCGGACTTCCATCTTAACGAGCCCTTGGTGTTACCCGTTTTCTTCCCGTCGCCTTCGTCGCCGGCTGAGAGGACTTTGCACTCGCTGGATGTGGCTAGAGCGCTGAAGTTCTACGTGGACCGCATGAAGAGTTTTCGGAAGACATCACAGCTGTTTGTGATCTTTGGACCTGTGAACCAAGGGAAGGCCCTCTCGAAGGCTTCCATTTCCAGATGGCTCTCCGGCTGCATCATGCACTGTCACCGGTTGGCAAACAGACCGTTGCCCGGCCGTCCAAGAGCCCACTCAACCAGAGCGATCGCTGCTACCACAGTGTTCCTGTCTGGTGTGCCCCTGCTGGACATCTGCAGGGCTGCTATGTGGAGGTCGACACACATCTTCACGAGATTCTACTGCGTCGACCGGGATTCCAGGGAGGAGTCCGGAGTCGGCCAGGTAGTGCTGCGCAACCCGTTCGCTTGAAGGTAAGCCTGTTGAGAAGGTAATAGTTGCTTAATGTTGAGTTGTTGAAATGCGTAATGTTGAGCCTTGCCACCTCCCATGGTTGTGCATGTGTTTACTGCTATGTATTCTTGTATTCATGAGCATGTGAATCCATGCCAGACCCCATGCTGAAGAAGGAACAAGTTACTTACCTGTAACTGTTGTCCAGCATGGGTCTGGCATGGATTCACATGCAAACCCTCCCTCCAACCCCTCTGCGGCTCTTCTCTTCATCCTACTGCCACTTTACGTGCTACCAAATCTGAAGATGGCTGCCAGAGGAGGGGCTTAGGTAGAGGGCAGTCATTGGCTGGGGGCAGTATGACCCAGTGATTGGTATTAGTAGAAAGACAGTTCAGAAACAAAACTGAAACTGATTTTTTTTTTTTTCTTTACCGAGGATTCCCAGCCTGACGACGGGGAATATTCAGGCGCATGTGAATCCATGCCGACCCATGCTGGGGAACAACAGTTACAGGTAAGTAACTTGTTCCTTATTCGGCGGTCGGGCCCATCTGGCAGACCCCACAGCCATATTCTGTGGGCCCTATGGCCCTGTTTGCTACGTGTCTGCCTATCGCCACAATCAGTTGCTGGCGGATTCCAACGGCCCAATAGCCCTCTTCCTTCATCTCCAGCCTCCAACACACGCCAGCGGCAAGTCGGGTCTCTCTGCTGGGGGTCCCGCTCTGTGTTCACACAGCTTTTAGCCGCTCCCCTGAATCCGCCTATGCTGTAAGCGGAGGAACGATGTTCCTCTCATCCAGACCTCTGCTCACCCACTAATCTCGATGGCTCCGGGGTGGTCGGGAAGCCAAAGGAGCTTCAGGGCTAACAAGAGCGGCTGCCGACACGTCTACCTAGTGTCGGCTGCCATCTCGGAATCCCGAAACTGGTCCCTTTTATTAAAGGAGATAATGCCTCTCCTTCGCTACTTCTGAAATTATCGTTTCCCTAGCCGAAACAGAAAATAACAAAGTAGTGCTCGCCAGGATGTCATATAATACCAAAATCCATCCAAACCTAAACTAACTTGGCGTCTCTCCCTACCACTAATACAGAAGAAGAAAACCTAGTTAGTTTAGGAAAATAGATTTCCCTTCATTTGGGAAATGGTGATTGGTTTCTGACCCCATGCAGATCTTTTAGTTTCTTTCAGGCTACGGTCATGGCTATATATTTTCAAGGGTCTCTCTTTTTCTAGAGTTGCTTGATCCGGGCCATCACCCAAAAGTTCTTATCTCATCCTCCAGGTAATCTGTCTGACTGTGCAGTTCCAACTTTAGATCTGTTCACTGTTTCTGTGTATGTTCTTCTCGTCTGGGAAAACTAGCTCTTTCGGTATTCCTCTCTATTAAATGGCGATGTCTTTTACCCCATCTTGGGTTTTGTTGCAAGTTGACGCTTTTCAGCCGTTCTCCTTTGCCAACTCGTCTGGTATTGTTGACTTCCTTACCCTTTGTCGGATATCCCCGATTTCCGCCCGACTTGGTCTACTGGGCCTCACAGCCCTTCTTGGCTTGTCAGACTCATCACCTTTTTGTAGGATATTACTGTTCCCATCCCAGCATGGGCTATTTGGCTTTTCTGCCTTTCCTGTCTTGTCAATTCGTTCACCCCTTTGAGGAGTATGTCGTTTTCCAACTCACTGTGCACTGTGGCGTCTTTCCTGCATTATCTGTTCTCACCTTTTGTGGGTTATCTTCTGGCCTAATCTCCCTCCTTGGCCTGTACCGCATACTGTTTCTTGGTGGTGGTGCTCGTCGGGGGAGGTGGTCATTCGGCCTGGCGCAGAATTGTGACTTTGACTTCTATCCAGCCCTCTCCGTCTGGTCTTTTGCATCGGTTCCTCCCATCCTTGTCTAGCAGGATTTCGGCATTGATTATCTTCTACACAGCCTTGCTTCTCTCTGGCTGGTTCTTCATCTCTGCGTTGGCCTCACAGTACCTTTTTGTTCCCTCCTCCCGGAACAAATTGGGATCATCCATTGGTTCTGTACTTCATGGGCGGCAGCAATAAGAGGTTAGAAACCAAACCTATTTTTAAACCGCCCTGTTCATTACCGCCCTGCTGTACCCCCACATAGCTAACAAACACTTGGGATTCTGTCTCCTAGTGGGTATTAAAGTTGGTGTTCTCACTTCCCTAGTCCCCAAGCGTGTCGGACCCCCTCCGTGCTCCCCCCCCACATTTTCTGGATTCACCACAGTAGATTAGACAGTAGATTAGAGAGTAGATTAGACCCACAGTAATGCTGTCAGGTTTGGCAAGAAAGGATCCATGTGATGCTATTCCAGCCACTACCCATTATATGGAAGGGGCTAAAAACAATATAATGCCTTCTGAAGTCGGTTTTCTTCCTTTTATCCACCAATATGTATACAGGTCCATGTATCCTGGCTAGGAGAAGTACAAGGATGGGCGGAGGTTTTAAATGTGCTTTGTCCAGACTTGTACCAATGCTTCTCCAAACAATAGTTAATAGTTAAGACCTAACATCACAAAAATGCATCTTAGCCTCTTTAGGTTTTTGAAACACCATGGGCAACATATGGAATTGAACATAAAGTTAAAGCGTCAGAAATGTTGAAACAAGAAGAAAAATTGAATCTTGAAAAATTGCCAATATGGCAATAATTTCAGTAACAGAAGGCAGCGTTTCTGTGCTCTGGAAAATCTTACCGAAGGCAGTGACATTAGTTCAGCTCTGCCCAGCATGCACTCTACTGAGCATGAGTACACCAAGCTTTGTCTTTACCACACTTCTTAGAGTCTTCTACATATTCTGGTTGGCTCAAGCTTATCCTTAGCAGTACATGTTTCCTACACGTCTAGTCTTTTCTACATATGCAGTTGATTAAACAAAATAGCTAAAAGCTGAATTATTCTTCCGTTCCTTATTATAATTGGGAAATATTAATTTACGAAGGTGTTCTCAGAATTTTTACAGAATCAAAGAACATATACTCTTGTAAAACATAAACCTTGATTAGCTTGAGGAATTGTGTTCTTTATTTTCAAATGCAGTGCAAACTATTATTGCTTTTATGAAGGATATTTTCAAATGAAAGGGGAACATCGCGTTTCATACTTTTTTTTGGTTTTTTCACTGCTTTGATTGAATGAGCATTGTTTTAAAAGCAAGGGAAAGGCCTCTAAATTGTGTTTGGCACTGACAAAACTACTCTGTGATTTGTCAAGAGTTCTGCAAAGCATGGCCTTACTGTTAAAATGTAAAATGGAGTAGGCCACAAAGCCTGCATATTCTCTGGCGATGTCAGTGGATGTCAATTTGAAGGCCTTATGGATGTGCTCGGCACGCTTAAAAGTTACAAATGCCACAGTTTGCTGTGTGTGTTTGCTACAAAAAGTTAAATGAAATATGTAACATCTCAAAACAAATGGTTACATGCTGTTGAGCTTAGAGTGTAGCCACATAATCCACTTTTCAGATGTGAATGCATTCCTGAAAATGTCTCTTACACAGTTAAGAGATGTAATGCTAAATTAGGGAAAAATCCAGCATTGGCTGTTTTAGGTATGCAGATGCAATTAAAAATATATTTCTTAAATAGTTGACTATGATATGGTATAAGTCACTTATAACGTGCCTGTACACGTATTTCTAGGCGTGACAAGACAAGGGATGGGACGAAGGGAGGATAAGACAACAATCTTACTAGGCCTTATGTGATTCAGATCATGCAAGTGTGGAACGCAAAGTGCAGGGGACAGGGACAAGGGAAGTACAAGGGGGGGGGGGTGCACATCAGGGCAGCAATGTTCTGAGTAAGTGCAGCCAGGCAGCGTGGCTCTAAGTGCAAAGACGGGGGGGGCTGTAGAGCTTACAGATGCAGCCCCTAGTGCATGATGGGCCCGGAGGCAGTGCGGGGGAGGACGGTCAAGAGGAGCCAGGTACCCAGTGCGATTCTGAGGGTAACCAAGCAACCTGTCGGCACAGCAGATGGGTAGGTCAGCAGAGGAGGGAGGGAGAGAAAGCAGAGGAGAAAAGGAAGGTTCTGAGCTGCTTCCTGAACTTCAGGTTGTCCGGCTCAAGTTTGAGAGAGGCAGGGAGGCTGTTCCAGGGGGGAGGGACCTGCAGAGGAGTGACCTGCCCCCTACTCTCTGCCTGGAGAAGTGTCTGACCATCAGAGAGTTGGAGGCAGCAGGGCAAAGGGCTCAAGAAGGAAGGTATTTAGGAAGAGAGCGTTGAATGTAGTTTGGGCCCCAGCCCCAGAAAGCCTTGTGGACGATGCAGAGGGTCCTAAACTTGATCCTTGCAGCCACCAGGTGCCAGTTGAGCGATTTCAAGGCTGGATAGATGCAGTCTCTGGCCTTGAGGCCAAGGATAAGTCTCTCATTCCTGTTCTGGATTAGTTGCAGAGGGCGGAGAGTAGAGAAAGGCAGGTTGAGAAAGAGGCTGTTACAGTAGTCCAACCTAGAGAGAACCAGGGCTCTGGAAACAATGAGCTTCTGGGGGGGGGGGTGAGAAAAGGAAGAGTACCTCTGAGGAGGTGCAGCTGGTAATGGGCCTTTTTGGAAATGGAAAAGTCTGTGATGTGAGGAGAGAAGGAGAGGCTGGAGTCGAAGATGACACCAAGGTGGTTTGGCCTCACAGGAAGACAGAGGAAGAGGGCCCATGGAGGGCAGCCAGAGAGAGGGAAAGCGGGAGCAGGGGTCCCAATGAGAAGGATCTTCTCTGTCTTACTGTCATTAAGGCAGAGATCGTTGGAGGTGCACCACTCCTAAATTGCGGATAGACGATCTGGAATGTGCGAGAGAGAAGAGGAGGTTGAGGGGAGCGGGAAAGAGAGCTGCGTGTCATCTGCATAACACAAAGTTAGAGCAGAGGTGGAGATTAGGTGGGCTAGAGGGGTCACGTAGAGATTGAAAAGCAAAAGTGAGAGGTTAGAACCCTGGGGAACACCACATGTGGAAAAAGAGGTGGTGGAGCAAAAGGACCTAAGTTGTACCTGGGAGGGTCGGTCCAGGAGGAAAGAGGTCAGCCACTCCAGGCCCTGATCTGTGATTCCCAGGTTCTTATGGAGTCGGTTGATCAGGATGGTGTGATTGACTGTGTGGAAAGCAGAGGAAAGGTCAAGGAGGATGAGGACAGAAGCGGTGCTGGTGTCTTCATTAGAGAGCAGATCTTCACGGGTGTTCAGCAGAGCAGTTTCAACGCCTGTGGTTGCTCTGAAGTCAGACTGGTGGTCATGGAGACAGCCAACAGTTTCAGTATGGAGAGTAAACTCGGGATGGGCAGCTTTTCCAGATGTTTGCCCAGGAAAGGAGTGATAGACATCGGGCGATAGTTGGCCGGACAGGTAGGATTGGCAGAAGGCTTTTTAAGGAGGGGGTGCACAAGGGGGTGCTTGAGGAGAGAGGGGAAAGCACAAGTGGCGAAAGAGTGATTGCAGATATCGGCCAAGGCTGGAGCGAGGGTGTCAATGTGGTCCTTGATGGTTCTGGAGGAGCGTGGGAGCACCAGTTTGGACGACACTTTCATAGATCAGACTTGTCTAGAAAACTTGTCAGGTGTTATCAGATAGATAGAGGAGAAAGGAGGAGGAGAGGCAGCTGGAGGGGTCTGAGAATGGTAGAGGTGGGAGGAAGAGGAGAGTGAGAACAGAATGTCCTGAGTTTTGGTAGTGAAGTGAGATGCCAGGGCCGTACAGAGGGCCTGGGAGGGAACAGGTGAGTTGTAGACTGCAGAAGGATTGGCCAGCTCCTTGCAGATTTTAAGGAGTTCTGCTGTGTTAGAGGCCACAGAAACGCGGGCTTGGATGTGGACTCTCTTCTTGGGTGGGACAGAAAGTCTGTATTGCCTTTGGCGAAGGCGGCAGGCCAGTCCATCAGAGGATGCACCCGAAGCCCTCCACTTCCTCAGGGTGTTTCAGCGTGAGTCAGCAGCAGGAGTAGGAGGTGCACAGAAGGTGGAGGCAAAAGCATCCACCGACGCACGCTTCGTGGGCTGAATGACCGAGACGGTAGGTGTCAGTGCTGAGGTGGGCTTGGCCAGGGGGACAGAGTGTCGGGTGAAAGGAAAGAAGAAAGTGGTCAGTCCAAAAGAGAGGAGCAGTGAGAGGGTTAGAGAGGGATATCGGAGGAGATGAGAACATCCAAGATGTATCCAGCAGTTTGTGCAGGACCAGAGGGTAGAATGGAGAGAGAAAGAGTCGGAGGTTGCGGAAGAGCCCCGTGGAGGGATGAGGAGCATTCAGGTGGATGTTCAGGTCTCTGAGGAGGAGAAGTTGAGGGATAGAGGCAAGGAGAGATGTGGAGAGGTCAGCCCACTCTGAGAGGAAGAGGGCAGCCTGGCCAGGTGGCCTGTAGATGGTGGCCACAGTCAGAGGGAGTCAAGAGAGATAAAGAGCCTTCAGACCAGGCTTTCAAAGAAGGAGTAGGCCTGCATAGGAATGACAGAGGCAGGTACCCACTCTAGAAAGATGAGAGCTACTGCCCCTCCAGGTCGGTTGGTTCTGGGCACAGAGAATCTTGTAGCCATCAGGGAGGAGATTGTCAAAACTCATGAAAAAGGTTACTGTGAACCATGACACAGTAAGAGCAAGGACATCTGGGTCAAGCTCTTTGAGGAGGTGGCAGATGCCCGACAGCAGAGCGAGAGTTGAGAGTAGCAATACAGAGCAGGTTGCCACATTTGATAGACTTCCAGGGAGGGGTACAGGCTTGAGGTACCCGGCGGAAGTGGTAGAAGTGCCAGAGAGTGGGCAGAGGTGATAGCAGGTGGTGGCAAAGTAGCCAGAGAGGAGGAGGAGGAGGAAGGTGCCCCAGAGGAGGTAGAGGAAGCAGATTGCAGAGGGGCCAGGGAGGTGCTAGTATGAATAGCGGGAAATGGAAGGAAGTTGATAAAATGCGGAAGACGCCTATAAAAAATTAGGAGATTGGGCTGAGGGCCATGCCCAAGACGGTGCCATTCGAGTAGACATTAATTATGGTCTTGGAGGAGTGGAAGAAGGCCAAGCGGACCTCCCACAGAGTGCCACCATTAATGGGAGAGGAGGAGATGGGAGAGAGAGCCGAGACCATATGAGGGGTCCATAGGTCCGGTGTGGGAACAATAAAGAGGATTTTGGTGAGTCTGTCTGGAGGAAGCATTGACGTAGGTATCAGCGATAGGAAGGCCAGGGATGGCAGCCAGGATGTCCCTCTTGAACTTCTTTGATCCACACTTAGTGAGAGGGATCGGATAGGAGATGGTGTAGCATGTAGAGAAGATGGAAACAGAGCACCATAGAGGGTACGAAGGAGGGGAGGGGGGAAGGTGGGAGGAGAAAGGCGTGAGAGAAGAGTAAGACGCACAGCCCAGCGCCACATAATGCAGGATACGCAGAAGGTGTGGGGGGGTCACACCCAAAAGGGTGACTCAATAGCGAAAACACTGGGGGAGAAAACAAGTGATGCACAATAGTACAACAGCACCCATTGCCGGGTGTGGGACCTGGAGAGGGGGAGAGAGCCTGTTGTGATGCACAGGCAAAAGGGGGAAAAAAGGCCTAGTTTTCAAACACAGCAGCAATGTAAAAACATCCAGATTCTACTTCCCTGATTTGTCGCAGCAGGTTGACTGCTGCTAGCTTCCTGCTTGTCCAGTGGACACCGGCAGACAACATCAAGGGCTGCTTCTGTGGAAATGTCCTTAGCCTTGGGGATCCTTCGCTGCAGGGGCTGTCCTGGAGAAAGGCGTAGTGAGGAACAAGGACCAATCAACATGGGGGTGGGTGTTAGGATGCCCGGAGGGACCGTGATGGCAGTGGATGCCTACCTCAGCACCTTGGAGCAAAGTGGCGGACGTGAGGTGGCAAGCAAGGGACTAGGTCCTCGCTGAAGCTGCAACAGTGTTAGCCAATGGGGTAAGGGGACGGGAGCAGTGGGAGGGCTACAATATGTAACAAACTGGGAAGACACAGAGCGCACAGCGCTCACACAAAGCAAACCCGCTTCACAAGTACAAAAACGCCCATCAAGGTCCCTCCTGGCCCGTCATTTAAGTGGATGCCTTGGAGCAAAAGTCCTATGGCTGAAGGTGCTACCCCTCATTACTACTATGCTTAGAAATGGGGATCAGGGTACAAGAGTGAGATTGGATTAAAACCTATATTGCACTGGATACCTACATGTCTAAAATGTGAAGAGGATCCGTGCAACATATTGAAAACGGAAGTAAAGCTCCTCTGGTTTTAGGCATGTACATCTCAAACCCCTGTATCTGTGCATGTGACACATTTGTGATTTCATAGCTTGAGGCAAAGGAAAATGTTTGGGTAATTTGAGACAAGGTGCTTTAGTATCATATGAGAATTGATAATCTAATTGTAAAGACTACTCTAGATTCAAGCAACGTTTTGACTGAATGTAACCTAATCCTTTGAAAATAATTTTCTTTACATTTCAGTCTCGGAGCAAATCGAATAGTTCTCTAGTGTGACTAAATTCCGCTCTGTAACCTTGGGGACCAATAGGGTGGCCAAAGGAGCCAAGTGCTACCCAAAGTAGAAGGAAGTATACGGGTACTCCCCAGACCACTATTACTGGGTCTCTGCACTAAGGCAAGGGGCTGTCACAGGAGCACTTACCTCAACCTCTCCCCAACACTAGAGGCTGCCACGAGGAATGTGGAGTCTGTGACAAATCCCAGGTTATCGTCACTGCTTCCATGTGGGAAGCCCCTTGCAATGAGGCCAGGGAGGTCAGGGCGCTACCCGATAGTCCCCTGGGGTGGTACTCAGCGGGAGGATCACACGGGGAGCAAGGACCCCTATGGGATCAGTGACGACCATTCTGAGAGAATGCAGAATATCCGCCATACATTCCTATCTCACCCACTTACTCTATCCAGACTCCATCTATCCCAGAAACTTCCATATGTCTATGTATAGTACATGGTAGATGGTATCCCTCCCTCTGGAAATACTGAGACGAGGAAGAGTATGGTTTGCTTAGAGTGAATACTCTCAGAAGCTGGGACGAAGAACACTGAAAACCCATTAGAGAGTGAGAGCATAACTACTGAGACCAGGAGGAGCCACAGAGCAATATGGAATACCCCTCAGAACCAACATGAACAGACAATAAACAGGGAAGAAGGACTTCATTGGAGGTTGAGCCCTCCCTAGAACGGTGAGAACCGCAAGACCAAGCGGAAAGGGTTCCATGTAATAATGTCGCCACAATAATCTCGCCATGCAAAAATATTGCCGGAAAATGGCCGTTTTTTGTGGCGACATTATTGCATGGAACATGCGGGGGACACCCCCGCAACCCCCACATTTTTTTCTTTTTTTTTTTTTTGCCCCTGTCCCCATATATATGGTCACCCATAAAATATTGCCGAGACCTTTTCCCGGCGATATTATTTAAGGCGACCATATATATGGGGATATTACTACCTGATACCGCGGAAAGGAAGGCAGAAGAAGACTGGGATGCTGAGAAGGGAGCTGAGGGAACCGATCTTCGGCGAGAAGAGATGGCAAACCAGAGGAGAGGCGCTCCGGGCATCCCTGAAGTTTGAAGAGAGCGTACCAAGTGCAGGGAGCGCTGCCGGGATGAAGATGGCGACCGAAGCGCTGCCACAGACCGAAAGAAGACCAGGGAGATCCCCACAAGTCCCGTGGATGACTGCAGGCACACGAAAGGTGCCAGAACCATCGTGGACCGTGGGATAAGGTATGCTGGTTGCCGGAAAGGTGCTGGGGGAAAGGAAAGTGTGTGGCAAACTAGAAGGGGCAAGAAAAGCCCGGAATACAGGGTCGGGGACACTAACTATCAGAGTGAAGAGACTTTTATATGTGTTGGGCCTTAAAGTACTTGGCAGAAGAATAAGCCTATGTCTACCAAGAAGAAAAGCTTCATAATATAGTCACAGTACCTGGCAGGGTAGTGAACCAGGTCGGCTGTGAAACCAGGCAGTACAAAGACAGAGAACCAGGGGGAGTGAGTCTTCCCCTTGGTGTGTTTGTGAACATTGTGAACAACCAAGAGAAGGGAGGCCATTCTTTTGGCATTGCAGGTAGCCTCGAGAGAGCGAGGAAAACCACACTAAGGGATACATTCTCTTGGCAGTTCTAGGAGCTGGGAAAGAACATGGTGGGGGGGGGGGGAGAGTCATTCACCCTGGTGTAGTTGTAAACATTTTGAAGAATTTGCTGAAAAGGAAAGTGGAACGTGGGTACTACAAACTGAATCTCATGCACTCTAAGAATGATCAGAGAGGAATGCTATGATAGCCTGCTGCATGTGTAGTGAATGGAAGAGAACGGTGCCCAGCCAGACTCGGGAGACAATAGATTAATCTAATGGAAACACTGGCTCACTGTGCTGGCAATTCAAATACACTGGTATTTATTGACAAGACAATAGTAGACAAAAGAACACAGCTGACACGTGCTGCGACCTTATGGGTCTTTTTGTAGGCTGTATGTTCATTTGAACAAACCAAAATGGTGCAAAAATGAATCGAGCAACAACACATCAAATATCAGAAAACACATGACATAAATTATCAAAGGGGGGGCGCTGTTGTGCTCGAGCAGTATGGCCGCCTGAGCATGAGCTCCACATTGGGGAAGATCCTAATTCTCAAATAATCCGTAGTGGTGCCACTTTTTTTCAAGAGAAGATACCGGCTGCTTACCGTTATCTTCCTGCAGGCATCGCTTGACTGGTGTCTCCTGGGAGGGAACCACTACGGCGAAATCGCCGGTCTCAGGAGTGCCATCGAGCTCCCTCGCAGCAACCCCCGATACGCCTGCATGAACACACAGACTTGAGTGGCGATGCAGCGAGCGTGGGCCTGTTGGTGGAGGGTTGTGGGCCGCTCTGAGCTGCGGCGGCAGATGAGACAGATCCACTGCCCTTCACATATGGAGCGGACACCCTCCTAAACGACCTGCGACGCTCTTCTTATGGTCACTTATCTCCACGGCCCCATAGCCGGTGACGTGCTACTCCGAAATGAGGCCCCTGATGCTAGCGGACACCCCAGCCACGCTGCTTCTGCCCTATTGACACTGCATCGGTGGCACCTTAGATGCCTCACAGATCCGGCAAGACCCTTCTTCAGCTGGTTGTGCTGCTGGCCGCACCTGGAAACTGTGACCTTGGCGTTCCACGGGGAGCTGTGGCACCGACCCCTCTATGAGACTGCAGGTGCTGGCCCTCGACATCTAACACACTGCAGTAGGTGTGTGCGACCGTCTCTTCTGCCCTGCTACCGTGCAAAGGCCCCCCTGAGGATACAGAGGGCACCGTGGGGGCCATACTTGCTGGAGGATTGCTAGATGGACTCTTGCACACTACATATAATTGCCAGGACATTGTTGTGAACCCGCCCGCTGCTCTCTACGGATCTCCTGAACCTTGTGCTATTAGGGTCCCGCACATCGGGCGGTACAGCCATTACCCTGAATGTACTTGACTGAGGGCCTAGCGACAAAGTTACATACCGTTCATCTATAAACACAGGGTGAACTTCAAACATCATCTCAAGCAGGGGTCCTCCCGTACTACGTCCTCCCCCTCAGTTACTCAGTACCAGACTACTGCTGAGCAAACATGTGTCTACGGCGAGGCTCCTGATGCACACTTGATTGTGAGATACCACACATACACAGCTAACAGGTTGGCAGCAGTGACCACTTTTGTTACCATCTTCCGCACTGTTATACATGGGAGGCCACAGTCCACTTGGTAGGTAGCTGAGCAGTTCTGCCGGCCGCAATTATTGTTCCTGGTGCCAGAGGGGCTCTACTGCACAGTGCACTACCTATAACCGCCAAGATATTGCTGTGGAGCCACCCACCATCCCACAACAGATCGCCCGGGTCCCTTAATGACAGGATCCCACACATTGGGCCACACAGTCACCAACTTGAATCCACTGGACTGCGAATGACAGACTGTTCATTTACAGATACTGGTCCCACCAGTACAAGTCCTCGCCTCCCCTGTTCCACGTGAGAGGCCACAGTTCACTTGGAGTTGGGCTGGACGGTTCTACTAGCCGCAATTATCATCCCTGGTGGACTCAATATGCCCCGCCCTCTCCTGGTGAGTAGGAATACAGGAGGCAGATCCCGTCCCCCCTGTCACTAGGACTTGGGCAATGTGAGTGGACTGCCCCTTCTCGCTCCGAGGTACTGGCTGCCCGCCTGGCTGACCCTCTGGTTTGATAATCTACCAGCGGCGTGCCCCATATTGGATCTACTTGGCTCGGCCCTCTAAGGTACACAACCCTGCAACCTGACTCAACTAAAAACTACGTTGGATACCCGTGCCGGTCCCTGCGATTATTATTCCAACCCGGGAACCCCTCTCCCGGTAGCGAGGGAACTGTACTACTCTACTCTTCACGTGGCTGATGACATCATTACCAATAGAGCCAACAAGAAGCAGAGCTCTATCAATATGTATACTAAAATGGCACAGAAACCGAACAAACCCCAACCGGAACAAGTAACATCCATGTCAACATCCTCTGAAACCTCAGAGTCACAGAAAATGATGGAATATATGAGGGAGGGGTTCACTGCTCTTCATTCAAACCTGGATGACATGAGTGGGACCATATGCTTGATCAAAGCCCACATGGAGAAAACAGATGCTCGGCTGACGGAGTTAGAGACTAGAGTTGGGACGGCTGAGGATGACATCGTGGCCCTCTGGGCTGAAGTGAATACCCTGTCCAGAAGGGTCCAGGATGTCCGCAAAAAGAACGAGGACCTTGAATCGCGCCCCAGGCGCAATAATATACGCATCATCGGGGTTCCAGAGGACAACATCGAAGGTTCCATGGAAGACTTTGTCGAGCAAACGTTTCTTTCTCCGTTAGACTCTCTGAAATTCTCCCCGCAGTTTGCCATCGAGAGAGCCCATCGATCCCTAATGGCGAAGCCTATACCGGGAGACCCTCCCCGCCCCATCATATCTAGTGTACTGAACTATCACGACAGGGATACTCTATTTCGGCCGGCGAGGGCCAAAGGCAACCTTTTCTTGGGCTCCTCCAGTATCCACCTTTATCCAGATTTCTCTGTGGCCATTCAGCAAGAACGGAAAACTTTCCAGGCTGTCAAGAAGAAACTGCAAGACCTAGGGGTTAAATACCGTGCTAAATCAGGATCGAGCACTCGAGCCGAGTCTTCTTCTTTATCATTCCTGAAGAGGCCTCCAAGTTCATTGAGGATCATTTTCCTGGCTGATCGGCTTAGAGGATTGTCCCTGTAGACATCTCGGTTTCAGTTTATTGTTGAATGTTACAAACTCCTAGTGCGGGATGATGTTCGGATGACCAATCTGTCGTCACACCAATGGACCGATGAGACACACCGACATCCGGCTTTCGCCCGCAACTTAGACTTCCTTTTTCTACTTATCCTGTATCGTCATCACACTATGCACCACAGAATGCCAAATCAATACCCCACTCTGGATGCACTGCCGCTCATGACCGGCACAAGGCCCCACCAGGCGATGTTGCCGCTGGTTGTAATTGGGTTTAAGTTGTTTGGGGTTATCACCTCTCTGATTGGGGGAGGGGTAGGGGCGTGGGTGGGGAGTGGGTTATAGTTTTGAAAATGCTTGACAAGCAGCAGGGAATTAGAGTTCCTGTACCCACCTTGATAGGACATATGAGGCGGAGTCTTCGCTTTCCTGGGCCGGGGCTCTGTAAGTTAATCCTTGGGTGGTATGATTGTATATTGATGTTGGACTTCTGGCACAATGGTGGATAATAGTGTTCTATGTATGAGCTGGAACGCCCGAGGACTGGGTAATTGGGCTAAAATGAGGAAAATGCAATTGTAAATTGAAAGGCACAAGGTTAAACGGATCTTTCTGCAAGAAACGCATGCTCTTACCAATGGGTCTGAGAGGTTTGCAGGGTCCTGGGGCTCCCAACACTATTACACCACCTGCTCCACCCAAAACCGTGGAGTTATGATCCTCATTCATAAGTCTTCAATTTCAACACAAGGTGACTCATGTAGACCCCCTGGGACGGTACGTGTTACTCTTTGGGACCTTGCAGGGCAGAGAAGTCATATAGATGGCTTATCTAAGATACACTCTTTAGGATCATCACCCAAATGTTTATCCTTCCCAGAACATTCTCGGACCACTCCCCTGTAACGGTTTCCCTGAGATGGAGTGCAGATGGCCCAAAGACCTGCTCATGGAGGATGAAACAGCACACTCTGCTAGTTGTTGCCTTTGAAGCCGAAATGGGAACCAGCATAGATGAGTTTTTCTCAATGAACACCGGCTCTGTCGGATCGCAGGCCACCCTCTGGGAGGCATTCAAGGTTTATGTTAGGTGCATAGCAATTTCCAAAGAGGCCGGGATTCTCAAAACAATACAAAGAGACATTGCTGAGAGCGAAGCTAGACTTACCCTTCTAAAGACCTAGTATGCTTCCTCCCAGCTGGTGGACACTCTTGCCGGTATAGGCACTGAATTGGATATGTTCCGCTCTCATGCCGAGCAGGAACGGAAGTTCCTTGACGACCCCCAGTCTGCGCATAGGTATGGGGAGGGTGAGCACCCTACCCAGGTCCTAGCTAGGCTGATTGGACTTGTGAATGGGTCATCACATATCCCGGTCATAGAGAGGGCGGATGGCACTCTTGCTCTATCATCACACAATGTTAACACCGAATTTCGCTCTTGCTACGAAAACCTCTACTCCAACGCAGACAAGGACACTATGGCCGCCATAGAGGCATTCTTAGATAGCCTTCCGCTCTCTGTCCTCTCCTCGGAGACTAGAGACGCTTTAGACACCCCGATAACCCCTGAAGAGATTTCCAAGGCCATAGACCTGTTAGTCTCCGGAAAAGCTCCTGGGTCCGATGGCCTCCCGGGCAAATTTGATAAACGCTACAAATCCTGCCTTGTCCCACAATTGTGGAGTGAAGCCTGTGATATGGGTAGCCTTCCCTCATCTCTCCGTGAAGCAATAATAACGGTATTACTTAAACCAGGCAAACCCCCCACACACTGTGGCTCCTACCGCCCTCTCTTGCTCATCAATTGTGATGTTAAAATGTACTCTAAGGTACTAGCTCTGAGATTGGTCCACTATAGGCCATATATTATACACCCAGACCAGTCTGGTTTTATCCCAGGTCTACCTCTCTTAATTTGCGTTGTCTCTTTAACATACTGGTCTGCATCGACCCGAATATGCAAGCAGTTGCTGCTTGTGTACGAGCGCGATAGAAATAAAATATCAATACCCTGGATATGCAGAAAGCCTTCGATTTCATCTCATGGAGGTACCTGTGGCAGGTGCTCGAGAAATGTAACTGCAGCCCTAACTTTAGATCCTGGGTTAAACTTCTGTATGCTTCCCCTGTTGCCAGAGTTCACACCGAGGGCCAGTGCTCGACCCAATTCCTGATAGCCAGAGGCGCGAGGCAGGGTTGTCCCTTCTCACCGCAAATGTTTGCCTTAGTCATTGAACCACTGGCCGACAGGATACGCCAACAACATGCACGTAGAGGCATACGACCGGCAGGTCCCCCTGAGATCATCTCCGTCTATGCGGATGATGCTGTCCACTTCATCCGCTCTCCTGAACATAACCTGGCCCCAGTACTGGAAGACGTCGTATGCTTTGAACTATCAGGCCTTCAAGTGAAGTGTTCAAAATTTGTGTTATTCCCATTGACTGAGGCCATTCCCCCAAATTCTCAGGGATTTGCATGGGCGCGATCCGAGATTACCTGTCTGGGAGTAGTGGTGTCACAGTAACAAAAGTCCCTATGTTGTTTGTTTTATTACTTGTATTGCGCACCAGACCCAGGGATAACCGGGCGCATTTTATATGACAACTTACAGCTTAGTTACAGGAGCACATGGCAAATATAGAGGCACAAAATATACAAAAATATACAACAGGCAAAAATGTAGATACACGTATTTACAGTCCTAAACAGAAACTGCTAGGAATTAGTTATGTGCAAAGATACAAAAGGTGGAGGGACGTCCGGGATAGGTACAGGCAGTGGGTGGTCTATTGTTTGTCTGCGTCTTTGATCCATCTTGTGAGGTTATGTCGGAAAGTGAGGTAGGGTTGATCTGTCCTCGGGGTGGATGGTAGGGAGTTCCAGAGTTGAGCTGCTTTCACCTGAAAGCTACAGCCACCGACTCTGGACAGTTTAAATCTAGGTGTAGATATGTTGTTGGAGTTTGTGGATCTGGTGAGTCTTGTTGGATTTACTTTCATGAATCTCGCAGAAAGGTAGCGAGGTACGGCATTGTTTAGGCATTTGTAGACAAGTGAGGCTACTTTTAGCTGGATTTTTTCCTGAGTAGAAAGCCAGTTATTGGCTTTTCTAAATTCGGTGATGTGGGCTCTCCTGGGAATACCTAGTGCTGCTCTAAGCGCGTTGTTCTGCAAGATTTGAATTCTTTTGATAACTTCCTTATTGTCCCCAATATAGAGCGAGTTACAATAGTCCAACTTTGATAACACGAGCGCTCTCGCCAGTGTGATGCAGCTGTAGTTCGATAGGAAGGGTTTGCCTTCTCTTATCAATTTCCAGGTGTAGGCGGTGGCAGAAGCCATCGCGTTGACCTGCTTGTTGAGAGGGTGGAGTCCAGGTAGAAACCCAAGGTTTTTACCACGAGGGCGGTTGTGATTTGGTTATTATCAATGTTAAAAGAGGAGTAGTTGGGGCCCAGTTTTTTGAGGGTGGAGGGTGTGCCAAGGATAATGATTTCAGTTTTGTCATCATTCAGTCATAGTCCGTGAGTGGCCGTCCATGCCTGGATGATGAGATACACCCTATTCATCAAGGCCAAATCCTTGTCGTAATCACCGGTAAGTGGTAGGAGAATCTGAGTATCATCTGCATAATTAGTGTAAGAAGGTCCAGATCATCAAAAAGGGGCTTCGTGAAGATGTTGTAGAGTGTAGGAGAAACGCAAGATCCCTGGGGCACGCCGCATGTGATGGGGATGGAGTCTGCTGCCGCAGAGGTGGAGAAGACTCTCATGGTCCTATTGTTGAGGAAAGATTGGATCCAATCTGTGGCTTCTTCAGAAAAGTGCGCGGCCGGCTGTTGCGCTCTTTACAAATGGCCGCCTGACGCGGAGCTCCGTCCTAAGAGGCGATATTCTGACTAAGATTCTCCTCTGGTGCACTGTTTCTCCTTCTATCAGCGACCTCAACGTATTACTGCTGGTCCCGTGTGCACGCAGCCTGAGCCCCGTGTCCCGGGTCCACGCCTTCACGAAGATACGCGGCACTGATTCCAGCCCGGGAGCCGACGCTGCTCGGTCCGCCTTTGGCTCCAGTGCGCTCCTGCTCCGAGGCCGGGGATCGGGGGCCTGCAGTGGGGGAGGGGCGCAGGAGTCGCGCGCTGCAGCCCTCCTACTTCATCCACCGGCGGCCTGCGGAGGCCGTACGGGGTGGCCTGCCGCCTGTGCGGACCTGGAGGTCTTTGACGCGGCTCCGCGCCCTGCTCCTCCACCCTCGCTGGGGAGACATCTTGCGGTGGGCCCTCGAGGTGCTTCCTGGACGCCTTGACCCCACGGGGGCCTCGCCATAGCTGGACGCCCCGATCCTGCCACCTCCACTGAACTGGGGTCGCGACCCGCAGAGCCCGAGTGCCTGCCCGGACCCGGGGGTCCTCCCTGACCTGATCGTCCGCCTCACACTGCACCTTGAGGGTAACGCACTGACGCCCGGTGCCTGCGTCGGTCGTGGACCTCCCTGGACGCGGAGTTCCTGTACGCTGCGGAGCGCCCTGCTTTGCCGCCCATCCTGCTGACTCCCGAGACCCGCGGAGCTCTGCCGTGGGTGCCCTTCTTCCGGGGGTGTTGCATGAGCGGCTGCCTTATCCTGGACGATTGCGGTGAGTCCCGGAGCCCCCTATACCATCACTGCCAGTGCCCAGGCATCACTCACCCTCCTCTGCTTGAGACTGCCACCGGGGCCCATGCCCTCTTGTACTATTCTTTAAGAGGTCTGTGTTGAACAACATTCAGTGTACCCTGCACCCCCATTCGGCGGCAACACACCAAGCCCGCCCTCGAACTGTTTGGTGGAGGACTCTACTTGGCCGGGAACTCCTTGGCCTCCCTGGGGTGCCTGGTGGTGGTGGCCTCCCTGTGGGACCGGGTTGGCCACCTCCCAACTTCTATACATCAGGGGTGGACCCGGGGGCCCTGCGGACCACTTCTAGCACCAGAACCATACCTTTCGCTCAGACTGCACATCGGGCGGACCCTTCACCAGAGCTCCCCCACTACGGACATCGGAGCGCTCCGGTCCGCTTCCCTATCCTGGGCGGCGGGCTACACACCGCTGGTCTCTGGGATCCCGGCTTCAGACGGTGAGTCCCCCCTCCCTCCGGGCCCCCGATCCCCGGCCCCACGACTCTTATATCCCGGGGACCGCGGGTATCTCCGGGCGCGGGGTGAGGCGAGGCGTACGCACCCCGGTTCTACCTCATTCCAACCTTTCCGAACATGTGGCCTGCGGCGGCAGCCCCTGTCGACATGGCCATTCGGCTCTGAGGCACTCTGGGGAGCCTGCCCCTTCGGCTGCTCTCCTTCCCGCGCCGGAGTGCGCTGAGACCACCAACCACCAACATCCCAGGTGTCACTGCTTCTGGACCTCCTTTCACTACCCGCTTTATGGATTCTTTCGGGGGCGCTCCTCTCCAGTGGTCTCCCCCCCGACCAGCGGCCCCCTCCTCGGGCCCTTAGGAGGTGATAACCCGTACAGTGATATCATCAACGGTTCTCACCGAGACCCCCGTCTGGGGGACCTAACCTCCGGGGATGCTCCGGGGCCCATCCACTCGCCCTCAGTGACCAGCACTGTATACCACTCACCTCGCTGCACTGTACGGTCGGGGTCTTCAACACCACATCAGCATCTGCGACTCCGGCTACGGCTGCCTCTACTACGGGTCATCGCCACTCGGCCCCTGACCAACCCTACAGACTCTCCGGCGAGGTGCTCAGGTCCGCCTGAAGTTCATCGACCCCCTCGTGCTCCGACGAGACCCCCCATCGGAGACACCACGTCCTCTCCCTCCTGGTGCTCTGCCTGGACATCCCGCCCACACGTCTCCCTAACGATCCTGGTGTCTCCCCTGGTGGCTATACCCCATCTCTTTTGCATTCAGGGTTCCCCCCTTTCTTCGGCAACATGTCAACACGAACCGGCAAGAAACAATCCTCCATCAATATCTTCACGAAACCCTCGGGGACCTCTGGAGCTGAGGCGTCATCACTGGAACCTTCCCCCTCACTGTCACTGGAACCTTCCGACTCCCAGAAAATGATGGAGTTTATCCGAGAGGGGTTCACCACACTTCATAGTAAACTCGATGACATGAACGGCACGATCTCATCCATCAAGGCACACATGGAGAGGACTGATGGTCGAGTTACGGAGGTCGAGACACGTGTGAGCGCCGCCGAGGACGGTCTGGGTTCCCTTCGTGCGGAGGTCTCCACGTTATCGGCCCGCGTTACGGAGGTTGAGAAGAAGAACGAAGACCTCGAATCCCGTTCGAGGCGCAACAACCTCCGCATAATCGGGGTGCCAGAGGATAATATACACGAGCCCATGGAAGACTATGTGGAGGGCATGCTACTCCAACTACTCGACTCCCCTAAACTCTCCCCGCAGTTTGCGATCGAGAGGGCCCACCGCTCACTTATGGCAAAACCCAAACCTGGAGCACCCCCGCGCCCGATCATAGCCAGGGTCCTGAACTTTCGCGACCGCGATGCACTCCTCAGGGCGGCGAGGGCCAAGGGGGACCTTCTCCTGGGTGCAGCCAGGATCCATCTATATCCAGACTTTTCTGTGGCAGTTCAACGTGAGCGACAAACCTTCCTGGCAGTGAAGAAGAGGCTGCGTGACCTCCATGTTAAATATGCAATGTTATACCCCGCCAAACTGCGTATCGAACACGCAAACCGGGTATACTTTTTCACGCTCCCCGAGGAGGTATCCAGGTTCATTGATGAACACTTTCCTGGTTGAAATGTCCCCTCAGCGGCCACTGACACTTGCTCGCAACAGATCGCCCCAACTGTTGAACTGTCACCGTCTAATCCTGCTTGTCTAAATTTCTGTAACCCCGCTATTACCTGATCAGTCTATTGAATAGCGCCTCATTCACACTTTTGACAAAATGTTGGCTTCACTGTTGTGGTCTCTCACTGTGATTGTTACCCCCAGATTCACTGGCCCTTCACTACATGTCCGGGTCGCCGGGCAGTCTCCTACTCGGTCCACCCCCTTCCCTGATGGGCCTTGGTGGCCCGCTAAATTCTTTTCTCCCCCTGGTTCATCTCTCCTTAGGATTCTCTCTCGCTGTTAAGCTAATACGCTCCTTGGTCCAGTGGATCGGTTATACACTTTTTTTTCTCAATCCAGTTCTCTTGTTCCACCACCTGCTGCCCATTTCTCCTACCGTCACCCATGGGACCCCCCTGGGTGGGTACGGGTAATACTATTGGGCACTATGTTTATCCTTAAATTGCCTTAAAGTTCGGAGCATCGCCGCCAGGCCGGTACACAGGCCCCCCAGGCGTTGATGCCATCGTGTTTGTTTTGGTTGCTTGGGTGTGGGTTGTTCATCCCTTCGTTTGGGGGGGGGATGTGGGTGGGGGAGGGGGGATCGGGGTTAAATGTTAAAAGCAGCTTGGTATTCTCAGAAAGGGCAGAGCCCGAAGCATCATGGCCTCATCAGCGTTTTCGATTGATCCACAGTAAGCATCGCCCATGGGGAGCACATTTCCACCCGCCCGTATTTCTCTATGGCTGTCCCTAATGGGTCGAGTGGGGAAACCCTGACATTCATGAGTTGGAACGTGCGGGGATTGGGTAATCATAAGAAAATGAGATTACTACAACTTCAAGCCGAGAGACATGGGACTAAAATCCTCTTTCTTCAGGAGACACATGCCTGCAAAGAATACTGCGAAAAATTTGCTAAAACATGGGGCCCACAAAGATACTTCACCACCTATTCCACTCAGAGCCGAGGGGTTATGACCCTTATTCACAGAAGCCTCAGGTACAACCCCATAGCCACGATCATCGACCCCCTGGGCAGGTACGTTTTACTCCACGGTATCCTACAGAATAGGGAAGTAGTTCTGTTGAATATATACGGTCCCAACATTGATGATCCCGGATTTTACTCTGATCTCATAACTCTCTTAGATGGCTTCCCTCTGGTACCGATTCTCTGGGGAGGCGATTTCAACACAATATTTGACGTGGACTTGGACAGATCTGGCTCCAGACCCCGTCAACTCTCCAGAGCGGCCTACACTACACTCTCCTCTCTTCCCCGTTTATCCTTATTTGACGCATGGAGGCTTCTCTACCCTGATTCCCGCTCTTATTCCTTCTACTCTACGGTCCACGATTCCTTCTCTCGGATCGACAGATGGCTGTTGTCTGATGGGCTGATAAGGAGTGTATCGGGCATGACAATCCTCCCCAGGACCCTATCCGATCACTCCCCTGTAACCGTTACACTATGCTGGGGCCCAGACCGGGATCGATCCAGACACTGGAGAATGAAGCCGCATTCCTTACTCGATTCGATGTTTAGCTCTGAGATGGAATCGGCGATCGAGGAGTTTTTCGAGATCAATACCGACTCCGTGTCCTCGCAGGCTACCCTCTGGGAATCCTTTAAGGTCTACATCAGAGGCATAGCCCTCTCCAAGGAAAATGGCATCCTCAAAACTATTCGCAGGGAGATCGCCGAGAGCGAGGCCACGCTATCCTCGCTTGAAGCGCGGTATTCCCTAGATCCAACCCCTGTAACCCTCGCCTTAATCGGTACTGAATTGGACACCTTCCGCGCTCTCGCGGACCGCGAGCTTAAGTTTCTAGATAATCCCGGGCGGGCGAGGAAGTACGGTGAGGGCGAACGCCCTGGCCGTCTCCTAGCCAGACTCCTCCGCCATGAGTTCGGCTCCCCGCCCATCCCCGGAATTCAGAGACCCGATGGTTCCATGGCCACCTCCCCCGGAGATATCAATGCGGAATTCCTTTCCTTCTACCAATCTCTATATGCACACTCTGACAGTGCCACTGATGCAGAGATTGATGCTTATCTTAATGGTCTCCCGCTCTCGGTTCTCTCCCCCGACACCATCGGATCCCTCGAGAGTCCATTCACCCCTGAGGAGTTCTCAGACGCTATTGACTCTCTATCCTCGGGTAAGGCCCCAGGCTCGGACGGTATCCCCGTCGAGTTTTATAAACAGTTCAAATCCATCCTGCTCCCCCACCTGGTGGCTCTATGGGAGGAATCGCTTGAGGCAGGCCAGTTTCCCCCTTCACTTCGCGAAGCCACCATAACAGTCCTACTAAAACCTAACAAACCCCCGACTCAATGCGGCTCTTACCGCCCGCTCTCACTGATCAATTGTGATGTTAAAATTTTCGCAAAATTACTCGCCCTACGACTGGTCCCCTACATGCCACACATCATCCACCCTGACCAAGCGGGGTTCATCCCGGGCCGCTCCACTTCCTTAAATCTGAGACGTCTTTTCAATATTATGAGCAGAGTGAACCCTGGCGTACACGCGGTGGCCGCGACCCTAGACATGCAAAAAGCTTTTGATTCTGTCTCGTGGAGCTACCTTTGGCGGGTGCTCGATAAATGCAAATTTGGTCCCACCTTTGTATCCTGGGTCAAGCTACTTTACTCCAACCCTGTCGCCAGAGTTCGCACTGAGGATCGCTGCTCCCCCCTATTCCAAATAGCTAGGGGCACCAGACAAGGATGCCCCTTCTCGCCCTTAATCTTCGCTGTGGCAATGGAGCCGTTTGCGGACATGCTTCGCCAGAACCATGCACATAGAGGTCTACGTACGGCCGGCTCCTCAGATATAGTCTCTCTATATGCCGACGATGCTCTTCTCTATATCCGCTCCCCCGAAACTAACCTTACCCCAATACTTGCAGACATTGCTCTCTTCGGGCGGATCTCCGGTCTCACAGTGAACTGCTCTAAATCAACCCTTTTTCCTCTCACACCCAGCACGCTCCCCCCTCCCGATACCTTTGGATTCGCATGGGCCCAATCTAGATTCACTTACCTGGGCGTAGTGGTGTCACGGCATACTGAACGAGTCTTGGAAGATAATTTTCAGTCATACCTCACGAACCTTATGATTAAAATACAGACCTGGAACAAACTCCCGATCTCACTGGCAGGCAGGATAGGGGTACTGAAGATGGTGGTACTCCCCCAACTCCTGTACAGGTTTACTAATATTCCGCTGTGGCCAGGAGCTGAATTCTTCCGGACATTGACACGCTCTCTTAACTCCTTCCTCTGGCATTCCGGTGCGGTCCGCCTTAAGCTTAAGACCCTCTCTACCCCAATGGAGGCGGGTGGCTTTGGGGCACCAGACTTCCTCAAGTACTGGCTGGCGGCTCAACTCCAGCATACTGCACACTGGTTCAACATATCAGACCCCCCACCCCATGTTAGACTGGAAAGGCTGTCAGTCAGCGATCGTGACATCCGATCTCTGGTGTTCATACCAACCCCTGCGATGCCAGACTCACTGGACCCAGCGACATGCACATCCTTGGCCTTGTCCAAAGCCTGGCAAATGTTGGGCATCACCCATCCCTTTCACGGTAACTTCCCAATTTGGAATTTCCTCCCCGGGGTCCCACGAGTTCCTCCCTCCGTGGTCCGCACATGGGCCGAGGCGGGTTATGAGCTGCTACGCGATATATTCGAACAAGGTAATTTTATAGAATGGCCCGACCTCCCGGCCCCCCTTAGACAGAAACCCTCCGTCTGGCTTCAGTACTCATCCCTACGTAGAGCCCTCAAGCACAAGTACACAGGCTTCCCAACATTGCCACCAGACGAACCTGCAATCACCGAGCTTTCCTCACCTGACCCAATGAGGGGCAAAATCTCCAGATTGTACACCTTACTCCAAACCAGATCATCCCCCACATTCCCCAAACTACGGCGCTCCTGGGAGACAGATCTCGGCCTCGAGATAACCGATGAACGCTGGTCCCACATGTGTGCACGGATCCACGCGGTGTCCTTCAACTCCCGGTTCAAACTGATCCAATTTAAGGTGACCCACAGGTACCACTACACCCCGACCAGGCTACACCACATCTCTAGCGACTCCTCCCCCAGGTGCCCTAGATGCGGCTACGAGGAGGCCGATTACATCCACATGATCTGGGCATGTCCTCGTCTCGCCCAATTCTGGTCCTCAGTGTGCTCCACTACATCGACCATCCTCGAATTTCCCTTCCTTCCATCTCCAATGAAATGCCTATTTCATGATTTCCCTGAACTCCACCGCGACTCCAGGAAACTGGCCGGCCTTTGCATGCTAATAGCGGTGCGCACAATCCTACTCTGCTGGTTACGGCCTACCCCCCCCACCCACGCGCAGTGGCTCAAAGCAGTTACATGGGCCTCCGACACTGAAGAATCCTGGGCGGCCCAACAACCCGCCTGCTCCAGGCCTAGAGACATTTGGCAGAAGTTTCGCTCATTCATGTCCTCCACCGACACCGACTCAGATTCTGTATCTCCAGCTCCCTCTCCTAACTCAACCTCAGGGGGCCCCTGAGCTGTATTTCATTTACCTGTTATTTCGTTCCTCTATGGACCCCCAGGTGCTTATATCGTTACCTTTTCATTTATGTATCCCATTGATATGTATTGCATGTAATATGCCGATTACCCTGTTTTGCTTCCAAGGCTCTATTGTAATTCACCTGTTTCTGTGTTGCCAAGCTGAATGAATAAACAAAAGTTAAAAAAAAAAAAAAAAAGAAAAGTGCACGGCCATATCCAGATGCCTACAAAGGACCTTGTGGTCAACAAGGTCGAATGCAGCGGATAAGTCCAGGAGGAGTAAGGCTGGTTTGCCTTGATCCCTTAGCTCATCAATTTGCGCCTTTAGGTCTAGGAGGGCTGTTTCGGTCCCGTGCTGGGGACGGAAGCCAGACTGTCGTACTCCTAGTAGATTATTAGCTTCAATGTGTTTCTGAATTTGAGAATACGCCACTTTGTCTATGATTTTTAGGAGGAGTGGTACGGTGGTGATTGGGCGGTAATTTGTGGGTATGGCTGGGTCTAGCGTCTGTTTTTTGAGCAGTGGGAGTACCCAGGATTCTTTTAGGTTGCTGAGTAATAGACCCTGTTGCAAATGAGGCGTTAATGAGTTTTGAGATAAAGGGAGCCCGGTCTCTAGCTGCATCATTTATCAGTTGGGGCGGACATTGATCCCCCTGGCCGTTTGATGGCTTGAGTGACAGTATGATTTTTTCAGTTTCAATTATAGATACTTTAGAGAACTTGAAGCGAGGGTTGTCGGTTATTTTTGGGGGAGGTGATGGTTGTTTTGGGTTTAGTATCCAGACTAAGTGAGGATTTTTTCGTGGCAATTTTGGATTGGAGAGTTGTCACTTTGTTAGCTAGAGCTTGTTGAATATTGGAGCACCATATTTTATCTTTGACACAGTTGTCAGGCACTGGGATGGGAGACTCTATTTCCTTTAGGATAATGAAGAGTTCCTTCGTGCTAGAGTTGGCTTGGGCTATTCTAGCGTTGTAAGTTTCTCGTTTAGCCGACAGTATTTCTTTTTTGTAGAGGATAGATATGTTTCTCGGAGTGCTTTTATATAAAGCAAACTTTGGGAAATATTTAACCACCTTTGTCCGGAAGTGCATGGGCTGGGCCAGACTGATGATCTCCCTGGCTTGCAAGAACGCCATCCTCAAGATGGCGGTACTGCCTCAACTCCTATATAGATTCTTGAATGATCCTCTATGGCCAGGCTGAGAATTCTTTGCAACACTGACCCGAACTATCAATACTACTTTTTGGCACTCCGGCGCAGTCTGACTGAAATTGGAAACACTGACCACCCCAATGTCAAGGGGCAGACTCAACGCCCCTAATTTCGAGGGGTACTGGATCGCTGCTCAAGCCCACTTTGCATCATTTTGGTCTGTACCTACTAACTCCCCCTCTTCACGTTAAACATGAACGCCTCGCTGCGAATGGCTGCGACATTCGCTCGATAGTACTTCCCTCCTGTAACATGAAATTCGAACCCCTTGATCTGGTTGGGTCCACAGCACTGGCCCTGGGTAGAATGTGGAAACGGGCTGGTACCTCGCATCCCTTTCATGGCACCCTTCCTCTAAGGAATTTCTTTTCAGAATCTCCACGAGTGGACGCCACAACAACCCGTCGCTGGGCGGGGGCCGGGCGGACTGACTTCCGAGATACATTCGACCGATGGCATCTTTATTGAGTGGTCTGACCTGCCGGAGTCCCTTCAGGGTAGGCCCTCCCACTGGTTACACTATTCGGGCTTGCGCCGCTATCTTAAGAACAGATTCCTAGACTTCTCATCAGTCCCTCCGGATGACCTAATTCTGTCAGAAATCCTAAACACTACGACCCTCAAAGAGAAGGTCTCTGGGCTATACACTACCCTCCAGAGCAAGACTGCCTCTTCACTCGCCAGGCTCGGGGACTCCTGGGGGAGGGATCTGGGTGTTGAGATATCGGACCGACGCTGGGATCATATGTGTGCCCGTACTCACAAAATTTCATTTAATTCACGGTTCAAACTGATTTAGTTCAAGGTACTTCATAGATTCCACTACACTGTGATCAGACTGCACACATGTCGTGAGACCATCCACCGATATGCCCGAGATGCAAATCAGAGGACGCAAATTACATATGCATGGTGTGGTCATGCCCACGCCTTCTTACCCAGTTCTGGGAGGAGGTGTGCACCACCCTCTCCGAAATGCTGGACTGCACTATTACCCCTTCTCAGCTGACCTGTCTTTTTCACAAACTGCCCAGGCTGAGCATATGCATGCTAGCCCAAGACACACACTTCCTACCTAACGATAGGCACAGTGTAGCATAGTCATTTCCTATTGTAGCGTGCAGCACGCCTCATGCACCATTCAATCATGTAGCCATTCTTCTTCCTCACCATTCGGCCCTCCAACAGAGTAATGCTAGCATTGTTATTGATGCTCATGTACATAACTTGCACAATAGTCGTGTGGAAAAATGTATGCCAGGTATTCCTTCCGGTTTGTATGAATCCATGCCGCAACTACATCCTTGCTCGATTGCAAGTTTACATTCCGCATCAGTACCTCCTGTTGTTCATGTACACTTTCCAATCCACTCCGATCATCTCCACACAAGTCACTTGCCTCACATGATACTTTGTACATACGACTATTTTCAAATTCAGTACAACTTGTGCCTCCCCCCTCACCCTTCCTGAAATTCCAGTCGTTTATTGACCTTTGCTCCGTTGCCAAAGCAACGCTTGGTGAAGCTAACCCAGCCGCGCCTCTGCCCGACATTGCAAATAAAACTAGACGCCACCATGAGTCCAGCCCAAGACACATCCCCATATCAGTCGCAAGCGATGTCTGCAATGTGCACTTGATTGGCCCCCACAGTAATACCACGTTGCAACTCTCCTACATAGCTTGCCCTACTTCCCCACATACAAAACATTGCACGCCTCAGAACGTAGTCGGCAATACTACGCAAGACCAAGCAATTGCACCACATTCCCCACAATGCCTTGCGCGTGCCGAGTTGAGATTACGTCCTCAATATTTGATTTGCAGCCATAACAACTTTGCTGCTACCACGCCGCCTACCATTCGTAACATATGATCCACTGCGACCTTGCTCGCTCCTCCCTGCAATCTTCTGGTTCCCACTAGAGCCGCAGTTGTACACCCCAGAGATTGCCATATAAACATCTACTCGCCTGCCATTCTCTACCCTCACGGCACACACATGCGCAGCACACACTGCTCACAATCCATAGTGTACGTAATAGACGGCACTTGTGAACCTGCAAAAACCATAGGTTCCTCTCATGCGCTCATCCATTGTAATTCATAGATCCCTTTACCACCCCCCGCAGATTTCTTAATCCTGCCTCCAACCATGCTGTGCACATTGCACAAGCACAACTCGGTAAAGAAAGCCCTATTGCCCAGCCCTCTAAGGGAACCTCAGAGGCACCTCATTACTTTCCCCATGGCTTCTCTGACTTCCCAAGCACTGCTACAAAGTATAGCAGCCACTTCCCACAACACACACACACACACACACACACCATGCTAACGTAAGCCTCGTTCCAATGCTATATCTAGTGACCATCCTTTCCCAGCCACAACAGTCCTCAAGTCATCTCATACCTGTGCAAGAAAGACCCCAACCTCCAACATCCATTAAAACCGCATCCCTCATTTCATTAAACAACCATCTCGCCACCCCTGCCATAGCACACACATTAACCCCTACTCTACACCCTCCTACAGTCTGCCACTTTCACAAATTCACCACCAGAACCATTAGTGAAAGAAACACCAGACTGAGGCTACGCACCAGCTTACCCATCAATGACCTCCCTGATATTTACACAAATACAACATACAACCACTTTAGTACCAACACAAATACCTCATCTGCTTCTCACACGCTCTACCACAGCCATCTCAATCCAGTCAGGCCTCTCCCTAAACACCAGTGCCACCATGTACCATCTATTAACACTCACTGCTAATATTACCACGCCACAGGACCTAATAACACCCTGCATTGGCCCAGCCCGCCTACTCAAACTCTGTTCTAGAACCCCCCACCCCCTCCAAGAACCTTAACAATACCAGTCCAAGGTGGCTAAAACTCCTCACATTACATCTCCCCGTAACAACTCCACCAGCCCTCCCACCTCTCTTAGCCCACCTTCTCCACGCTCCCCCCATCAGATTTGCCTGTGCTCTAATAAAATTGCGCTCCATCTGCGCTCATGCTCCTGACATCCACGACCACCTACTAGATAATAATTTAGAGCTACTAGCCCTATCTGAAACCTGGCTACATGAAGCAGCCGCCCCCTCCTCTCTCTCGCCATTCCTGTCAGCTCCTCCATCCTATGAGTCGACCAACCAAGACGGCCTAGGATGCGGAGCTGCCTTCATCCATAAATCTACCCTCCCCATGAGAGCCTCTCCCCTGCAGCAGATACCAGGTTATGAAATCCTATTGGCAAAACTTGAACACTTCCCCCAGACCACCGTCAATTTACTACTCCTGTACCGCCAACCCTTCCACACTGGCAACCCTGCAAGCATCATCCCCCTCCTCATCTCTCCGCTCCTCAACCCCAATACTACATTTATCCTCTTAGGAGATTTCAATTTGGGTTACAAAGACCGCTCTGACAGCAAGGCCTCTGCCCTCGCATCCACCCTTGAAGAAATGAACTTCACCCAACTGGTCCTCTCACCTACCCACGGAAAAGGGCGAACACTTGACTGGATTCTCCCCTGCAACACACCCCTCCAGATATCCTTCCCTCTCCCCCTTCCTTGGACAGATCTCTCCCTGATCTTTTCCTCCTTCACCACTACCACCAACTACACATCAATTATCAGTGAACGCCTTCCCATCACTGCCAGACAAACTCGCAAGCTCATAGCCGAGCTTCTGACTCCCACCATTGTAGCATCACTCAAATCAGCCCCAGACAAGTCCACTCCTGAAGTCTTAGTAGCTTCCTACAACCATGAGCTCCTCACTGCACTCGATGAACATGCCCCCCTTAAAACCACATCCCGGAAAAACAGGAACCCCCAGAATTGGTACAATGACGATCTAGCCTCCCTTCGGAAAAAGAAACTAGCCCTCAAAAATCTCTGGAGAAAGAACCCCACCTCCATCAACAAAATAGCTTTGCAGTGCTCAGTTGACAGTTATAAAACTACTATCATTACCACCAAAGCCAACATCTTTAACTCGAGAATCTCTGACACAAGCTCAAATACCAAAGATCTCTTCAAAATTCTTAGAGAACTTGAAACCCCCGTGCCCCACACCTGACAATTTCTCAAAGGACAAAACATGGTGCACACTTATTCAATCCTCCCTGTGCACAAAAACACTGACATTAAGAGATAGCTGTGCTCAAGAAATCCCAACTTCCACCCTTGCTACCTACCCCCCACCAAAGTCCTCACCACCACGACCTCCACCCACCACCTACAATTCCAATTCTCTGCCATCTCCCCTCTTGAAGTCCTCACTATCATCCAGCACCTGAAAGCTACCAATTGTGTTGGCGACACATGCCCTGCTCATATTGTCAAAATGTGTGCAGAACCCCTGGCTCCTACCATAGCCAACTTCATTAATGCTTCTTTTAAATCCAACTCAATTCCAACAGCCATCAAAGACGCTTGGGTCACACCCCTCATGAAGAAACCCAATTTAGACCCTACCATCCCCACAAACTATCATCCTATCACCACAGTCCCAGATCGCCTAAAAATCCTGGACCGCACTGCCTACATGAAACTCCAATCGCACCTTGAAAACCATAATTTGTTAGGTACACTCCAATCAGGTTTTGGATCCAAACACAGTACGGAATCTGCACTCCTTGACCTTAAGATCCAGCTTGACCACATTAGGGACAACAGCGAGCTTGCAATCCTCCTCCTACTTGACCTATCTGCAGCCTTCAACCTGGTTGATCAGGAAATCCTCTGCAAACAACTCGCCAGAACCTTCCACCCCCCCCTCAGAAGCCACCCTATGGATCCAATCCTTCCTATCCGGCTGATCCACTAGTCTTTGCAGGACCTGAAGCAGCTGACCCCATACCTGTCTCCTACGGCGTCCCACAAGGCTCCTGCCTCTCCCCTTCCCTCTATAATATGTACACCAAACCCCTCTTTGACCACCTAGACGGCGTTAACATTCCCTACACCATTTTTACAGATGACAAGCAAGTCCTCCTTAAAATCACTGGAAAACACAAACTAGACTCTTCCAACATCAACTGCGTCTTCAGCATCATACATAACTGGATGGCCACTCAATATATATGCCTGAACGATGAGAAAACTGAGCTCCTTATTGTGGGATCCCCACACCGCCTTAAATACCTCAATCCTGCCTTCTCCTCCTTCCGCATCGACAGCAACACCATCCTGGTTTCCGCTCATGTCAAAACTCTAGGCGTCTATCTGGACGCTGAACTCAACATGCAGAAATATCCTCAGCAGCCTATTCCACTAGACTTATAAACCTCTCCAGAAGATTCCTTACCCCCAACAACTGCCTCACCCGAGCTCATGCCATCATAGGCAGCAAGCTGGACTATTGCAACACCATCTTAGCAGGGACCTCCACCAAAAATATCACAAAACTTCAACTGCTTCAAAATAATGCTCTTAGTGCTGTTTGGGGCATGAAATGCTCCGATCACATCTCGCACATAACTATTGGCTCCCCATCGAAGCTTGTATCGACTTCAAACTCCTCACTATCACCTTCCGCTGCTTACACAACACTGTCCCCCCTTCCCTCATGAATCACATCACCAAGAAACACAACACCCGCAATTTCCGCTCTTCCACCACATCTGCCCTGCACATACCTAGATTCTCCAGAAAGAGAGCTGGGGGCTCCTGCTTCACCACCATCGCCCCCACACTTTGGAATACCCTCCAACTGCATATCCAAAACGAACCATCCTACACACTCTTTCGTAAGCAAGTAAAAACCTTACTTTTTAACAAATATGTATAAGCCTAACCAATGTATGATTATCACTACCTCGGACAAATGTAACCCTACTGTTAACCATTTGCAACGTACTATGAAATGCCTTCTTAGTGCCGTGATACCTCCGGGTCTTGGCGCTACCAACAAATTAAATAAATAATAAACTTTTCTGGAAATAAGCCTCCCGGAAGCGAAGCGACGCGGAGTGAGTCAAATGATTGGCGTGATTGGCGGAGACACGAGGAGAGTCCGCTCTACGGCCATTGTGTGGTGATCGCTGTCTAAGGCCCCCACTGGTCCAAAGTTTGCTTTTTAAACTCCCCCTCTTCCCCCTCAGCAATTGTGGGGATAAACGCCCTAGGAAACGGATGACAGTGGGCTGCAAAGTGACCTATTAAGGACTCCGGAGTAAGTCAGACGCTGGATGTTCGGTGCTGTGGGGGTGCGCGGCTAGCAGTTATACCAAAAATAACTACCAGATCTCAGATAGAAGGCTTCCGGCTTGAATTTTTTTTAATATAAAAAAGAAAAAAGGCTCTTAACCTCACAACTCTCAATTTTCTGTGATTGATTTATATGCATGTCTTACGGAGTATGAAAATTATAATGCCTCGTGCCCCTCCTTCAAACATGGTGTCTGATGAGGAAATGCTTGCTGTAATCAATATGTCTCTCCTGCCATCTTCTAAGTCTATTCTAAGACTGCCGCTCTCCAACGAGATTGAAATTAATACTTTGACAGGCCACACTGAGATACAACTGGCTTTAGTTCTGGAAGATTCCAGAGCCCACAAGGCAAAACCCAGCTCCAATGCAATTGAAGCCTTTTTTCCATTTAAAGGGAAACGGACTATTAGAACTGGTTCCGGGACCGGAACCAATTAAAAATAATGAAATGTTGTCCTTACCACCAGGAACTAATAGTGCATCAAGGTCCCAAAGAGAGCTTGAAGATAATAGTTCTTCTCTAGAGGGCCACAGTTGGGATGATACTCCACCAGATCCCCAACAGTGCTATGTGCCTGATTTTGACTCTTCAATCTCCTCGTTTAACTCATCTCCTTCTTTCAAACCTCTGATATTCCATTCACTTCAAACACAGGGGTTGGCATCCCTGTTGCAAATTCATTAATTGAAATAAATCAAGTACTATATATATTGGTGAGCTTATCTGAGGGTTCAAAACTTGAAAATAAATCTAATTCAATGCTCCTCAGATCCAAATCCATGCTATTCAAATTTGAGAACCTCAAGCTTCATTTGATGGTAAAAGACTATCTATTTAAACAAAATCTTTCAAGAAAACAGGAAATGGGACAAAAGCAACTACTTGTGACAAATCCACATGTTGCACAAATGCCCGTTTTTTTTTAATGAGGGGGAGGGTACTAGTACCTCTGCAGACCAAACAGTTAAAGCTTGTCAGCATGACCAGGACTATTCATCCTGTCTGCCATGAGTTTCCTTCCCGCACTGCTGATCATTGTAAGACAATATCTATTCACACGCAGACAAAGGCAAATGATTTGCTACTAGAAGACGGAACAACTCTTCTGGCAGCAGTGGAAAAGATTTTACCAGGACAAAACTTGGAAGTTATCTCCCCAGATGATATACCAGGGTGCAGGAGCATTCAGAATTAGGCTCTCTACTCAGCTTTCTCATCCTAATGGAAACTCATGCAAGAGATCTAAATCCACAGAATTGAAGATTCCACAATTGAAGAAACCAAAGAATTGTCAAATCAAAAAGGTAAATTTGTAAACGTGCTACTGTGCCAACCACTGGTTAAATCCGCTCTCTCGAACATCTCAAAAACCATAAGAACTCAACAATCGTCAAATAAGGAGCATTCTATAATAATACCATCACTGAAATCCTCTCATTTGCAGGGTAAACTAGGGCCTATGGCTACAGTTGTGGGGAATGGCAGTGACAAAACATTGTCTGTGGATTTAGACTCTGTGCAACCCGCAGCTAGACAACTATTGCTGGGTAATCAACAGAATAAGCTTCCCATAATGGTATGGCAGCACACCGTGACTTACCAATAATTGGGGCAATGGAATCACCTGCCTGTTTATCATCATGTCAAGAGGCACTGAATGCCCACCCAATTCCACAGTCATCAGTGAACATAAAACCTACGGCTGCTTGGTGCTATTATTTGGACTCTTTAAGAGCCTCATCTAGAGAAGGTCATCAAACTACTGGAGCTCATAGACAAATATCTGCGAATGAATTACAAAGCTTGCAGGGTGGCTTGTCATATGTCCCCCCAGAGCAGCGCCCATATGAGCGGTCCATGAACTATGAGCAGAGGGGACAATGTGCAAGGAAAACAAAATATGATGCAGAATAAAGTTGATAATCTTTACAGACTTCTAATTGAAAGTGTGATACCAGAGAATAAATGCTCAACTCTGAACAGGACAAATATATTGCACTTACTTCAAGAGATTCCCAGCTTGGAGGGGATCTCGACCAGAGATATTGGAAGGGTCTTCTTTTTCGATAGATAGGTATAGGGCTGATAGATGTGTAGTCACTCTAAACTTGTCTATGAACTTTTAAGACCCCCTTACACCATATATAAATGTGGGGGCGTATGTGATGGTAATATGGGGAGTCTGCGGGGGATCTGCTGCGCATATGTATGTGGTGAAAAGGGGGTTTAAAAAAAAAATTAGCATCATCAGCTGTTGTAATTATGGGGGTCACAATAATCACATAGATCGTTTATTACAAGCTCAGGCCTCTCTTGGAACTTATGGCTTTTATCTTTCCCCTTATTTTGACGGCACTGATTCCAGTATGCAAGATCAACCTAATAGTAATTAAGGGCGTGACGAAATTTAGTCTTTAAGGAGAAAGATGAGGCTTTCTGAAGAAACCCAGGACTGGTCATGGTTATTAAATGCGACGACTAACGATTAACACTTTTAGCTAAAATGGCTCAGAAACATTGGATTCGTGGTCGATTCTATTTTGGAACACCAGATGCCACACTAAACACTTCTCTGAACTCAGTGTGGGGATAGAATTTAAGCAACACATGGTGATATGTCTCCGGGACACTTGGTTGTTGAATCCTCCCTCTGAGTGGTTTCGCTGTGATGTTCCAACCAGCCCGACAAGTTGACCATGGTCGACCGTCTGGAGGACTTTTCACCTTAGTGAAGTCTGGGTTTATGGTGGTATCCTCTGTCAATTCGAAATTTTGGTGTCTTGGTAACGCGTGTACAATTAGTGCATACTGTGATGGTGAACATTCTTATTGTTAATATTTATTGGCATGACAAAATCTTAGTTTTGCAAGAAATGTTGGACTATTTGGTAACAACCGTTGAGGGTTGGAGGGATGAGTTTTGGGGATGGGTAAATTCTTGTTGTGGGCGATTTGAACTGTGAATGTCTTAACCAAATTACAGGTGTAGAACTTGATGACTCTCACATTGCAATATTTCAATACAAAATAATGGGAACCAATGGTTGGACTTCCTCTGTGGGTTAGGTCTGACCCTATTGAATGGGACAGTAAAAGGAGATATTCCGCCCCAAACCATGTGGTCTAATGCGATTGTTTAGTCCACCATAGAATATCTCTTTGCTGGTGGATGGCTGTTTGATCTCTGTAGTGAGTTGAAGATTACCCCTACCTCGCTAAACGATCCCTCATTGATGGTCTAAACACTAACATTGCAGGAGATTTTTTAAATTTTTTTATTGTATTTGGTTAAAATGTAACCGTTTACATATACACATAACCTTGACATTTTACAAATAGTTTTTTCCAATTCATAATAAACATAAAATAAGCAGCATGTAAAATTAATAAACGACAGACATATAAATCTAGAATCTAATTAAACACAAGGTAATGAAGAGGGAAGCGAGAAAATGGGTGGCATGACAAGCGAGACAGGGTTCATAGTCCGGAAGCAGATCACATTTTTCCAAGCTTTTGGAGGCATACTAACAGAGAATCCTCTCATGATTGACATGAGATTTGCTCTTTTAGAATACTATGTTGAATCTGTCCAACATCAGCACTACTGCAACTGAGAGGGCCTGATTCTGTCCTGCGATTAACCAATCCCAAAGCATATCCGGCACATGACTCTCGGAGTTCACACCATGTCTGGCAAATAACAAGGATCTTAATTGCCATGTTCCCTCGTAGTCCATTAGCAGGTGTTTGAGTGTTTGTTCCTCAGGGGTTTTACACCCATTACGGCAAAACTTGGTTAGTTTCCTCATTCCTCTTTTTGATAGCACCTCCCCAGTTTGAGCAATATTTAACCGTAATCTGAGGAATTCTTTTCTTATTTTCCAATCTGGAAACTTCACTAGTTATTTTGAGATAAACCCCAGTTTTTTGTCTGCAGACTGGAATGATTTTGCATCAGTCTTAATTTGCAAATTCTCTATTGTAAAAGTCCAGTCCATTGTATCCATAGCCTTTTTTGCTTTCGCTGGTTTCTCAATTAGTATTTGGAGGTCTGTATCGGCTTCAATTGGTCCCTCCACAACCCGGGTCCCCAAGTTTGATAGCATTTTGGATCTGTTCTTCTCCATATGTGATCTGATGTCCGCATAAAGTGTCCCATCGTGCGCTGTCCTAATCAGCCAATACAGAGAGGTCAGCTCCCAATCTGTTTGGACCTTTAATGATCTCAGGCCTAATTCGAATCTGATGCAGGATACTGATAGGCTGGCAGGAAGACTGAGAGCCTTCTTCCAAATGAGACCCTCCCATCTTTGCCAATCAACATACCACAATTGTGCCTTTGCCTCTAACCCATACAGAACTACTGGTATCACCATAGCCTGATAATATTTGATTAAGGGTAAGATCAAAAATTTGCAGTATTTTGCTAAGATTATTTTTCATCTGGGGTGATGAGTTGCATGGTCTTAGTTTGTTTATCTTGCTCCACCTTACAGTTGGCTGGGAAGGCATAGATTTTATACCCCAAATAAACCAGGTCTTCCACTCTTGTTATACCCTGCCCTCCCATCTCCCAGTTAGAGAACTTGACCTTTTTTTGCCTGTGTCTAAAGACCATTATCCTAGATTTAATAGGATTTAGGGCAATGTCATGATGCCTACCCCCGGGGAACCAGACCAGGTCCAGCAACCCTGGAAGTAGGCATCAAGTTATTTTGAGCAAGCCCAAAAACCCCTGCTAGGGGCTGTTTGGGTGCGGTCCTGGCGCCTATGGTGCCAGGCTCATATGGAGAGTCAGTCCTGGCGCCTATGGCGCCAGGCTCATAGAGTAGAACTTACCTGATGCAGACCATGCTGCAAGCTTACCTGATGCAGACCATGCTGCAGAGCTCCAAGCCAAATGGGGCTTGGAAGGGACTATTTTACCTAGGGAGTATTTTTTACTCGGGTGGGGCTGGGGAGGAATACTTACCTGGGACTACTTTGGAGGCTATTTAAATCACGCCCAAAGAGCAGCACACGCTTCACGTTATTCTGCATCCAGCAGCGTAACGCTCACCGTGTCTGCAAGCCTGCATCCAGTCTTCAGCCACGCCCGCCTCAAGTCTGCAGCTCCTAGGAAAAGGGAGGAACAGAAGAAGAGTCTAGAATAAGAGCAAAACCTTCGATCCTAACCTCAATTCCGGATCCACCGCGCCTTCGAGCTGGAAGAAAGAAGCATTTTATGCGCGCCGCCTCGCCTGCTGCAGCGCCGCGCTGAACTCACCGGCCTTCGAAGCATCCTCACGATCCACCGCATCCTTCTGCACATTCCCGTCGCACTCTGGCACCTAAGGGGAATACAAGAACAGCAAAGGTGAGCCAAGGGAATAAACAGAGGCAATAGTAACTACCCCCATAGACTTACCTGATTACCGCTGGGGGTACTATTCCTCTTCACGGGTCGGCGCAGTTTCCATTGCATCCTTGCCGTACCCCGGCCCCTAAGGGGAACAAAAGGACAACAAGGCGAGACGAAGGGACAAACAAGGGGAACTCTTCTCACCACAATAGACTTACCTAATTTTACCGCCGGAGGCATTATTCCCCAAACTTCATATTTTCTCTCCACACCTGAATAAGGGAGCAAGCCACAGGTTACATTCTGGCCTTATTTTATTGAACTGTGTAGTATAAACCAAATCCTTACCTGAACTTCGTCAGCTACCACGCGGAACTCTTCGCTGGGGTCAAGCTGCAAACTGCAAGGAATCGGACAAGAGTGAAAGTCAGACATGTGAACTCTTACGAACTACATACTTTTCGGAGTCAATATTGTTCTGGAACTCACCAATTCCTTCGAGCCAGTGAAGCAACTGGTTATCAACGCGCCCCTGCGCTCAATGCAGGATGGAGAGCTCATCTTTTCAAACCATCAGGTGAGACTATAAGAGGGGACATCAAAGGTGATCTGTGGGGAGAACAGCGGGGGTGGGGGGATTTACGCTCAACCCCATGGGTAGTTAATTCCCTTTCTCCATTTACAGAAGAATATTCCTACAGGCCAAGCAAACGAAGCTAGGTGGGCCAGTCCAGTCCGTCATCTCGGCCCTACGGGTCACATTGGTGGAGACCGCAGCTGTCCAGTTCAGATCGACGCCTCTGTGGGAGCCAGGTGAGCATAACGGGCGAGACCTTTTTCTCTAGCATAGCAGTCGAGTCTATTCAGAAGGTGCTGTAACCCCACCGTTGTGCAGTCCAGCATGACCACATCATCGGATTAGGCCAGCCAGTGCACTTTCGAACCATTAATCTCTGGCCTAGCCAGTGGCGTTGATATCAGAAATTCCCCAACATCTGCCAGATATAGATTGAAGAATAGAGGAGCTCCTAAACAGCCCCTCTTTCAAAATTAATGGACTCGGACAAGCATCCCCTATCGTCCAAGCGGCCTCTAACTGTGGTGTTCCTATGGAGCTCGACCAGCATTGACAGCAATCCTTCTGGTATGCCCGACGTCCTTAACTTCCCCCATAAGCGATTTCTGTCAACCTGGTCGAAAGTCCACCCAAGCCCCGAAGAGTGCTTGTCCACCCTTTTCCCCTGATTTTTCGCTCATAATATTTAATGCCACTCCATTTAGGGCCGTTGAAATGCCCTTTCTGAACCTAGTCTGATATTTAGAGAGGATCTTTGCTTTCTTCACCCAACTTTCCAATTCACCCAAAAGGACTCTAATAAAGAGTTTGCTTTCAATGTCCAAGAGGGCGATCGGACGGTAGTTCACTGGTTCCGCCCAATCATCCCCCTTGAACACTGGGATGATAATTGCCGATTTCCATGAAGGTGGACATTTTTGGCTTGCTAAAATCTCCCTGAACAACCAGCAGAGCATTTTCGCCCAAAACAAATGGTTACTTCTCAAGACCTGATAGGTTAGCCTGTTTGGCCCAGTGACCTTGGAAGATGAACTGCTCAGAATCAGGTCTACCAAAGTCTGTTAATCAATGGGGAGACTCCAATCAGAGTCCCTAACAGGGAAATATGTAGTACCTTTTGGGTTTTCAAAGGCCACCGACAGATATTCCGTCCACCCCTTTTCCGACACCAAATTGCAGAGCATATTGCTTGCGTTGCCCTCCAACTGATTGATAACAGACCAGAAGTTTCTAGAGTCCTTATTACTCAGCAACTTCAACATCTGTTCACCATCTTGTTGGAGGCGCAGTATTCTCCTTCCCATCGACCAATGCTTGTAGTTCTGTAAAAGGGCTCTAGACTGTTTTTTTTCTGCTTAGCCCTGCTTATGTCCATCTTCTTCAATTTCCTCAACTTCTGATTAAATTGTTTTTTCCTTTGCATAGTTTCCTCATCAAAGGAATGATGGTGGACCTGTTTTTCTCCCCCACGTCCCTACTTTGGTGAACATGTGGACCAGATAAATGTAACAAAATTATCTGGTCTACAATTTCCCAGGAGAATATTCTCAGGCACTTCTAGGAAGTAGCTATTGAGATGCCCCGCCTCCCCTTCATACTTTGGTAGGCGGATTCTCCCTTTCCTGTTTACCAACGCCTGCCTCTGTTTATCCTATATACTAGAAGTCAGGTCAAAAAAGGCTAGCTCTAGCCGGGAATGGTCACTGCCCCTTTCCGCTCGATATTTAAAGATGCATTGTATTTGAAGTGGGCCGCTGACAGAAAAATGTAGTCAATGATAGAAACAGAGGATCCCTGATGTTGAGTTGAGTTTGCTGGAGATTCACCTGGCAAAGATCCATTTGTCATTTTCAGGCCTTAACCCTCCAAGAAATCCACCCAGGATCTACCTTTCTCTGTTATTCTACAGGATCTTTGAATAGTCCCTCTTTTTATCAGTGAGTTACATTGAGAATTCAAATCCCCCCCTCTCCCAATTATGTGAATCCCTCCAAAGTCTGTCTTGATCCCCTCCAGAACCTCAGCCAGATCATTCAAGAAACCCTGGAAGCTGAAACAGGCGGGGTTCCAATATAAATTTACAATAATGAACTCGATGGGAGACTTCTGATTTTTTATCGATGCCTTGCAAACTTGAATTCCTCTTTTACTATTATGAAGCACTTGTGGTGTTTTTAAATGCCGTCAGCAATCAACCTGCAGGTCTGCCTTTTGCTTTTTGGAGTGCTGGTTGAGAAAAAAAAATCATAAAGCCTTCAATGACAATCGGGTTGACCAGCCACGTTACTTGCAGCATCAGGATGTCTCCTTTGCTAAATAGGTATTCCCGCATTTTTCTCGAGTTGAATGTATTCGGATCCCGCGTGTTCCAGCATATCACATTTAGCCCCGTCTGTCTGAAGGTACTGTGAGCCCACCCCCAGGTTTCGAAGGACCGGAGTCAAACTTTCCGGCAAAAGTGAGAGAGTCTTAATCTGGGCGATCTCACCACTATTCTCTACCCCACTCTGAGGTGTGACAGCTTTCCCATCAGGCCCCAGATCCTCCCCTAATCTCGAAGGCCACCTTGGTGTTAGTTGCTTTTGATGTTCATTTTTCAGTGGAGGTGAGATAGTAACCAACAGCCCCAACCCCTCTAGCTCTTTTGTTGCTCTCAGTATAGCGTCTTGACCCTCTCGTGTTGTGAGGCCAAACTCCACCATTTGGTGGTTCTTGATGTCCGGGAATCGCACGTTTTCAATGTCTTTAGAGCTGAGGAGATAAAGATTTGCTACTTTTTTCAAACTTAACAATATTGCACTTCTGCAGAGTGATTTATGATTTGATTTTGCAGTGAGCCACATTTTTGGCATTGCGAATATTGGCTTTGCTTCATCTTTTATTGTTTCTTGACCTGCCATGTGTTCTGGATCCTTCCTCACAATAACGGGAAGCACGGTATTCCTTCCAACATTTGTTGATTTTCCTACTCCATTCCGGTTCGCATCTATCATACAATGCTTCCCTTGGCCCAGTCTCACTTCCTCTTGCGCCAATTTCTTTGTGGTACATTTCAGGGAGATGGGTGCAAGTTTCATCGCCTCCCTTCCTGTTGATTTCACTGTGTCAATGGGATCACTCCCTTGGAATTTAATTTGCCGTTTATTTATCTCAAAGATTGGTGCCACCAGGTTTTCTTCTTTCCTTCTCGCTCATACTGACCCCATTCTCCTTGGGATTCTTCATTGATTCTGCCTTATTCTCTGTCTCTTGTGTCCGGGATTCTGTTTGTAGTCCCACACTCACACTTGTGATTCTAACTCTCGCTTGCTCTGGATTTTCCAGACCCTTCTTCTTATCTTTTTGTTTTTGCCTTCCTGTCTTTCGCTGACCTTCTTTCGAGACACTTGCTTTGGTGTCCTTATTGATGACATTTGTGGAGTTCAGATAGTCTTTACCACTAGGGTTCGCTACATAGGACGAGTTACAAAGAGCTTTCACAACGGAGTTTGTTTCCGTTTTCTTATGTTTTACACATTTTTGTTTTTTGGTATGTTTTTCGCTCCTCTGGGAGGAATGATTTCTTTATTACTACTCCTTCTTCTCGCTTCTCTTCCTCATTCTATTTCTGCTTTTAGAAAGGCGATATCCAGTCTCTATATTAATTTGTTCATCTGCAACAGAGTCTCTGAGGGGAAACTCCTCTAACTGTGGGGTAATTGTACTTCCCTCCACTGATGACTCCTACCACATTGGCCAGTCTTCTGAACTCCTCCAGAACTGAATCTGATAACGGGGTGTCATCAAAGGGGATTTTTATTCCTCAATCCCATCTCCCTTTTCCTGATCCAATTTTTGATTCCTCAATCCCATCTCCCTTTTCCTGATCCAATTTTTGATTCCTCAATCCCATCTCCCTTTTCCTGAATTTAGTTGTTTCATAATGTCCTGCATAAGAGTGTTATTGGAAACCTCCTCTTTCCTTTTGGTTGAAAGCGATAATTGGACAGCTGACAGGTCCAAACCTTGTTTGGTTAACTCCAATTGGAGATCCTTCAAAATGGGGGTCAGTGTGGAATTTATGGCATTATTAGACCCCACCGGGGATGAGTCAAGTCTTGCTATTTCTGTTGTTAATTCCAATAGAACCCCGGCCTGCGTTTGAACTTCTGCTCTTCATAGTTCAAAAACAGACACCAGGGTATTTAGCACAAAGATAAGCAAAGACAAGGTTACTTCGCTTAGTTGAGACCCATCTTGTACAGTAGGATTACTCTGCGAAGCATTGTGCCCACCCCCAAACTGCTAATGGGGATATTAGGGAGCAATTCTCTGTACCTATCTCAGTGGCAGAGTCACCCATTCTTACTCTTTCCAGAGATGCTTCCATTAGGGGAGTGAGATCAAGCTGTTCCCCATTTGCACTCCCTTCTTCCCTAGGCTGTGTCCTGGGATCTTGGGTCCCGATCAATACATAATCATCATTTACACTACTTCTCTTTTTTCCAAAGTGACCATCTATTTTCATTTGGATCTTTTTTGTTGTCACAGTATATTCCAGTCTTCGCTTCCACATGCGTCTAATTGCTTGTTGACCAACTCTCCCCACTCTGGAAGCCTGATGTCACCCTGAAGCATAGTACTGCAAAGTTTCATTCTTCTTGGGGCTCAGTTGTTTAAACTTTGCTGCTATTTCTTCCCTCCTCAGCAGACCTCTGCTAGCAGACGGTGGTAAGCAAGTCCAACTAGATCCCTTTCTGATGGAGTATGCAGGAGGGGAAGCGCCCGCCTGCTCCGGTCCGCCCAATTGGTGTTTCTTCTTTATCTGCTGTAGTGATTGCACACTAAGATGGTTACAGTTTGTTGCGTTTTTATAGTGGATCACAGCCCCGGGATCAAAGGGGATTAACCCCAACAGTTTCTTGCTTGCTCCCTCGGTGTTAACAAACTGAGCACACTGGTCCATTTTAGTGCCAGTAGTTTAATTTCTTCCTAATGGTCAGGAGATTCCCCTGGATGTACCTTTGGTGGAGAGCCGCTTTCCCCTTCCGAAAGGCATGTGACTGATTTTGTGGCTTATTCTTAGTGCAACCGGGGCAATTTGCAAGTTCAAAGTTCCCCACCCGTCTGTACACTCTCAATACTTGCTGTGTACAGTCAAAGATAAAGATCACAGTCAAAGGTTCTGAGGCATAAGCATAGGCATAAGCTTACCTGTGCTACTTCGACTCAAGGACTTCTCAGAAAGTCTCCCTTCGGCTCCTCTGACACTCCGGCTCTCTGGTCCAAGCTCCTCCGTGATCACCGCTGATCACTTCCCGTCCACTTCCGCAACGAGATGGGTGTTTTTAAAGAGTTGATTCGTCGGTAACAGTCAGCAGGGTAAGCCACTCTTCCACTCCCAAAAAACGTTCAACACAATGCAAATGATTACATTGCAGGTAATCCTTTAACTTGGAGCTGTTTTTTGGTGACTAAAGTCAACAAAAGATTAGAAAAGATTGTCCTCCACCACTGAGGAATGGAGGTACCACACATTCACTGCCCAAAATAGTGATGGTTTCTTACAAGATCTAAATGAGCCCCATCACTCACATGGGCGATGTCTGGTGCCTACAAACCAACAAACGTTTAGGCCTCTTTACATTGCAGAGGTGGCAGCATGTAAGCGTAAGTTAAGAAATTTGATTGGGAGGGTATGGAAAAGATCTGATTTATCATATGCAGAAAAGAAAACACTAATTAAATCCCTTTCTCAGGCATATAAGAACTGGATTTGGCAGAATCGTAGGAAAATAACTCGAGATGACGCAGAGGCCATGCTTAAGATTCTTTCAAATAAATCAGCTCAAGCCTTCTGGAGATTAATAATATGGAGTCATCCCAAGTAGGTCACCAAATCAATGCCTTTGCTGAAAGTGTATGGGTTTTCCATTTCGAAAAAATATATGGCAAACCATGTATTGACCGAGTGGTGTAATCCCCCTAGACCTGGATAACCTGGAGAAAATGGCACTAAGTTTGTTTAGTCGCTACATTGTTCACGACACAGTTAAAGAAATCAATTCCTCCCGGGCCCCTGGACGGAATAAGCTTTCCAACATCGTATTCAAATGAAATCCTGATGCCTGGGCTAGTACTCTGTTGAGCTTTTTTGTTGACATGGCTGATTCAGGATCTTTTCCTCACAACTGGTCGCTCGCCCATGTTGTTCCTATCTATAAGAGGGGTGATTGTATCTCTCCTCTCAATTATAGACCGATTGCCATTCTTGATGCCGACAGCAAGGTGTTCTAGTGTATCTTGCTGTCCCATCTAGAAACCTGGGCCTGTGAGGTTGGTAGGCTTCAGAAGTGGCAGACTGGTTTCCGGTGAAACCTTTGTGCATCTCTCAATGGTGAAGTGGCCAACATTGTCCCAACAGCTTGCCTGGGAGGCGAAATATAAAAATCTATACATCACCTGAATTGATTTGTGTTCTGCGTTTGATGCAGTTGACCGGACACTGTTGTTGTCTAAACTAAAGCTGTGGGGTGTTCCAGATGGTTTGCTGCCTTTATTCCGCCTCTAAAATTCAAGTACGTCTTAACCATCGTGGCACTGTTATGACAAATCTCAACGTTGCGTGGCATTAGGCAAGGGTGTGTATTGGTTGCATGTTTGTTTAACTTGTATCTCTGGCCTATTGAGCTTAGAGCACACCTATTTTGTTAAATAATTTGGTCTCTCTTGGAAAGGGGGCGCTGTTGCGCAACAAGATGGCCGCTTGAGCGAGGAGCTCCTCTCCGGCATGAATCCTGATCGAATTATCCCCTGTTTCCAGACTGCATTAAGCCTCGTAAGCTACCCGTGCTGTTCCTGGATAAAATCCAGAACTTGCAGGCAAAATCCCGACCGAAATCAGACTTCCCAAGCTTGGGAACCCTGGTGGAGCCACAGACCTGAACCACTTCGCAGTTCCACAAGAATCTACGAGGGCGCCGCGGCTCTCTCCTATACCGGGCCTCACAGTGGGCGGAGCGAGACTGGCGGACTGCAGCCACGATACGCTGCGCCACACATTCTCTGGACATACTGAGCTCTGCCCAGCATAGAGCGCCCTGCAACGTCCCTCCCACTGTGGAAAGTGTTCACGACGAGGCCTCCTCGGGCCCCTCGTTGCTGCGTCCATGGGGCCGCGTGGTGCCGCCCACCTCCCCGGAACCCAGCTGCCGGAGCACACCATCTTGGAACAACCGACGTTTTGGGTACACCGGGATCCCTGCGGACCTTGCGCTCTCCTGAGCTGTTCTCCACCACACTATCACACGGCCCTCTCATACCATCAGGCCCAGGCTGTTTCTCCACCTCCACAATCCCTGGAAAAAACGCAGGCAAAACTAGGAAGACGGGGCCTATGGACTCCTTTACCAGCTGACAATCCTCTCCTGAACGCCCGGATCTGCAACCTCCTGCCTCACCCTAAATGCAGAAGATACGAAATTTGATCATCTGCTGACAACAGTTCAAAATGGGTTCCTGGCCATTAATGTCAAACTTGACGACATTGTCTCCACGCAGGAAAGTGCCAGAATCACAGAAGCTGAAAGCAGAATTGGCACGAATGTGGACTCTACTCGGCAAAACACCCAGGACATCGCACTCCTTAGAGGGGAAATAAATAAACTCTGTGACAAGTGCGACGATTTGGAATCCCGGTCCAGACGGAACAACATCCGCATAGTCCGCCTTTCGGAGGCCTTTTGCAAGGGTCCAATGGAGTCCCGAATCGAAGACCTTTTGAAATCTCTCCTTGGGGAGGAGGCACTCTCACCCCAGTTCCTCATTGAGCGGGCACATCGCTCCCTCGCTCCGCCACCCAGACCAGAGGCTCCTCCCCACACAGTGATTGCCAAACTGTTTGAACGACAGGGACAGGGATGCCATCCTCAAACTGGCAAGAGAGAAAGGACCCCTGCGGTTGGGTAACAACAACATCCATATATACCCGGACTTCTCCACAGGGGTCCAGACTCAAAGACGGTCCTACGAAGCTGTCAAGCGCCAGCTACGATTGAGACAGGTCCCCTACGCCCTTCTCTTTCCGGCGAAACTTCGTATACAAAATGCTGGAAGAGCGCACTTTTTCAAATCTCCTGCAACAGCTTTGGCCTACATGAAAGCCTCGATACCCCTCGCGCTTGGAAGACGGGAGCTTGACCAGAACGACTTGCAACAACCTGTATAACTTGTCTTCCTACTCATTGGTCCCAGCCGCAGTCATGGCTGGTCTATGCTGGTCACAGTAAATGCTGGAAACAGGATGAGGCAGGGGGGGAACTCCTCTGCCCTCCATCCTCTAACACTGCCGGATGAGATGCGCCCTACCTCGAAGCAGAGTTGCTGCACTCGTCCCCTTCTTTGGGAACATCCACAAGTTAGCTAAAGGGTTCATCATCAAGTTGGGCACGATGGTGTGGGAGGGGGTGGGTATGGGCAACAGGGGACTGTTCCACTGTTCGAACACTACGTCAATGCTGCAGGAAGCCCCTGTTGGGCACCAGGCACGATGTTCAGTTGGCTTAACCATCGGTAAAATTGCACTCACAGTTTCACTTGCTGTCCTCCACTACGTGGAAACCCATTCTCCCAAGCTTTTGTATGACACACGGAAATGGCGCAGAAAACTAGTACACTCAGGAGGCTTCAACTAACACTGCTCACCTGGAATATCCGGGGGTTAAACAGGGCGAAAGCCAGCAAAGTAGGCGCTTACATTAACAGGCATCACCCGCATATCGCTATGCTCCAAGAGGCTCATGCATTAAAATCCACCAATGAAAGTATCCTGCGGCAGTGGGGAAAAAATAGATATTACACGGAATACTCCTCCCAAAATAGAGGCGTCCTCAGTTAATACACCCCTCATTGGGGTTCTCTACCGAGAAAAAAGCATAATCGATCCACAGGGCAGATATGTTGTGGTCTGGGGCACCGTGGCTGGCAGAAAATGTATCCTGGTTAATACATATGGTCCAAACCTAGATGAGCCAGAGTTCTACACACACCTCCTTGCAGAGATAGGCCCTACAACGGAAGCCTGGGTATTGTGGGGAGGAGATCTTAATACTATCCTCGATACTACATTAGATAGGTCCTCAAGTAAGCCTAGAGCCCTTACTAAAACAGCCAACATTATACACCAAGCCCAGGAGGAACTTGCTTTGTCTGATGCATGGAGAGGGACCCATCCTACAGATAGAAAATATACCTTTTATTCTTCGGTCCATGATTCTGAATCCAGAATAGACTACTGCCTCATCTCCTCCCCCCTCATCAACTCCATCGAATGCTGCAATATTCTTCCGCTCACGCTCTCGGACCATTCCCCTGTCACTCTAGATATACTGCTCCCCGACATCCGCCGCTCAGCGATGGAGGATGTCCCCCAACATATTGAAAGACCCGAGTGTGGTGGAGGCTCTATATACCGAGATGGAGGAATTCTTCCAGCTGAATAAGGGTTTTGTGGACAGCTGGGCTTCCATCTGGGAAACATTTAAGGTGTGGGTACGGGGCAATCTTATGTCCAAGACGTCTGGTCTCCTCAGAACCGTTAGAGCCAACTTGGGCAACACAGAATCAACCCTGCAATCGCTCGAATCTGCTTATAGTAGGACCCATGACAAACGCATTTTGGCAGACATCAGTCTACACCTCCAAACCTTTAACGAAGTGGCCACCAAAGAACAACAATACATGGCCATCCTGACCAGGGCACGCAAATACGGGGAGGGCAACAGGGCGGGCCACCACCTGGCCTGTTTACTTCGCAAAGACCACAACCACACCCCTATTGCAAGTATTTTAACAGATGGGGGAACGGCTGTGCACGGGGAGGATGAAATAAACTCTGAGTTCACAGACTATTACATTAATCTTTACACCAACCACGATAGATGCACACGAGACGACGTGAAGTTGTACTTGAGTAAGATTTCCCTCCCTAGGCTAAGTTTAGAAGACAACTGGTCCCTTGAACAACCCATGACGGCTGAGGAAATTGCTGAGGCGATTAAGGCACTAGCATCGGGTAAAACTTCAGGACCAGACGGTCTAAACACCGACCTGTATAAGGCATGCTCTCCGATACTCGCCCCAATATTGTCCCTTGTATGGGAAGAGGCTATGAGCGCTGGATCACTCCCTGAGTCCATGTCAGATGCAGTCATTACGGTGCTCTTGAAACCCAGACGCCCGGCATATGAACGCTCCTCCTACCGTCCCTTGTCCCTGATTAACACAGATGCTAAGATTTACGCGAAGGTGCTGGCCACTAGACTGCTCCCCAAAATGACCACCTTAATCCATCCCGGCCAATGCGGATTTATCCCTACGAGATCCACGGCCCTGAACCTGCGCAGACTATTCAGTGTTCTAGCACAGATCAAACCAGAGGCACAAGCAGCAGCCATTTCACTTGATGCCGAAAAAGCGTTCGATTCAGTATCGTGGCTCTATATGTTTGAGGTTCTTCACAAATTCGGATTCGCCCCTTATCTCAATCCACCCAAATACCTGTTTGGCGACATTGGTAAGGTCCTGGAAAAAAGAGGAGACTATTTAACGTCGCCTGCGCAGTAGCGAAGAAATGCATCCTTTAGAAATGGAAGAGCGGCCAGGCTCCAACAGCAGAACAGTTCCTTGCGACCCTCACTTACGTGAATGAATGTGAAGAAAACTATGTTGGTATGATACCTGCTCTGTGTAAACCAAAAGACATTTGGGCCCCGTTCAGGGCATATTTAGATGAAACCTCCACAGACACTGAAAATTCTGACAATGATGGCGTGGATGATACGCCATGCCACAAAGCTAGCTAAATATAACTTCACTCTGTGGGAATACACGAGGACATGCACCTGATGTAAAAAACTGTAAGGAGAGTTGGGTTGTCAATTTGTAATGTGAATCCGTGTTATGTAGATGCGAGACACGCAGAGTGTACTGTGATATGCAAATCAAAAATAAAGTTCTTAAAAAAATATAATTTGGTCTCTCTTGAGATAGGTAGTGAGTTGCCGAGGAGAACACCAACCCTGACACTGGGTTGTACTAACAAATGTAAAACCAACAGATGTCCACGAACTTGCAGAACTCTCCCATCCACTGCACACCCAACTGGTATTGTATACACAAACAACTATTAAATTACCAATGAATTTTTGTTCAATAATCACATTGCTGATCACATTTTTGAATAAAAGTTGATTTACTTCAAATCATGGATTCATATGTATTTCTTGGTCATAAAAACACAATCCACTACTTACGTGTACATAATTTGCGACTAAATGTCTTAGTTATAATCAATTTCTTCCCAAATGTTTCCTGTTGGATTGATCACAGGTAGACAATTTCACACAATGGATTGCTGTCTATTCTCACATATATCTAGTTCAAAGATTATATAATAACATATGGCATGTCCAATCCTTGTGTATTTCTCCCTATGCGTTTCCGAGTAATTAATCCCCCTTCTTCAGGAGTTGTGAACCCACTTCTGTGTCTTTAGCATATCTATAATGAATAATTAATAATCATAGTTTAGTACATTTCTTATATATAATTTTTCTCCATCAGTACTGTCATGGATAACTTGTACAATAATCACCTGAATGTTTCTTCCTTTGAGTAATAGTTTTTCTTTGGCGGATTTTCTCAAGATTACTGTCTCTGATCTATTGCACTGAGGCATAGATCTTCTAAAAAAAATCAAGACTATGTGTAAAAGGTTGGCTAACCTAGATAAAAGATCATAATATTGTTGTACCTAAGATTGGTAATTATTTTTATAAAAAATGGGATTCCAAGTTACCTAGATGTTTAAAAGAAATTACCTGTGTGTTGTACACAATATAATGCACTCCGACCCTTCATAGTAGCGTATGGCTTATGGAGTAACTCTGTAGATCAGATGTATCCTCAATTGCCCAAGATCCTATGGTAAAGCTCTCTCCTTCACACACTATGTCTGTAAATGAAGATATCAATAGTGTTTATCGAGCTTTTTCATATTTACTTATAACAATATTGACAATTGGACAAAGAAAAGGTATCTCCACATGAGGCAATCTTACACCAAGGTAGTTATTATAATTGATGTGGTCCACGTTTAATTCAAGTCTCTTCATCCATGGATGTAGCGTTCTAAACAACACATACCTGTTAATAGAGAGCGGTATGTAATCCCTCTTTATTTATACCATTCGTCTTTATATTAAGAACCACAAATATGATGTGGTATGGTTTATCATAAGTCTCCTTCCTTCTAGTATATATGCTCAACTTGTACCCCTGGATCCTCGAGGAATTCGATTTTTCAAGATGGCAGTTATTTGTTTACCGAAGTTATCACGCCGCCGCGTGATGTCATTTTGTAGTTCCTCCGGGCCACGGAAATAGAAGTATGCTTAAATCTTGTTCTGTGATTTCAGATATCCGATTACCTTGTTACTTGTGTACACGTGCCACAGATGGTTTAAAGATTATTCAAAGTTCTCTCAGAAGTATCCTCATGTTGATTCAATATACTTCTGCAGCTTAGATGTCCCCTTAAGGTGTGTGTCCATCTTGTCAAGAACTGCTCCCATGTTTATTACTATTTCCAAACTTAACAAATTAGTTTACATATTATAATCCTTCTACTGCAATCCTGCATTTGGAAGGCGGTTCTCACCCCTTTCAGTTCCCCATGGTTATGCTAAAAACAAATGATGCCTCCTCATATATGGAATTAATGCTTAGTTCCTGTAGATCGTTAAGGGCCCTTAGTTGGTTCTCAGTTATAAATTCGGTGTGACCAGTAGACGAGGTAGTAACTCCTATGGTAGGTACACCTTTTCTGCCCATATTTCTCACTGAGTGGTAACGCTATCATCATGTAGTTTAATGACCTATAGATCTTCATGAGCCCTTCATCTCTAGATGTAATTCCTAGTCTCAATATATTACCTTACATCACTGCCTCCATGTATTACATCCAGGTGGTCATCTTCTTTGGACTATGCTCACAATCTTATAAAATCAACATTCTTGTTTTTACATGAGTGTTGGTAATTCAAGAATTATCTCAGTAACTTAACATCTCACAGTTGATTTATTCATAAAAAAGAACCCAGATTACATTCCTCATTCATTCCATTCGGTGTCAAACTATTCAATATTTTTCGACCCAAAAGACTTCCCTTTGGTCCATATGTCTTGCATGGTTCCCCCATGTAAGGGACTTCTTTACTACTTCCATGTCTAACATATCCTCCTTTCATGATGTTATTGCAATTACAGCAATTCAGACAAGTAAATGTGCCAGTCTTCTTTTTCTTGAGTGTCCATTGCCTGTCTAATGGCGGTCCCTCAGCTTTGATTAGTTGGTCCTTAAAATTCCGTCCCCTCTTATAGGCAATGATTGGGGGCTTCGGGATAGTTTAAGTTGTGGATCTAGTTTGATGATGCACCAGTTCTTCTTGATTATTCATGTTGTATGATGACTCTGTCCCGAGTATCTCAGCGCATACAGGGAATCTGGGAATGGAATCGCTTTTGATTTAGGTCTTGGTGTAAGAAGTTCATTCCGCTGCAGTTTCTTGTCTTTAGCTTTTACAATAATTTCCTCCAGATATCCCCTCTTTGTGTATTTCTCAGTCATTGCCATATTTTCTTCACTTAATGTGTCGGTTGATGATATTTAGTCGTAAAAATTAACTGTCGGGCAAGTTGTTCTTAAAGTGTTCATGATGATGGCTCAAGTAATGTAAATAATTGTTAACGTCTGTTTGTTTATGGTAGATTTTCGTAATGATGCCTTCTGTTACAATCTCGAATTCCACATCCAAGAAGTGCAATTAGGGGTTTCCAACCTCCATTGTGAACGTGATCTGTTTATGTATTGAGATTTTATATATTCCAGGAATTAATCCAAGTCTGTCCGATTTCCACTCCAGACGACAAATAAGTCTTCTATAAACCTGACTGTAGGGCAAGTTGTTCAAGAGTTCAGGATGATGGCTCAAGTAATGTAAAGAATTGTTAACGTCTGTTTGTTTATGGTAGAGGCCCTAGAATGGACACTTTTTATTTTATTTTTTTATTTTAAACCAGTTGCAAAGTCAAACAATACAAGCATATATCAGATACAGGATGATCTTTCAGACCAAATCGGCATTAGCAAGCCGGCGATGCCAGACACCCCACAAACAAGCCCCTCCCCACCCCCTATTCAAATAACCCCCAGGCCTGTACGGATGGCTCAGTCTATTGCTGGTGCTGTATTCGCCCCCCAGACCCATTGCGTAGACCGGGGTTTATGGGTCAGAGCAGTAAAGTTCCGATCATAGTCCAGCAGTGGGGCGCAAATGTCTGCAAAACGATGTAAAAGGCCTGCCTTGGCCGCCATGACTTTCTCTGCGACCAATATGTCCCAGAGCTTAATCCACCAGAGGACCACTGATGGGCCCTCGGTTGTCTTCCAGGTGCGTGCAGTTGTGATTTTCCTGGCTAGTAAAAGCTGCGTAAGTAGTTTAGCCATCTTCCCTGATCTTGGGTAGATGCCCGGTGTCGGGGACCCCACGCAGAATGGTTTCTGGGACCCTCGGGAGCATCACGTGGGTAATATCTTTAATAATAGAGATGCATTGGGTCCAGAAGGATTGCACGGTAGGGCATGACCACCACATGTGGAAGCACGAGCCTTGCTGTCCGCAGTTACGCCAGCACCGAGGGTCAAGGGCTCGATTAAAGCGATGGAGACGGGCTGGAGGGTAGTACCATTGTAGAAGCAGTTTGTGGGCACATACCCTGTTTGTGATGCAAAAGGAAGAGGAGTGAGTCCTTGACCATATGTCCACCCACGTTTGGTCCTCCAAGGGGTGGCCCAGATAGGCCTCCCAATGTGCCATATAGGGGGCTCTCGTGGTAAGTTTGTCCTCTTGCAGCAGGGTGTAGAGTGTAGATATTTTCCCTGGCTGCGGCAGATCCAGTAAGGTGAGTTCAAGGGGGGCGAGGGTCTGTGTGGTTGCTTGTCGGGTCTGGGGATGAAAACACTAATGTCGGAGCTGCACGTAGGAGAACCTGTCTGCCTCGGTTAATTGGAAGGCAGCTTTACATTGTGCAAAGGAGCAAGGCTTCCCCCCCTCCCCAAATAGCTGTCACAGAGTTTCCATCCTCCCCACTAGTCCAGTTTCTGAAGTTCGGCGGGTGGAAGCCTGGAGAGAAGGCCGGATGAGGGGGACTCAAGCTGCGGGGAATGCCTTTATATTGCAGCATCCAGTCCCATGTTTTGAGGAAGATAAAATCCCCCCCCCCCCCCCCCCATGTCTGCCGCAATATAGGCGGGATGTACAGAAAAAATGGTAGAGGGAGAATAAGGTGGGATTGCTCCAGCTCCACCCATTTTGGGTGCCCAGAGGCCATGGCCCATGCCTGAACATGTGATAGTTGTGCTGCCACTTGATATTTACGCAAGCCGGGAACCCCCAAGCCCCCGAGTCTAGAGCTGCCCTTCATGGCTCTCTAGGAGATCCTTGCTTTCCTACCCTTCCAAATGAAGGCAAGCATCTTCCTTTGCATATGTAGGAGAGGGGGTAGTGGGCTCGAAATGGGAAGAGAGGGGCAGGCATAAAGAAACCTCGGAAGGAGGTTCATTTTGTAAGCAGTGATCCGCCCAATAAGCGAGATCTCCTGCAATGCCCAGCGTTCAAGATCAGATTCCAATTCTTTGAAAAGTGAGGGGAAGTTTAATAGGTACACATCGCTGGGCCAGGATGGGATATGGACACCCAGGTAGGGAATGGATTTCGTACTCCATTGGATCAGGCATAACGGTTCTAAGGTTGCCTGCTTCCCCGGATCCAATCCTATCCCCAGAGCTACCGATTTCCCAAAATTAATAGCAAAGCCTGCCACCCTCCCAAATCTGCAGAGCTCGTTAAGGGCCGCTGTTAGCGAGGGACAAATGTCTGTTATGGAGAGCAGCACGTTGTCTGCATAAAGAGAAATGTTATGCTGGGAGATTCCAGCGGGCAGGCGTTTGATGCCTGGGTCTCTCCAGACCCTTTGGGCCAGAGGCTCCATTACTAAAGCAAAGAGGAGGGGACACGGGGGGCATCCCTGCCTAGTGCCACAGGTTAAGGGAATCGGATCCGACATGTTGTGGTTGACCCGGAGGAGAGTTTTAGGGGCCTGATAATTAGGACCAATCTGCGGAAACCTGGGCCAAAGCGAAAGGCCTCCAAGGTGAACTGTAAGAAAGACCAGTCCAAGTTATCGAAGGCCTTGGTGGCATCCAAGGCCAGCAATGCCAGTTTATGTGAGTCTTGGGAGGCAATGTCCACTAGATTCAGGGCCCTCTGGATGTTATCCCCAGTAGACCTATGTTACAAAGCCCGTTCGTTTGGTCTGGATCTATTAGTTTGGGCAGGCCATTTGCCAGGATTTTGGAGTAAATATTTGCATCTATGTTCAATATGGAGAATGGTTGTCTTTAGGATCTTTGCCGGGTTTGAACAAGAGTACCATTATGGATTCGTGCATAGTTGGGGTGATAGATCCTGAGACCCTAAATGAGTTAGAGGGCTGTCAACAGGGCCACCAGTTGGGGGCGGAATATTTTGTAAAATCTTGTGGTGAAACCATATGGGCCCGGCGCTCTTGGTTTTAGGGACCTAATAGCCACCCCCACCTCCTCACCTGTGATCGCGGTGTCCCGTTTCTCCCTGTCTGGTTCTTCTAGCTGTGGAAGGGTGTCATCCTGCAAGTATTGCCGTTGTTCCGCTGTGTCCCGAGGAGTTGCTGACATTGTGTCCTTAAGATGTGCCGTTGCGGTTCGTAGCTGATCTTGTTCCGCGTATTGGGTTTTGCCTTGGGGATTGCGAAGGCCCACTATCGTGTTTCTTCTTCGTGTTTTTGCTAATTTCTCCACCAGGCGTTTGTTCGCTTTATTATTCCTGGCATAATAACTTTGTTTGGTTTTCGCCAGTAAGTGTGCAGTCTCCTCTGCGTGATGGGCCTCTAGCTTCCTCCTGGCCATTTGCAGGACTCGTTGGGTTTTCGGAGACCAACCTTTCTGCTTATGGTAGGTCTCGACTATATGAACCTCTTCCTCAAAATTCCTGTGGATATGTTTGCGTTTATGGAACGCCGCCCCATGTGCAATTAGTTCACCCAGCACTACTGCTTTCATGGTGTCCCAAGTAATAGCCGGGTAAGTATCCTCCGTTGGGTTTTCTCAAAGTTTTTGATCACCGAGGCTATGGAGTCTCTAGTGACATGTCGTTCAAGATAGGTTCGTATAGATTCCGACGGTGTCGAGGGGGAGGATCAGGATCATGAGCACAGAGAGTCAGTGTGATCGGGGCATTGTCAGAAAGCACCTTTGATCCTATGCTTACCTCATCGACAAAGGCCATGATTTGAGGGGAAGTCAACATGAGATCAATATGGGAGAAGGTTAGATGTGCATGCGAGAAGTCTTTTTTGCCAGGATGAAGCACTCTCCATGAATCCACCACTCCCAGAGTTCAGAACAATTGTAGTAAGCTCATAGCAGGTTTAAAGTCTTTAGGGGCCGGCGGGTCGTGATCTGTCCCAGACGGGGTCTGGGACCCCATTGAAGTCCCCTCCTATAATGATGTGGCCCTCTACAAAAGGAAGGAGGGTCTTGCCCAGTGTTGCATACAATGCCTCTTGTCCCTCATTAGGGGCATATACCGCCACTAGATAATACAACTATCCATATATAATGGCCTTGACCGACACGGAACATCCCCCCAGACACTGCATGGTTCCTAATATTTCATGACAAGTAGTCCTGGCGAAGAGAATAGCTGTACCCCCTTTTTTCTTACCATTAGATGCCAGGAATTGAAGCGGAAAGTGTCTATCACGAAGGCGTGTGAAATCAGAGGGCAACAGGTGGGTCTCCTGCAAGAAAACAACTGATCCTTCCATGTCCCAAAGCCGCCCCTTTGAGGATTTCAGTTTGGAGGGGCAGTTTAAGCCTTTAGTATTCAGTGATATGAAGTTCTACTTCTGGTGTGGAGGGAGCGTTCCTGGGGGCCGGTTGTGCGGCCGTAGCTACAAAGGCATCAGTCGCCATCAAGGACTTCCATCATCCTGTAGATATAGTGCAATCGGGAGTTTAACATGGGCTTCAAACGTGAAGCAGTAACATCAACCTTGCGGGAAGCCGAATTTTTCTGGTCAGTATTTCCCTTAGCAAACAGGGCTAACATAGCATAGCATAACATTCCAAGGGTTTCTAGGTGACATTCACCTCAGATTCGGGCATGAGCCATTCTTCCATGGCTTTGCGCATGTCGTTATTCCAGGGTTCGCCAAGTAAGCTTATAGTATAGAAGATGGTGAGCCGAGCAATAGTTACTCGGGTTATGGCTCAGGGGTTCCGCGGGGGCGGGGGGGATCATCGCCCACTCTTCGCCTTCTGGACTGGACCTTCGTCCAGGCTGAAAGCTTCAGTTTCGGAGGGAGCTCATCGGGGAGTCTAGGGAGGATGGTCGCCATAGCTAGATCTTGGTAGATTTGGAGAGGGGAGCCCTGGAAGGTTAGTTCGTCCTGAGAGCACCCTATCGCCATGACAGCCTCCTTGGTTGTGTTAAAATGGAACCGGGTGATGACATCAGGGGGGAGTCCGAGTCCACCCCTCGCCGGGGTCAGAGACTGTGGGTTCGTTCCAATGAGTTGGGACTTGTCCAAATGGGGCAAAAGAGATTGAAAGAGGTCCCCCACGTATTCTGCCAGTTTCTTATCTGCACCGAAGAGTGGACTCCTCGAATTCGGAGGTTGTTCCGCCGATCTCTGTTCTCCAAATCCTCCTGCTTGGGTTTCAAGATTTCATTTTTGTCGTGTAGGGCTTGCATCGTGCGCTGTATTTCCAGAAGCGTGGCTGCATGTTCCTAGGTCAGGACTTCCACCTCGCCCACTCTTTGTTCTACCTCCATGAGACTCTGCTCAGTCTGCTCCACTTTAGTGATTAGCTCCTTCATGCATGACCGAAATTCAGCTTTAATGTCCTGCATAAAAGCCTGGATGTCCCCTTTAGTGGCCAGTTGTTTCGTGTTATCCAAGGGCGCTTGTGGCGGGGACTTGGGCGTATCTGTTTTTTTTCCCCTTGTCTGATGGCAGCAACATGGTAGCAATGTCTGCTCTCTTTGAGGATTTGAGGTGTTCAGACATCACTGCCAGGACCTGAGGAAAACAGAGTCCGCCTCAAAGATTGACAGGTGGGGGGGGGGGGGAGTGATAGCACTATTTATTGGACAGTGGAGGAGAGGGACGGCAATCCTTCAGAGTCCCACAAGGTAGGCAGCCCAGGACAGGTTTTTGTCTTGGGTAGGGGACGTTGTGTTTGTAGGCCTCCAGGGGTGACTGAGGTGAATGTCACATTGTTGGACCGGGCCTCGGTTTCCAGTGGGCTCCCTTCGTTCAAGACCCGAAATAGCGGTCCACACGGGTTATTACGCCTGGCCAGAAGGGCTGAAGCAGCTGTTCAGCAAGTGTGGGCTAGTCACCCTGGTGTTCTGGACCAAGTGGAGCAGAGTCCCAAAAGTTCCAGGCCTTCGCCCAGTAGTCAAGCGTCAAGAAGGAAGAGAGCCCAGGGATTCACCAATAGGGCAAGTTCAGCTGTGATTAGAAAGACACCCCTCCGGCAGTATATCGGGCTGTGTGGGCCCCTCCACAGGGCTACCGCGGCAGACAATTCAGCAAATGGGCACAGCAGGCATTGGGCAGGGGCGCCCCAGGATGTAGTGGCCCATTGAGGTGTTAGGGTCCGAAAAGGAGGGCAGTGGAGATGGCCCCCATGGTGGAAGCTTCTGGGCTGCAAGGCAATGGGGCAGTCTTTTACCTTGCATGTGTTTACAGCGGCGTGTAGGGGTTGTCTCTCCGCCCCCGTGCCTCAGTTGGCTCCAAATTCACTGTGGCCTCCATCTTAAGGCTGACACCGCCAACAAAGAGCGCATTAGGTCAGAGGGAACGGAGCTTGATGTTGGGCTCCGCTCCCTTCGCTGCTGCAGGTTGTGGCTCCGGTGCACTTTTCACCAGAGGCCAGGGCTGTGGCAGGCTCCTCACAGCAGAGGGAGAACGGATACCAAAGTCTCTGGTGCAGGGGGAAATTGTTTCCCGGGCTCCGGTTCGCTCGCTGCGCAGGGCTAGGGGAGGCTCCAGCACTCCCCCAGGCCGCGTGTAGACCCAACTCTGTAGTTCGCAGCCTCTGCATGATAGCCAGGGCACCCTCGAGGAGCTCTCACCAAGGACGGAGGACTGATTCGGGCACTCTGGAGGGCGCTGGATGCGTGGGCTGATTCAGGCCCCTCCGGCAGGCAGAGGATCTCCGTCATGGTCTGCGAGCCGTGTCCCGTTCTCCTCTCAGGGCGCTGATAATTCCGTTCCCAGCTCAGCGCGTGGCGGCGGTCGGGAGGGCAGTTCACTGGAGAGAGGCAGGGGTCCCCCTCGACCGGGTCGGCTGGGCTGCAAGCTGAGTCCTTCCCGCTCTTCATCCCGCAAGGCAAGTCCACCATTTTAGATATTTCATGGGGGGGGTGGTCTAGGAACCCGCTGCCATCCGGGAGTCGGTAGCGAGCCGGAGCCGTGAATCGCCACCATCCAGGTCACCTACGTTGGGGCTCTCAGGTTCACCATTTATAATAGATTTTGCTGCGTGAAAACAGGGCAATTATGGACGGAATAGCGGGCTTCGAACGGAGGCCATTAGAGGAGCTGCTTCATCCGCGGCACTCCAAGCCACGCCTCTAGAATGGACACTCTTAAGGAATACCAACTGCGAAGCTACTAAAATATTTTGTTGGAATTGAGTAAAATTATATTGGTTAACAACTACTTCAAGCATAAGACACAGTTCTTTCTACAGGCTGCAGGAACATCCATGGCTCCAGCTTACGCAAAACTTTTTATGTTCCATCTGGAGAGTGATCTAATAATAACAGAACCTAGATGGAGGACCCATCTTCTCACCTGGAAAAGGTTTATAGACGTATTTGTCGTCTGGAGCGGGACTCGGACAGACTTGGATAAATTCCTGGAATATATAAACTCAATAAATAAACATATCAAGTTCACAATGGAGGTTGGAAACCCCAAATTACACTTCTTGGATGTGGAATTGCAGATTGGAACAGAAGGCATCATTACGAAAATCTATCATAAACGGACGTTAACAATTCTTTACATTACTTGAGCCATCATCCTGAAAACTTGAACAACTTGCCCTACAGTACGTTTTTACGACTAAAGAGAATCATATCATCAACCGACACATTAAGTGAGGAAAATATGGCAATGACTGAGAAATACACAGAGGGGATATCAGAAGGAAATTATTGAAAAAGCTAAAGACATGTATGGGAAATTGCAGCGGAGTGAACTTCTTACACCAAGACCTAAATCAAGAAATTCCATTCCTGTATCCGCTGAGATACTCGGGACAGAGTCATATAACAAGAATAATCGAGAAGAACTGGTGCATCATCAAACTAGATCCACAACTTAAACTATTCCCGAAGCCCCCAATCATTGCCTGTAAGAGGGGACGGAATTTTAAGAACCAACTAATCAAAAGCTGAGAGACCACCATTAGACAGGCAACGGACACTCAAGAAAAAGAAGACCGGCACATTTTCTTGTCTGGATTGCTGTAATTGTAATAACATCATGAAAGGAAGATATGTTGGACATCGAAACAATGGTGATAAAATCAAATTGCATGACTATCCGTGGATGAAGAGACTTTAATCAAAAGTGGACCAAATCAATTATAACTACCTTGTGGTAAGATTGCTTCATCATGTGGTGATACCTTTTCTTGGTTTAATTGTCAATATTGTTAGAGGTAAATATGAAAAAGCTTGATAGTCCCGATCGATTGAATATCTTCATTTACAGACACAGAGTGTGAGGGAGAGAGCCTTAACATAGGATCTTGGGCAATTGAGGATACATTTGATCTACACAGTTACTCCATAAGCCATACGCTACTCGGAAGGGTCGGAGTGCATTATATTGTGTACAACACACAGGTAATTTCTTTTAAACATCTATGTAACTTGGAATCCCATTTTTTATAAAATGATTACCAATCTTGGGTACAACAATATTATGATCTTTTATATAGGTTAGCCAACCTTTTACACATAGTCTTTTGATTTTTGTTTGTTTATGTATAATGCGCGCCTCACCCAAAGGTATCTGAGCGCAGTACAAGATAATGCAGTTTCTTAGTTACACAGGAGGAAATAAATCACATATATACAAATACAGATTCTGAAAATTGTTCAGTTACAGAAACACAGCAGTATAACAAATATAAATACAAGGAAGGCAGAGAAAGTAACATATATACATAAGAGGGCAGGTGCACTAGTAAGGGTCGTCATTAGTAATAAGCCAGTTCTTCATGTTGTTTCTGAAACTACAAAGGGATTGATTAGTTCTGAAATTGAAAGGTAGAGTGTTCCAAAGTTGGGCGGCGAGGACAGGGAAGCTGTTACCTCCTACTTTTTTCAATTTGTATCTAGGAACTTAGACATCCAGAACTGGCTGATCTGGTAAGTCTGGCGTATTGTTTCAGGGCAAAATTATCTGAGAGATATTGTGGGGCTGAATTGTTAAGGCATTTGAATATTAGGGAAGCAGTTTTAAGTTGAATTCTTTCATTTATAGAGAGCAATTTGTGGTCCCTTCTTATGGAAGAGATATGCTGTCTGCAAGGAAAACTCAAGGCTGTCATGAGGGTATTATTCTGCAAGATCTGCAGTTTCTTGGTGATATATTTGTTGGCTCCCAGTTAAAGTCCATTGCAGTAGTCCATTTTCGATAAGACTAGGGCTCTAGCCAGGGTGATGGAACTTTTAATAGAGAGGAAGGGTTTACATGCTCGAATGAGCTTACAGGTATAGGCACATGCCGAGGCTGTGGCGCTAACCTGTTTTCTCAAGTTTAGGGAGGAGACTAAGTAAAAACCCAGAGTTTTTACTTCGCTGGCGACTTTAATTGTGTTGCCATCGATTTTAAACAATCGATATTGGTCACCTAGTTATTGATGCTGATGGGAGTGGCTAGGAGGAGGAGGTCTGTTTTATCATCAATCAGGCAGAGGCCATGTGTGGCCATCCATGCGTGGCCATCCATGCCTGAATGATGAAGTAGATTCTGGTAATCAGGGCTAGGTCCTTGGCATAGTCACCTGTCAATGGGATCAGCATAGTTTGTGTAGGTGACACCCATGTGTTCCAGGTCATCAAACAATGGTTTGGTAAATGCATTGTACATGGTCGGGGATACACACGATCTTTGTGGGACTCTGCATGTAATAGGGATCGGGGTAGCCGCTGCTGATGCCGAGAATACCCTTATCGACCGGTTACTTCGGAATGACTTGATCTACGCTGTGGCTTCTGGTGAGAAGTGCGATGTGGAGGAGAGGTGGTTACATAGGATCTTGGGGTCTACCAAATCAAAGGCAGCCGATAGATCCAGAAGAAGCAGAAGGACTGAGTTGTCTTTGTTTTTAAGGTTGTCAATTTGCATTTTTAGGTCAATCAAGGCTGTTTCAGTGCCATGTTGTGGCCTGAAGCCTGATTGACGGGGACCTAGTAGTTTTAAACTCCAAGAAATGTTGTATTTGATTGTAAGCTGCTTTATCTAAAATCTTTAAAAGGAATGGGACAGTGGTAATGGGTCTAAAGTTAGTGACTATATTCGGGTCAAGGGATTTTTTTTTTTAGCAGGGGCAGCACCCACGCGTACAAGTTGGTTGGAATAGTGCAGGTATGGAAGGAGGCGTTAAACAGAGATTTAATGAAGGAGGCAAGGATGCTTGCTGCATCCTTGATGACAGCAGTTGGGCATGAATCTCCATGGCAATTGGAGGGTTTGAGGGAATTTATGATTTTTAGTACTTCTTGGGGCGATACTGGAGTGAATTTGAATCTTTGCGTGGAGGTAGGAATGTTAGGACATTGTTTTAGTGAGTTATCTTGTGGTGGCAAAATACATTTTTTGTCAGCGATTTTCTTGTGGAGCAGTGTAAGTTTATTGGCAAGTGCCTCCTGGATTTTTGTGCACCAGGCTTGGTCCTTGACACAAAGGTCTGTAGGGGGGTAGGTGATTCAAGTTCTCTAAGGATGACAGAGTTCACGGGTGCTAGAACTGGCCTTCTCAATCCTACCATTGTAAGAATTATGTTTAGCTGCTAGGATTTCATCTTTGTCGTTGGCAGTAATTTTGAAAAGGTTTTCTTTATTGATAGAAAAGAAAAAAGGAAACATGAAGCCATATGGAAAAGCAACCCATCTACTAAGGTCTTTAAGTTTAGGGGTGAACCAAATGTTCACATGCGCAACCGGTTTACTTTTACACATTTTCAAAGGTGCAATGGAGTCTATAGCCGTATTGATAGTATTGTTGTACAACTCTACTAGTTCCTCAAGGTTTGAAGGAAATAAAGGTGCCTGCAGGGGTTCGATTTTCAATTTTTGTTTTAGGAAGGTCTATGCCTCAGTACAATAGATAGGAGAAAGTAATCTTGAGAGAATTTGTCAAAGAAAGAAACTACTTAAAGGAAGTTATTTCCAGGTGATTATTGAACAAGGTTTCCATGACACAGTATTTATGGAGAAAAATGTATACATAAGAAATGTACTAAACTATGATTATTACTTATTCATTATAGATATGCTAAAGACACAGAGAAGTGGGTAGACAACTCCTGAAGAAGGGGTATTCATTACCCCGAAATGCGTAGAGAGATATACACAAGGATTGGACATACCTTATGTTATTACATAATCTTTGAACTAGATATATGTGAGAATTGACAGGAATCCATTGTGTAAAATTGTCTACCTGTGATCAATCCAACAGGAAACATTTGGGGAGAAATTGATTATAACTAAGACATTTAGTCGCAAACTGAATTTGATCGAAAATTATGTACATGTAGATTGTGTTTTTATGACCAAGAAATCCATATGAATCCATGATTAGATGTAAATCAACTTTTATTCCAAACTGTGATCAGCAATGTGATTATTAAACAAAAAATGTATTGGTAATTTAATAATTGTTTTTGTATACAATACCACTTGGGTGTGCAGGGGACGGGAGAGTTCTGCAAGTTTGTGGACATGTTTGTTTAACTTGTGTATCTCAGATATTGGCGAGCACCTCGAACCAGCCACTTTTAACTGACCAAAAAATTCAACAATTGAAACCTTTTTGGCTGTCATATGCAAATGACTTTTTGTTGTTTGAATTTGTACTGCTGTCGGTCTGCAGAGACTGCTGAATGCGTTTACAGTTTATATGAGCGGACATGCTTTCAGTGTAAATGCAATAAAATCGAATTCTCCAAGGTACTAAGTGTCGAAAACAAAACTCCTATCAGTGGAAAATTGAAAGCAATTGAGGTAGATTCACTCATTTACTTGGGCTTATCATTAAAACCAAGCCAAGTCAGCCTGTTGGAATGGTTGAAGGAGCATGCCCACACTTTGGCCAATCAATTGGTAAAGGTTTATCAGAAATATGGCAGATTCACTCTAAAGCCAATTCTAAGGTTTTATGAATGTAAAATTGTACCAAAACTCCTATATGGGGCTGATAATTATCCTTTAGCACTCTTGTCTTATTTGCCTATTTTGGAGGCCTTGATTTGGCGGAGTGTGTTATGGCTGCCTAATTCTGTACCAATTGACGCAATCAGGTATGATCTTGGCATTGTGTCATTACATGCTCGCCCCGTCTGGAAAACTTTATCACTTATACGAAACATTCGGTTTCCATCTGTGGCATCCCTATTGGAAGATTTGAATACTATATTCAAGGTCCAGTCAAGTACATGGCTCAGAGAAGTCTACTCATTTTATATCCAACCTCTGACAGAATTGGGTAGTTCTGTTTGGGACCTGAGGGATAATCTTATAATGCTAATAAAATATTATTTTACTCCGATTGGATTTCAACAATTGAAAAATGTCACTTATTGTCACTTAAATGTCACGTATCCCTTTCCTCTCCTTCAAGAGTCGCTGGACTTCATACACTAGCTAGTATTCCTAAAATGTACCCAAAGGAATCTACCTCCAGTGGCGGTTGTGATTAACAGTAGGCAGACATTTGCATCTGTTTTGGGTATGCCTTGCCATTCAGGTCTTTTGGAATTAGGTGTTTGCTGCTTGCAAAATGATTGGGGGTAAGCTACTGGTTTGTCTGTTGTTGGCTTTACTGGGATGTAGTAGGGTGTTTTCCGGAAGCTGCAGATGGTTGCTGGGTTGGGGAAGCAACTGCCTGGTATATTGGACTTTTGAAATAATGCAATTATGGATTAAAGATATTGCTTTTTGCTGTGTCTCGGAGGAAGCAGATGGGAAATTGATTTGACCATTGTGCAGACCCAAAGGATGGCTGTTCTTACTAACACGTCAATGCAGAATGATGGATTTGGTTACAGAGGACATTTCCTCTGAACAATGCTTCCTTCCTCTTTATTAATGCTAACATCCACCCTTCATGCTCACCTGGTCCGTTTGCCTGACAGTCCTGATGGTGTCCTCCTGATGCCACTATCAATATTGTGTTGTGTTAAGTGCCCACTGTGATATACTATTCTTAAATATCTTAATATTGAACATTATCAGTAAACAGTTATAACAGAAGTAGGCTCTTGCCAACGTGCTTCAGACTGGCCTGCACGTGTGGGTAAACTGTTTGGTTTTCTTCCTTCTGCTTTCTTTTCACTTGCACCAGCGCTCTGTATCTATTTCCTAACTTACATGTTGTCTTCCTTATTTTATACTGTCTTAGCCATGTTAAGTGTCCCAATAATACAAATAAACTAAACTAAATAATGCCTGGGATTGGAAATGGATAGTTTCCTGATAAGCTTCGGTTCACAGGATTGATGAGGCCACACCCCCCTCTTGTCCATCTCCATGTGTTTACACTTTTCTCTTCATTGTACTCATGTAGCAAGGTTGCAGACAGCTTGCATCATTTTACAAGGTCTGCTGTTGAAAAAGATTGTTTGTCAATGAATGTTAGTTGGTTGAAGCTTCCTTTTCTTGGCCTGTACCGTTTCAAACATTTGCAGATAAACGTCCCTGAAAAGGTATGAGACCTAATGATAAGAAGTCCGACTCCGTTCCAAAACTTGATTTTCATTTTGAGTAGGATTGTACACACTTCTCTAAACTATTTTGTTTGACGTATATCTCAAAATGAGAATCATATTGAATGTTTTTACATTCCTTGCACTTAACATTATATCAATGATTGTTTGTACCCTTTCAACAGTTAAAGGATTGCAACGTGGTTACATCAAAGTTGATATTAATGCTGGACGATTTGCTATGGGTCTTAACTGATTCACAATTGAAGGCTATGGTGCAGTATGCAAAATCCCTTAGTGAAGCAATAGAGAAATCTGCAGAACAGCGGAAGAGTATGGCTTCTGAACCTATCCTGGTAAGTTGCTCACTTATTGAATTTTACTTTTTTTTATTAATTGCACTTGAGAAAATATTTGTCAAGCAATTGGGTTGTTAAATCGCCAATTGTTTAGTCAGTATTTATATGCTTTAAATGCTGTGATAAATTGCCTGTGTTAGAGTGAGAGATTAAATGTTGATCTACTTTAACTGTTGTCATTGACGGATTAGACTGACAAATGCATCCAGAGAATGCTAACAATGTGTCAAACAATTGAAAGTATGTTGTTGTGTACTGTGCAATCAATGTAGCACTGTTCGAGAGAGGGGGCATATTTCTTCTTCTTTTCTCAAAGGTTTTTATTTTTTAAAAACGTACACATAGAAGAGTTTACAAAACCAAATCAGGATGTACACCTGTACCCAGCCCCAAGATTTAAAATACTTAAAAAAGAATTCGATTTTAAGATGCCCATTTCATATATGCAAACTATTAGTGTAAGCTAGGATCTCGCCACAATATTGACATTCATTAAGCAGCGCTTATTAGGTCACTTTTAAGTCAACTCATGTGATCCAAAAATATCCTACTTAAGACCCACTGCATATGTTGAGGTAATAGAACCAACCGCTCCCTCCCTCAACACAAATTCCAACTTGTTGCCCCGAAAGGACTTAATGAAACATCTGAAAAATCCTTTGCAACACGCCTTTCCTCATTTGACAAAGGCTTTAGTGCCATTAACTGCATATGGGAGGTGTAGACTCGGGATTGCCAAAAAATAGGCATTCAAGGGCCTAGATAATGTATTTCCTGCCACCCATTTGTGCCAAATGTCAGAGTTAACGGGGAGAATGGGATTCTGGTGAGCATCAGTGGTGCGAGAAACTATGTCTCTTGGGAAGAAACCTTAAATTGCTATCTCCATGTGGCATCCCAATTCGTCACAGGTAATACTCTGCCACTCCATAGTGAGAGATTATCTTTGTATAGTAGACAGTGTTTGCCGTCACTTGGCCATCCGTGCACATACGGCCTGCCTACGCCACGGTCACCTCCAGAAGCCTCCAGAAGCCACTCCACCTGCGCACAACGCTATACCATCCCTAGATATATTAACAGCATCGTCCCTTGCTAGCCTCCGCCTGCATAACTGCTTTCCCTTAGCAGGTCACCGCATACAAGCGACGCTGCACCCTGCCGCACTACCCCAGACTGCCTTAGCATCACATGCATACTAGCCTGCTGGCTGCATTTTGATAGCATTGCCTGAACAATTGTGTGCCTCCTTAGCTCCTACAGGCATACTACTTGTGTCGCATTTTGATAGCATTACCTGTACAGTTGTGTGCTTCCTTAGCTCCTACATGCATACCACCTGTGTCGCATCCTGATAGCATTGCCTGCACAATTGTGTGCTTCCTTAGGTCCTACATGCATACTACTTGTGTCGCATCCCGATAGCATTGCCTGCACAATTGTGTGCTTCCTTAGCTTTTACACGCATACTACTTGTGTCGCACCTTGATAGCTCTGACTGAACCACGCAACCCCCTAGCCAAAATCTGACATGGCCACTACGCGAGCCTTGCTATTGATATCTTATTTCTATCGCGCTCGTACACAAGTGTTTCAGAGCTCGACAAGGCAAGGGAGGGGAATAGGGGAGAACAAAACGATCTAACTAGGCCCAGTGACATTGAGAACGCATTAGTGCATGGGGGAGGGGGAAAGTGCATGGGAGAAAGCGTATGGAAGGGAGGAGAAGTGGAAAGTGCGGAGCAAAGGAGAAACAAGAAAGATGATAAATAATAAATATATAATAAAGGCAACAAACAGTGGTAGTGCAGCCAGCAAGTGGGAAGTGTTGAGTTTAAGGCAGCAGACAGGGTAGGTCTGATAAGTGCAGGAAGAAAAAGGGGGGACTGTATGGGTACAGATCTAGACCCCGGTGCAAGGGGCGGCCCAGCGGCAGTGCGGGAGGATGGCAGGGTGAGCAGTTACCTGGGCCCAGAGGACAGAGCATGGCCAGGTGCACGGTGCCAAGAGAGAACAGATCAGCAGGGGAGAGGGGGAGCGAAGGCAGAAGCAAAGCGAAAGGTCTTGAGGTGCTTCCGGGACCAGAGATGGTTCTCCTCAAGTTTAAGAGTGGCAGGGCGGCTGTTCCAGAGGAAGGCCCCACCTGAAGACTGAGATCTACCCCATCTCGTTTCTTTGAAAAACGACTGCCCCTGAGGGAGTTAGAGATAGAGAAGCAAAGAGCTCGAGTGGGGAGGAAGGTGTTTTGGACCCAGGCCCCAGAAAGCCTTGTCGACAATGCAGAGGGTTTTGAATTTAATCCTTGCAACCACTGGGAGCCAATGGAGAGATTTCAGAGCTGTAGAGATATGATCCCAGGGCTTGAGGCCAAGGACAAGTCTCGCAGTCCTGTTCTGGATTAGTTGCAGAGGGCGGAGAGTAGAGGCAGGTAGATTTAGAAAGAGGCTTTTGCAATAGTCCAACCTAGAGAGAACAGAGCTTGGGAGATCATGCGCTTCTGTGGGAAGGAGAGGCAAGGCAGAGTACCTCTGAGGAGGTGCAGTAGGAAGTTTGACTTTTTAGAGATGTCAAAGATGTGGGCGGAGAAGGAAAGTGTGGCGTCAAAGATGACCCCGAAGTTCTTCGCCTTGCAGATGGGGGTAGGAGGAGGGCCAAGGGAGGCCGGACAGAGTGAGGGGAAAGGATGGTGAAGGTGTGCCGATGAGGAGGATCTCTGTCTTGCTGGCATTCAGAGAAATATCATTGACGGCACTCCACTCTTGAATGGCAGTTAGGCAATCAGAGATGAGAGAGGGAGAGGAGGTGGCTGAGGGCAGCCTGAAAGTGTTGTCAGCTTAGCACTGGAAATTTGAGCATAAAATGGCAATGCAGTGGGCGAGCGTTGCCAGGTATTGGTTGAAAAGCCAGGCCGAGAGGTTAGACCCCTGGGGAACACCACAGGTAGGGAGGAATATAGATAATAGGCAGAATCCAAGTTGTTGGACCTGGGAGGTTCGATCAGAGAGGAAAGAGGTCAGCCAGGCCAGAGCCTGATCAGTGATACCCAGGTTATCATGGAGACGGTTGAGCAGGATGGTATGGTTGACTGTGTCGAAGGCAGAAGAGAGATAGAGTAGGATGAGGACAGAGGGAATGTTGGAGTGAAGGTTGGAGAGCAGATCTTCACGGATGTTCAGGAGAGCAGTTTCCATGCTTCTGGTAGCTCTGAAGCCAGACTGGTGGTCATGGAGACAACCAACAGAATTGGAATGAAGGTTAAGCTGAGAGATGGCCAGCTTTTTCAGGAGTTTGCCCAGAAAGGGAGTAATGGAAATTGGGCGATAGTTAGCCAGACAAGAAGGATCAGCTGCGGGTTTCTTGAGAAGAGGATGCACAAGGGAGTGCTTCAGAAGGGAGGGGAAGGATCCTGAGGCAAAGGCGTGGTTGCAAAAATCAGCAAGGGCCGGAGCAAGGGTGTCAATGGGGTCCTCGATGGTTTTAGAGGAACAGGGATGAACCTGTTTTGACAAGGCTTTCATAGACCGGACTTGTCTAGTGACCTCATAAGGGGAGAAAAGAGGAAAGGACGAGAAGGAGGGTGGGGGGGTGTATGAAGGAGGGTCAGCAAGTACAGACAGAGAGGGGAGAGGAGGGGAAGGGGTGGAGAGTGACCAGGATGTCCTGGGTTTTTGAGATAAAGTGAGAGGCAAGGGCATTGCAAAGAGCCTGGGAGGCAAGAGGAGGGGTTGCAGATTTTAAAGAGTTCAGCCGAGTTGTTAGATGCCACAGAGGCACGAGCTTGAATGTGGACTCTTGTTTTTTTTTTTTTTTAGACTTCTTTTTATTAGGTTTTTCAAACAAAGAAAACCGCGTGAGCACACATTAGCAGTAGGAGGCTTAGCAGTGAGAACATAACATAGTATATGACATTACATTGGTAGTGGATCTGGGATTGGTTCACTGCTCCATACGTCCCTTCAAAGTGTCCGAGCTCCCCCAGTTTCTTGGTACTTTACCCATATTTTCTGAATATTTCCCACTTTCCCCATATTTTCTGAAATTTCCTGGGGCACCCCCTTGCTGTATAGATTCGCCTTTCCAGACAGGCGTATCTAACCATTTCATTGGACCATCCGTCAATGCTCATCTTGTCCGCTGATCCCCAAGTGGTTGCCATTAGTCTTTTCCCAATCCCTAGCGCCACACTCAAAAATGTCTTTTCATATTTAGTAAGTTCAGTTTCGCCTCTATTCCCAATAGAATGAGTTTTGGGTCTCTTGGGATTGAGGTGCCCATTATTCTGATGAGGTGCGATAAGCATGTTGTCCAAAGTTCCTGCAGTACCCCACATTCCCAAATCATGTGGTAGAAGGTGCCCTCTGCCCTTTTACAACCGAGACAGGTCACGTCCTCATCTCCCCCCATGCCCCCTCCCCACCCATCTGGACATTTGTGTTCTGGAGTAGTATGACCTGTGTAGGATTCGGAGCTGTATCAGTCGCATATTGGCGTCTATGCCAATTTCTCGTGGGGACATCAATACCTCCGCCCCATTCTTCAGCTTCTAGTTTCCTCAAGTCCTGCTCCCATTTTTCTTTAAGGTGAGTGAGTTCCTTAGAACCAAAGGAGTTGATTGCTTGATAGAGGGTGGAAGTCACTTTGGAAGGGATACAGTGTGGGAGAGTGTTTGTCTCCAGGGGAGAGCATGCAGGTATTTCGGTGAGGCCCTGAAATTGGGCACTGATAGCATGTGTAAATTGGAGGTACCTAAAGTGGTCTATAGGCAATAATCCGTGTGTTGTTCTCAGCACTTCAAAATCCATCAACCGTCCATCATGAAAGATGTCTACCAGGGTGGTTATTCCTTTCCTTTCCCAGGTGTCAAAGTGCCCCATTCTCTGAATCTCAGGGAGGTATACATTGTGCCATAAAGGTTGGATCAGGGTTGGTCTGCCCTCCCAGCCTATGTGTCTATGTATTTCCTTCCAGATTCGGCGGATGTGAAAGGACCCTCTCCGGACCCCCTTTAGATTCTTCTTGTCATCGTACAGTATGCATAGGGGGATGGGGGGGGCAGGAGGCTTGGGTCCCTTGTTTCGACCCAAATGTGTGGGAGGGTTAGGTCCCCATGCAGCCATTTGTTTGCCACTCCTGCCTGTGCAGCCCAGTAATATATCCGGATATCGGGCAGTCCTATGCCCCCCTCCCACACCGACCGGCGGAGTGTTCAGAGCGCGATGCAGGGTTGTTTCCCTCCCCAGAGTAACGTACGTAGGGACTTATTGATGTCTGTGAATGTTGCAGCCGGGATTGGGAGTGGGGGGTTTTGGAGGGCATAAAGAAACATTGGGAATGCTAACATTTTGAAAAGTACTACCCTGCCCAGTAGTGAGAGTGGGAGAGCATGCCAGTGGGAAACGTTGTTTGCAAATTTATCCATTATCGGGTGCAGGTTTAGTTTGAGGAAGTCATCTGCTGTTGCACTTATCCGTATACCCAGGTAGGTAAAGCTCAGTATCGAGACAGAGTATGAACAGGGTTCTGGGATTGCTTCGTCCCCCCCTTGGACAGGGAAATATATCGTTTTTTGTGTATTTACGCGAAGTCCCCCGAAGTGTTGGTATTCCTCCAGGGTCCTAGTCACTATCGGTCAGGAGATTGTTGGTTTGGTTAAGTAGATCAGGAGGTCGTCTGCATATAGTGAGACGCGTTCCTCGCCCCCCGTTGGCCAGGTGAACCCCATCCATTGTGTATCAGTGCGTAGCCTGATTGCCAGGGGTTCAATGGCTAGAAGGAATAGTAGGGGCGTAAAGAAGCAGCCCTGTCTAGTCCCCCTGCCCAGCGGGAATGTCCTGGATGATTTCCCATTGACCCGCACAGAAGCTACTGGGAGGGTGTAAAGAAGCTTGACCCATGCCATGAAATTGGTGCCCAAATCCCATACGGTCCATTCGAAGGGATTGTGTCCTCCGGCGTATTCCTTATCTTTGATAGATCATCTCCCAGCTTGCTGGCTGCTGGCCTTGGAAAAAAATTTCAGTAGAGGGTGCTGCGCATCGACGTCCCTCGAGCCGATGTCCCTCGACAGCCTCCGTATCGGCGCAGACGTCATCACGCGTATAAATAGACTCGCACAGGGTCCGTTGCTCAGTTCCCTTTTTCCGCGCTTCGTGGGGCTTCGGAATATCGTTGCTCAGTTCTTCAGTCAAGATATACTTCATTATTCCTCGTGAATACCGACTCGTACTCAATGGCTTCCTCACCCGAACCGACGACTCCACGGTCCGGCTTCAAAAAATGTCGAGACTGTGGAATGAAAATGTCGTTGACGGGTCCTCACAGGATCTGTTTGTGGTGCCTGGGAATCGAGCGCCATTGTTCGGAGTGTGAGGACTGCATGTCCATGACGGCGAAAGCCTTGAAGGAGCGTAAGGGGAAGCTCGAGAGAGGTGAGGCAGTTAAAACTAAAAAAGTTTCCTCGGCGGAGTCGAGACATTCGTCTCCTCGCCATCACAAAAGACATTCTCGTTCTAGGTCTCGAAGCAGTACCCATCACTCTTCGAGATCTAAGCATTCTAAAAAGAGACGTCGAAGATCCCCTTCCTCGTCTTCTTCTTCTGTTTTCCCCAAAAAGGGTTTCCAGCACCACAAAACCTAGCTCTCAGGCTGAGTGGGAGGAATTCAGGAAAAAGATGCTGAGCATCTTCGAGAAAGCGGCCTCGACCCCCTCGAAGACTGCTGAGGGTGATACCCTGGGTGAAAGACCCGAAAAATCAAAACGCTGCGAATCGCAGCACCCAACGAAAGAAGCCACTCTAGAGCGTCACGAACCCTCGAGTAAAGGCAAAGTCGCATCTTCGATACCGTCGTCGAAGATCCCTTCGAAGCATAGATCGGCGTCTTCGACGCCGTTATCGAAGGGTTCTTCGACGCAAGGGTCTGTCGAGTCGACGCCGAGAAAGGACAAACCCATGGCCACCTCACAGCCAGTGGCCATACCCAGAGCCTCGATCACGAGAATGTCGACAACCTCGAGTAGAATTCTGATACTCTCAAGTTCATTGAGGCCTCTACCACCTTTCTCGATGCCTTTTTCGATGGCTTCGAAGCCTTTAACGTCCGAGTCGACGACGTCGACGTTTTCTCAGCCAATCATGACGAATTTGGCCCCTTCTGCTCTGGAAATGGGATTTATACAATTTTCAAGACCTGATCACTCCAGAGTCTTATCATCTATTTATGAAGAAGGGGAGGATTCGGATCAGGAAAGACCTTTTGAGTTGCAGGGATCTGCAACTCCTGTACCAGAGGAATTTACCTCTGAGGAAGGTAGGTTGAAAGACCTACAAGAATCCTTACAGGAAGCAAGTGGGTTGGACACTTCCCCAGAAGTGGAATTTGCCAGACCAGACCCGGGGGAACATGCTGAAACCCCTTATAGAACCTTGATGACAAGGATAATAGAGTTTATGGGGTGGTCCACACCCTCACCTGCTTTTCAGCAAGACAACCTCACAGACATCTTGGTCAAAGGTCCACAGGAGGATCCTGTGGTGCCATTTCATGCAGCATTACAAAGGAGAATATTGGCAAACTGGCAAACACCTGAGGTAATCCCTGCGGTGAAACAAAAAATTATCAGCTAAATATAGGGTGTCTTCTGCAGACCCTGAATATTTATCCAAACACCCAACTCCGGAGAGTCTGGTTGTTCAGGCAGCTACTTCATCAGGTAGTAAATCGGCTTACCCTACTGTTCCACAGGACAGGGATGATCAGAGATATGACTCTATGGCCAAAAAAGTATTTTCTGCATGTAGCATGGCGTTGAAATCCATCAATGCTACTTGTACACTTGCAAGGTTTAGCCACGCACTTTGGGAGTGTGCTTCATCAGCGGCTGACTGCCTCCCGGAGGGAGAAGAAAGGGAAGCGTTCCTAAACATCATCAACGATGGTAAAGACGCTATGTGCGAATCCCTTCAAACTGGCATTGATTCTGCTGACAGCATCAGCAGGGCCATGGCGGCAAGTACAAAAACCCGCAGATTTGCTTGGTTGCGAAGGTCTGGTTTTGCTCCAGATGTGCAAAGCAGACCTTTGAATATGCCCTTTGACGGCTCTTCTTTGTTTGGTAAGAAGGCGGATGACAGTTTAGAAAAACTACAAACATCAAAGGCAGCAGCAAAATCCCTGGGAGCTGCAATCCGTCAGACACCATATCGTCCCTCAGGAACCTCTTGGAGAGGTAAGTACTTTAGTTTCTATTCCGCATTCGGAAGAGGCAGAGGACAGCCGGTTCAAAGGGGTCAGAAAAAATTCACCCGAGGTGGATGGGGTAAAAATACAAAAGCCGCAGCAGCAGCAGGTGCCTCTTTACCCTCGGCATCTGCTTCAGCCGCCTCCAACCGCTCTGAAGTCTCTCCTCACAAGACACCAGTAGGGGGCAGGTTAACTCAACATCTGACGGAATGGCAGGCTATTACGTTGGATGCTTGGGCATTGGAGACAGTTGCCCAAGGTTACTGCCTGCCTTTTCTACGCATCCCTCAGTCATCCACCGGGGAACAGCTCTCTGAAAGTTCCAGATCCGCTCCTCTTGCAGGAAATTGTAGACCTGCTAGAGAAAGGTGCCATAGAACTGGTACCTGTAGCGGAGAGGAACAAGGGCTGGTACTCCCCCCTACTTTCTCATACCGAAGAAAGACGGAGGACTGAGACCTATCTTGGACATATGAGAATTGAACAAGTTCCTCAGGAAGGACAAGTTCAAGATGGTAATTCTCTCTCAGATCCTTCAGGCCCTCCAGCTCCAGGACTGGCTGATATCTCTGGACCTCCAGGATGCTTATTTCCATGTGCCAATCCATCTCAAACACAGGAAATACATGAGGTTCGCAATTGGCGGCTCTTATTATCAATTTCGAGTTCTGCCATTTGGGCTGACCTCCGCCCCGAGGGTCTTCACCAAGCTAATATCGGTAGTGGTTGGAAGTCTAAGGAGGGAAGGGATTCACGTCTACCCCTACCTGGACGATTGGCTGATCAGAGCTATATCTCCAGAACAAGCTCAGATCCAGCTAGATTATGTCTGCCACTTCCTTCACAAACTGGGCTTCTCCCTCAGTTTAAAGAAGTCATAGATGATACCATCACAGAGACTCCAGTTCATTGGAGCGGTCCTGGACACTTCCCTGGGAAAAGCCTCGCCACCAGAGGTGAGGGCTCAAGATATTCTGCAGATGGTCACCAAGTTTCAAAATGCCCAACATCTCCCAGCCTTCGGCTTTTTGAAGTTGCTAGGCCTCATGGCATCCTGCATTTTCCTTGTGCCAGAGGCTCGCCTGAGAATGAGATCTCTTCAGTGGGCACTGAGAACTCAGTGGTCGCAATTCTCAGGGAGAATGACGGACCTTCTTCAGGTTCCGGACAAGGTGGCTCGAGACCTTCAGTGGTGGGCCTGCCAGAAAAACATCTTGAAGGGAGAACTGTTTTGGCAACCATGGCCGGAGATAACAGTAGTCACAGATGCCTCACTCACGGGGTGGGGAGCCCATACCAACGACTTGACCATCAGCGGTCATTTGTCTCCATCGGAGTCCAGACTACATATCAACCTGTTAGAGTTGAGAGCAATCAGACTAGCGCTGAAAGCTTTTCTGCCATCTGTACAGGGGAAAAATGTCCTGATGATGACGGACAACACAGTGGCCATGCACGACCTCAACAATAGAGGAGGCATAGGATCACTGCCACTGTGCAGAGAGGCAATGCAGCTCTGGTTTTGGGCAATTCAAGAAGGAATCTCTCTATCGGCAGTTCACCTAGCCGGAGAGAAGAACTAGACGGCGGATGCTCTGAGCAGGCAGGGCACAGTCTCCCAAGAGTGGGAACTAGCTCAGGAAGTCCTTCAGGAGATCTTCGCCCTTTGGGGAACCCCTCAAGTGGATCTGTTCGCCACCAGTACCAACAGGAAGTGCAATCTGTTTTGTTCAAGGGAATTTCCCCCGAGAGGAGCTCTAGGGGACGCGTTCGTAGTGGACTGGGAGTTTCCACTCCTGTACGCGTTTCCACCAGTCCCTGTCATTCCTCAAATGATCAGGAGGTTGAGAAGATTGCGGAGGACCATGATCCTAATTGCCCCAGACTGGGCCAGGAGAACGTGGTACCCGGACCTTCTGGACATGTCCATCTGCCCTCCAATTCGTCTTCCACTCAAGGAGAATCTTCTCTCACAGAAGGGAGGTCAGGTTCTCCATCCAGACATCAGAACCCTCAACCTTCACGCCTGGCTTCTGAAAGGTTGAGATACAAGGATTGGGACCTCCCTGATGATGTCACGGAGGTGTTGCTTTTGGCCAGAAGGCCAGCAACAAAGTCTTTATACCGCTGCTGTTGGAACAAATTTTGCAGCTGGTGTAGAGAAGAGAATATCGACCCCTTTTCATGTGGTACACCAACGGTGTTATCCTTTCTACTCAGGCCTTCAAGTTGGCACTATCAAGGGCTATCTCGCAGCGCTATCGATCTTCAAGCGCACTGCAGAGGAGCCATCGTATTTCAACTTACCCTTAGTAATACAATTTCTAAAGGGATTAACTAATGTCTACCCTCCAAGACCGTTCCAGGTTCCTTTATGGGACTTAAATTTAGTCTTAAATTTCCTGATGGGTACGCCTTTCGAACCACTCCACTCTTGTTCGCTAAGATTTCTCACCCTTAAAACTGTCTTATTAGTGGCTTTAACATCTGCTAGAAGGGTGAGCGAATTACAAGCTCTATCTTGTAAACCTCCTCATATAATTTTTCATAAAGACAAAGTTGTCCTAAAGGTGAAGCCTAATTTCCTCCCAAAGGTGGTTTCTGATTTCCACATCACTCAGGAAATTACCTTACCTTAATTCTATCCGCCTCCCCATCCGGCGAAAGAGGAAGAAAGGCTACATAGGCTGGACCCAAGGCGGGCTTTAAGCTTTAACATCAGCAGACTTGCTAGGATTAGGCAAGCAGACCAACTGTTTGTAGGTTACTCAGGACACAAATTGGGACTACCGATAAGAAAACAAACCATTTCCAGATGGATTATTTTGTCCATTCTGGAATGTTACAAACTAGCAGGGAAAGAGCCTCCTCAAAATCTTAGGGCTCATTCAACCAGGGGTATCGCAGCCTCCTCGGCCCTCCAAACAGGGGTTCCGGTTCGAGACATATGTGTGGATACCACATGGTCGGCCGCACATACCTTCACAAGATTTTACATCCTGGATTCCTCCTCTAGTCAAGAGACTAGGTTTGGCAAAGCCGTATTACATTCTGTTCATTCCTAAAAGGAAACATGGAGTTTTACTCCCACCGCCAATTACACACCACTGCTATGGGAGCTTATCAAAGATAAGGAATACGTCGGAGGACACAATCCCTTCGAAGAATAAGTTACTTCTTACCTGGTAACGTTCTTTCGATGGGATGTTCCTCCGACGTATTCCTTATCGCCCCTCCCATCCATCCCCGCAATAATACGTCCCTTGTGGTTGCAGCTATGCTCCTTCAAGGTCAATAACAAATTCATATAAAACTGTTAACGTCAAAAAAGAACTGAGCAACGGACACTGCGCAAGTCTATTTATACGCGTGATGACGTTGGCGCCGATACGGAGGCTGTCGAGGGACATCGGCTCGAGGGACGTCGATGCGCAGCGCCCTCTACTGAAAAAATGTTCCTAGGCCAGCAAGCTGGGAGATGATCTATCAAAGATAAGGAATATATCAGATGAACATCCCATTGAAAGAACGTTACCAGGTAAGAAGTAACTTGTTCTTCTCCCATAGGGCATCCCACCCCACCGAATCGAAGGCCTTTTCAAAATCGACCGCAAGGAGGGCCAGCGGGGCTGGTATTTCTGCCGCCCGGTCGAGGGCCACCCGGACCCTGCGGAGGTTCTTTCGTGTAGATTTATCCGGCATGAATCCGCACTGATCCGGGTGGACGAGGGACACGATCACCCCCAGCAGCTTGTTTGCCAGGACTTTGGCTAATATTTTGGCTTCCCCGTTAATTAATGATATGGGCCTGTACGAGGCACAGCATTCTGGGGGCTTCCCCTTTGGGGATCACTACAATGTTCGTACTTTGGCGATCCGGGGGGAAGCTGCCATGTTCTCTACTGCGGAGGAACATGCTATGTATGTGTTTCGTCGTTATCTCACTCAGTCTCTTCCAGATCTCTACCACAAAGCCGTTGGGACCCGGGGTCTTCCCAGTCTGTAGCTGTGAGAGGGCTTCCCCTATTTCTTCTTCAGTAATGTCTGTGTCTAGTCTTTCTATTTGTGATCTGGAGAGTTGGGGGATCGTGATCAGATCTAAAAAAGTGTGGTCTGCTTGGTGGGGAGTATAGCTGTTCATAGTAGTTTGCGAAGGCCTCTGCTATATCTGAGTCGCCTGTTCGTATTTCCCCCACCTGGGTTTGAATGGCCCGTTCTTGCCCCTTGTTCTGTTCTCGTCTTTCTAACCAGGCCAGGGTCTTGCCTGCCTTATTTCCCCCCCCCCCCCAACTCATATATCTGGCTGCGAACCTGCCACTGGGCAGTTTGAGCATTGTCTAGGGCCCTGTCTTTTAGGATTGCTTGGGCTGTCACTAAGGCGTCTTGCGCCTCACGGGTTCCCTCTTCTAGCAGTTGTTCTTCCCGCCGGGTCAATTGGGTCTCTGCTTCAACGATAGCCTCATTGTGTCGCCTTAGCTATCAACGAGATAGCCTCCCCGCGCAGAACTGTTTTGTATGCTTCCCACCTCACCGCTGGGCAGGGGACTGCATCCTCATTTATGTCGAAGTATTCCGACGTTTTGTTGGTGAGCCCTTCCATTATCTCTGGTATTGCCAGATAATAAGCATTTAAGCGCCAGGAGGGTTCCCGCTTATGTTGTATCCCTTTAAATTGATCAGTAGGGGGGAGTGATCCGAGATCCCTCTTGCCAGGAGTTTTGCGGATAGTAGTTGGTGAGCCATGTTCTTTGGGGTAAAGATATAGTCGAGTCTGGATAGTGATCTATGTGCGTTGGAGTAGAACGAGTAGCTCTTGTCTGATGTGTGGATTGTCCTCCACGTGTCCGATAGCCCCATTGCATCAGTGAAGGTTTGCAGCTTGGTTGGGGTGTCTGCAGCCCTGTTTCCCCTGTGTGTTCTATCTTGAGCGATCTCCATGACATCGTTAAAGTCCCCACCTATTGCCCACGAGTCCGCCCGCTCTTCTAGCATTATGGTTTGGAGCTCTGTGAGGAGCTCTGCCGTCAGCGTGGGGGGTGTGTACACTGCGATAAGGCCCCAGGTCTCCCCCCCCCCCCCACATTTCCCAAAGTACCACCACAAACCTGCTCCGAGGGTCCGATCTCAGTCTTTTGGTCTCGAATGGGACTCGTTTATGCACGAGGATCATGACTCCCCTGGAACCTCTAGAGAACCCCGCGAGATATGTGTGCGGGTAGTTGGATTTGCTGAAGAAGCCACTGGCAGTGCCTATTAAATGTGTCTCTGTGATAAATGCGACGTTTGGCTGGTTAAGGTATTGGAGTACCAGTTTTCGTTTTATACCCGACCCCAAGCCGTTCACATTCCAGGTCAGCAGGGAGATCTGTCTCATTTGTGTTAGGTCTGCATGTTTCCTACTGTGGGGTGATTTTGGAGGATGTGGTGCGGCTTCAGTATCTGTCTTGTGTGGTGCCTTGCTCTGTTTCGGGCCATGGTGCCCCTTTGCTATCTCTCTCGCTGTACTTCCGCTTTGGTGTGCTACATATGCAAACCATAAAACTGTTAACTGTGAATTTAAGGCCAGGTCAGTTTGAGTGGGAGTGCATAGCCCACTAAGGGTAGCCTTGCGACTCCTCTTAAATCTGTTGCGAGGATAGTTGCGGTTTATTGTTCCCCTGGTCCGGGGTGCTTTTTGTGGCCTTGCGCATTTTCCCTTGATAACTAGAACTCCTGAACTCCCCCCACCCTGCACTCCCCTCCCCCCCCCAACCAGAAGCACCTGTCGCCCAAACCGAACAAACCATAAAACTAAATTGTGGGGTTGGTCAGAAGGACCTACTGCCCCAACTCGTGTAACCTTTAGCTACTCTGGGTTTAGTAGAGAGTCTCCCCTAAGAAAGAGAAAAGAAAAGAGGGGGGAGGGGGAAGCGCTCCCTTCTCATCCCCGCCAAGGGCCACCCAACTTCATAGTTTCTTTCCTGGTTGTTTTGGGCCTTGCTCTATGTAGTCAGGTTTTCAAGTGGGCTCTGTTTCGGCCTATATCCCGGTCTTCCCGTTCGTCCCGCAGGGTGGTGGGGGTTGCTCCGGAGATTGACTGTCGCTTCGGTTGTTCTTGCGGGGTGTGCCCCCTCTCGGGTTGTCGGGGCGTGAGGACCTGTGTTTCAAGCCATTCCCAGGTCTCCCGTGGGTTATGGAACACCTGGACCGCCCGTTGTGATACCATTTGAAGGTTGCCGGGAAAAATAGTGCATACTTAATGCCCAAGGACGTCAGCTTCTTTTTGACGGAGTCATATGATTGCCGTGATTTCTGGACCTCCCTCGTGTAGTCAGGGAAAAAGCGAATCCGGTTACCATTGCAGGTGATCGGGCCGGTCGCTCTCGCCATCTGGAGGAGTGTGTCCCGGTCTCTATAGTTCGAGTTTGGAGGGTCCCTCTTCTTTCTCAGGGAGGCCAAGAATGTGAAGGTTGTTGCAGTGGGACCTTCCCTCGCTCTCCTCGGCTCTGTTTTCCAGGACAGTGATTTTTCATTCCATCTGTACCAGGGAGTCCCCTAGGTTTTTAACAGTGTCCTCCGTGTCGGATATTTGTTGTTCTGTGTCCCCTACCAGTACCGTGTCCGTACCAGTAAACCTTGGTATAATGATGAACTTATTGATCTTGGAAGGAAAAAAGAGCCCTAGAACACCTAGCCAGAAAAAAACCCATCCAGTGAAACTAAAAAAGAACTCCTGGCTATCTCCAAAACCTTATAAACTCGCAGTGTTCACCCAGAAAGCCAGCTCCCTGAACCTTCGTATCACTAATGCCGCCTCCAATAGTAAAGTACTGTTCTCAATCATTCGAGCATTAGAAACTCCTATCCCACCCCAAGCCCAGCCTTAGCAAGCAAAGCATGGTGTACCACCATCCAGGATGCTCTAGCATCTAAAGTTAACATGCTCCAACACAAAATCAGACTGCAAAGAAAAGCACTAGCACCTACTGCTGAACCCACCCGTTGCTACCCACAGACTCACTAGAAACAATACCCCAATTTGGATTTAACCTAGTGACCCCTACCAAGGTACTAAGCACAATATCTTCTCTGAAACCTTCAAATTGTAAAGGAGACAACTTCCCTGCTAAACTAGTCATAGCCTGTGCCCCCACACTCACCACCATCATCACTAACTTTATTAACTCCTCATTCATCACTAATTCCATCCCAGCGAATATCAAAGAAGCATGGGTAACTCCCCTCCTGAAAAAACCCTCCTTAGACCCCACCATTCCCACCAACTACAGAGCCATCACAACCGTCCCCTTTCTGCTCAAAGTAATAGACAAAATTGCATATACACAAGTCCAATCCCATCTGGAAAACAACCACTTATTAGGAGATGGGCAATCTGGCTTCCGCCCTGTTAGGCAGAAACCTGTGCAGTTCCCTCTGGGACCACTGCAAAAGATTTAGGACTACAGGTGTTTGGCAGTAAACCCACTTGGTAGCAGTCTGTACCACACAGATTCACTTGGTAGCTGTGGCTGAGCAGTCAGACTTCCCTCAAGAAGAGTTAGGCAGTATACAGAGTATTCACAATAGGTCAAGAGAACACAGTAGAACAAGTAAACACTGACCAGGGCTTGGAGTAAAAGAGATATAATTATTTATTTAAAACCACATCTAGGAAAACACACAGGCACTAATACTAAGCAGTTCAAAAACACGGTCACTAAAAGATATACACTCCCTTAAAAGAATATTAGACAAGTCTTAAGTAAAGCCCCACTTATTTTCAGACAGCGGTGAGCGCTTAACGTAGATGGCACTCTAATAGTTCGTTTTAAAAAGGGAGAGAAGAGCAGAGAACAAGTTGAAACAGATCCCAACACTTTTATCAGAACATAACAAGAGGGAAAGGCAAAGTAAAACAGTGAAGTTAGAGTTCAAGCAGCCGGATCCACTTTCAGAGGATCCAAACGAAATGTGTCCAAGGTCACACGGTTGCAGTGCTCAAAAGTCTTGTAAAGGTTCAAAAAGGAGTTGGACCAAAGAAAGGGACCAGTTAGAGGGTCAAGGCGGCCAACCCAGTCCAGAAGGTTAAGGGGTTATTATTACCTTGTAGCAATCTTTAGAAAGGGAGGCCTGGCGGACACGGTACCTTAAAGTGGTGAGAACGCTCCAGCAGGGGCAGTTGTTCCTGGCAGCGGGTGCAAGTCGGTGCTTCGTCCAGGGGAAGAGGGGATCTCGTCGTGGAGGAAGACAGGAGTCAGTTGCACTGCCAGTGAAGAAACCAGCCGCAGAGTTTCTCAGGTACAAGGAGCGGTCCGGTGATTCGCGGTTCAGTGGTGAGTGGCTATCCAGCCGCCGGGGTGCTTGGCACGGGCAGTTCGACCACAAACCGGGCTGGGGTGCGAAGAAAGGAAGGTAACCTGGTTGTGCCCACCAGTCAGGGGAAGAAGCCCCTCCAGCCGGGAGATCTTCTCTGTCGTCGGGAAGTGGTGAGTCGGTTCTGCAGGGCTCCACCGGTGGTGTCGTCGTGGTCGGTTGGCTCAGCTTCTCCCTCGTCGGAGTCTCAGGTCCTGTGGCGACTTCTGAAGTTCCAGTCCCCAAAGCCCTGCTTTTATGCAGAAAACCCCCATTCACTCAGCCTAGCTGTCACTCAAACATGCTAAGTGGTGAGCCGGCCGGCTCACCACTTGGGCCAATCACACAAGAGTGCGACTTGAGTTACCAAGGTAACTCAGTCCAGGGTGCCTAAACCCCCTCCCACACCTCCTGTGGTACCCAGTCAGAGTGGTACCACTTTTGGAGGCTTCTGTGGAGAAGCCCGCCAAAAAGTGGAACAAAGGGCTCGACTTGGGTTGGAGTCACAGAAGAGAACACAAACGCCATTTTAGAATCGAGTCTTGGCAAAAAATACCAACCGGCGAATTAATATTAATTAAATAAACCGGCGGTATGTTCGAGGCTATGAGAATTAAATAATTAAATTTGGTAGCCTTGAACAATGGGAAAATCCCATAGGAAAATATTTGCGGTGGAATATAAAGTAGTTTCCACTGCCACCAGCCAAAACTCGATCAGGGGGGGCGGAGACGTGCCCCCTCGACTAACAGACCCCAGGGCAATCGAATTGCCCCGACCAGTACGTCCAAAATATGATGGTTTGTACTGGTTTCTGTTAATAATTTGGGACTAGTAAAGCCAATGGCGACTTTACATGCCCTGGGAGACGGTAGTCAGTCCCAGGGTATGGAGTCTATGGTGGGGTGTCACTATGACACCACTGTGTTACTGCACGGAGGGTGCTGTGTAACACACATAGGAAAAACACGAGACCCTATGGAGTAAAGCACCCCATAGCCCATAAAACACATTACCTGTCAAAGGAATACCATAAATAATGTCCAAGAGTGGGAGAAAGAGTCTCACTCTTGGCAGGAGGAAAAAAAACAACTCCAGAAATCCAGCAAAGCTGCTGGGGGACTCACTAGGTTAGGAAATTCAGCCTAAAGAGAGAATTCTCCCTAACACGCCCCAGGCATAGCACTGAGACAGCTCTACTGGACTTAAAAAACCAGATGGATGCCATTAGAGAATCAAGTAACCTGTGTATCCTTCTATTGCTTGACCTATAGGCGGCATTTGATTTAGTGGACCACAACAAACTATGCCTAACACTAGCAAACCATTTCCATTTCTCTAAAGATGCCACAACCTGGATCAAACCAATTCACTCAGATCGCACATCGAGAGTAGCGATCGGAGATGAAGCAGCAGATCCCATTACTGTCCCTTTAGCTGTCCTATAAGGTTCCTATCTATCCCCCTACCCTCTACAATGCCTACACTAAACTTCTCTTTGCAGCCTTATACGCCATGGGAGTTATTTATATGAATTTCGCGGATGACACTTACATTCTCATCCCCATCACAGGTAACTTAGAACAAGGCACCATGTGTGTTAATAAAATCTACGCCCTCATCCAGAACTGGATGGCTAAAAACAGTCCGTCTTAATGGAGAAAAAAAACAGAGATTCTCATAGTAGGTGCCCCCGCACGACTAAAAAAGTTTCATCCTGAATACACCTTAATAGTCATAGACGGCACACCAATTAACATATTGAACTAAGTCAAAATGCTAGGTGTATACCTCGACTCCAGCCTCACCATGTGCAAACACATAAACACTTTAGCCTCGTCCACGACTTATACAGCCAAACATATCGCCCTAAGCCGTCCTTTCCTCTCGCCCCAAAATTGCATAACCCTGGCAAGAGCCTTCATTCTGGCCAAGATCGACTACTGCAATATGCTTCTACTAGGAACCTCCAAGAAAAATATAAACAAAATGCAACTCCTTCAGAATAAGGCTTTGAGAGCAGTGTTAGGTATAAGCAAAAGACACCATATCACACAACACTGGAGAGAAGCACACTGGCTGCCTATACAAGCTAGAATAATCCAAAAACTCTTAATATCGCACACAAGTGTGTCAATTCCAATGTCCCAACCTACCATAATCAGTGCCTCACCCTCAAAACGTCAGCAAGAACACTTAGATCTAGTTCCAATGTCCACCTTCATGTCCCTAGATTCAAGAACACCAGAACAGGCAACTCCAGCTTCACTATAGCTGCCCCCAGAATCTGGAACTCACTCCCCACCAACTTAAGAAATGAGCCCGCCCACCCACAATTCGAGAAATTGTTTTAAAAAACATGGCTCTTTAATAAATACTAACTTCATGGACTCGCACTGGTATACCGCACTGTTTCCTATACCGCCGACCAAAAACTATGTAACTATTCCTATAGTCATGTGTAACCAGTATTGTACCGCCTGCATTATCTTAACCGTCTGAAACCTTGTAACTATGATTGTAGTCAATACCAAGATCTGCCAGCATGTAACCAAGAAGTTTTGTAAGTTTTCATCTAACCATAAGATTTGTAAGTACTTGTGTAAAACTACGCCGTGATACCCTTGGGTTTCGGCGTACAATCAAATGCAATAAATAGATAAATAAAATGTTATGCAGTTGCCCTAGATTGTCGATATATTGACAGAGAGTGTGCACCATAATGTGGGAGAGATCCGGAATCAACTGGCGAAAATGTGACAAATCTGCAACCCTCAAGTATGTAACTAGGGATATACCTTGGTGGTGTTCGTTGTGTCCGTAATGTGTGATTTCGTTATACAGTTGGGTTTGTATTGTCCCCAAGCAAGTTTAAATAAAAGTTAAAGAAAAGAAAAGCAAGAATGGCTTCCTGGTGCAGCCTGCGAAGGAGCACTAACCTTGATTGACTAAGCCCCTCGAATGACTAAGCCAAACAGAGTCTTTGTCCCTTACATTTCCAGGTCTTGAAGTGCAGCAGGTGCCAAACAGGTATGTTCTATCTTTTCTCCAGCATTGGATCTTTCATGGATTCACATGCTTAGAATATTCCCCGTCGTCAGACTGGGAACCTTCGGTACACATATATAGTCGTTTCCTATAGGAAAAAACTTCCGACACTTGTGTGTCCTATCCACATCTACGTCCTCCCCGAGGACGTCCACGCATGCCCCATAGGACGTAATGGTATAAAAGCCCCGCCCCCGCGGGTCCCGTCAGATTTCAACCGTCTCCAAAGATAGTGGGATCTCCTCGCGTAGTCTCTACTTTCTAGGCTATCGTTGAAATTACTCGCTGGGTTGACCCAACGAGCCTCTGAGGTTTTCGCCCGTGCGCCACGTGCGGATTGAAGAAGGTTTACGAGGGGGACGGCCATCTAGATTGTATTTATTGCCTCCACCCTCACCATTCCGCAGACCAGTGCGAAATATGTAAGGGTTTTTCTCAGAAAACCCTGAAAGATCGGAATCGGCGGCTGGTGTCGTGGTTAAATGACGGGCGGGAGCATACCATCAGTCGGAGGTGGGCTCCGTGCGCAGCGTCGCCTCGACGAAAACATCGGGAGCCCCGCGCCGTTCAACCTCGTCGGAACCACCGGCGAAGAAGACTCGACCGGCGGAAAGGGATGTTCCACGAAGCCACTCTTCCAAGGAGTCTTCAAAAGAATCTTCAAAAAAGATACCATCATCAGCATCGTCGAAAAAACAAGGGAAGGAAAAGCCAAAATCCTCCTCGGGCGATCCTCATAGATCTGCCACGAGTAGAGAATCGGATAAACGCAGGCAGAGCACCGTTAAGGCGGGACCGCCTAAGCCACCTGCAGGCCCACCGTCGACGACGACGAACCAGTCAGTGCCCTCACTGCCTGTGACGCAGTTGGTTTCCCCCGTCATCAACCCGATGACGACGGCGACGATGTCCTCGTCGACCGAAGTTCTGGCCTGGAGACCAGAAGTTTTTGATATGGGGTTGCCGGACACGTTACTGCAGGAACAAGCAGTGTCGATTTCCTCGAAGGAAGACGACGGTTTCAGGATTGCGGGCCCGGAAGACCTTGGGCTACGAGCCAAGTCGCCATCAGGAGCAACCTGCTCTCAGGTATTTACCAATACTCCAAACGCTCAATCGGCCCTGTCCATGGAGGTCCTGTCCTCCTTACACTCGCTGCTAAAATCATTGGATGAAAGGCTTCCACCTGTGGCGTTGACACCCCCCGTCGACGAACCCGGCCCATCACGCCGTCCAACCAAAACGAGTGGAATTCCGGTGACTCCAGTAGTCCAGGAGGAGGGTGAGCTTTCGGACTCTTTATCTAACCGTGGGTCAGCATCGGATATCTCCCTGTCTCCATCTAGGGATCCATCCTGGGTTTCGGATGTGGAACTGGAAACACCAAAGAGCCCCACTCATCCATCGCCACCAGACGATATTGGCGCTTTTCACTCAATGATGGAAAAAGCATGTAAGGAGTTTGGCCTGGCCCAGCAGGAGGAGAAAAAGGACTGCTTTCTATTCGATCATATGGGTAAGAATAGACGCTCAATATTCTCAATACCCATTTTAGATCATGTCTGGAAAGAGGGTGTTCAAACCATGCGTCACCCGTTTTCTGAACCGGCCGTCAAAGGCCGCATTGAAAAGAAATTTAAAGTGCCAGACTCTACCCCGAAGTGTCTTTCGTCCCAACCTACACCTGATTCAGTGGTGTCGGCAGCGGCGACGAGGAACGCCAAGGCTCAACACAAGTGTTCTGCCCCTCCGGATAATGAGGCAAGACGCCAAGACGTGTTTGGTAAGAAGGTTCTTTCCGTGGGTGCTGCAACTGTGCAAGCAGCCAACTCTCTGGCTATTGTAGCCAGGTACGACAGGGAGATGTGGCACAGACTGGCCCCTATACTGGACCACCTTCCGGAGGAACATAGAAGAACGGCGATGTCTCTGGTACGAGAGGGCGAAGAGGCGTCGAATCATGCTATTAACATAGCGGTGGACCTGGCAGATTCGGGTTTTAAGCAGATAAACAACGGCGTTGTTCTAAGACGCCAGGCTTGGCTTAAGTGCACCAACTTCAGACCCGAGGTGCAGTATAAGGTATTGGACATGCCCTTCGAAGGTGACCTTCTTTTCGGAGAAAAGGTGGATGAGGCCTTGAAGGGCATGAAGGAGGATTCGGATACGGCACGGTCGTTGGGTGCTCTTCATGGTGGTAAACACTTTCGATCCTTTCGTCCCTTTAGAGGGGCATCTGGCAACTCAAGATTTTCTACACCCAGGGATAGATCCTTCGGCAGATCGGCGTACCCTTCCCAAGGATATAGACGCGCTTCTCAAAACTCTAGCCGGCGCAGAAACTTACAGTCATCCAAGAGACGACCGACCTATTCGTCGTCGACGAGCAAACAGAAAGACCAGCAATGACGGAAAGCGCACCGTTCTGGGAGGAAGAGTGTCAAGCTGCGTCAAAGAATGGGAAAACGTCACAACAGATCAGTGGGTGTTGGACACAGTGAGGTATGGACATTCTCTACTATTCAAATGCAAACCTCCAAAGTGTCCACCTATACCCCTACCCCAACCACATCTGGACAATTTGCTGCAGGAAGTAGCACTTATGTTACAGAAAGGTGCCATAGAGTTAGTCCCTGCATCGCAGAGAGGCCAAGGGGTATACTCGCGGTGTTTTGTGGTAAAAAAGCCGAACGGAAAATGGCGTCCCATTCTCGACCTACGCGACCTCAACGAGACCTTACAGAACCAGAAATTCAAAATGCTCACGCTGCAGGAAGTGATCAGGTCTGTTCAAGTGGGAGATTTTTTGGCATCTCTAGATCTGCAGGACGCGTACTTCCACATCCCTATGTGTCAAAAACACAGGAAGTTTCTGAGGTTCATGGTAGGTCAGACACACTACCAATTCGCAGTTCTCCCGTTTGGTCTCAAATCCTCCCCAAGAACATTCACAAAATGTTTGGCGCCCGTGGCAGCCTGGCTGAGAAAGAAAGGGCATCATGTATACCCGTACCTCGACGACTGGCTGGTGACGGGATCCTCCTCGGCGTCGACCAACGACAGCGTACAGGCTACCTTACAGCTTCTGCAACGACTGGGGTTCGCAGTGAACTTCGAAAAGTCCTCTCTAAGGCCATCAAAGAACTTAAAGTTCTTGGGAGCTCAATTCGAAACCCAGTCGGGAATAGTGAAGCCTTCCCTAGACAGAATGTCAAAGATCAATCGGCTGACGAGTCAACTACGTCTACATGGCACACTCTCAGTGAGAAAGTATGTGGCGATCCTAGGTTCCATGGCTTCCTGCATCCATCTAGTAGCCAACTGTCGATTGTTCATGAGGCCGCTTCAGGAATTCCTAGCAGACAGATCGAAGCAGTCCACGGGTCGGTGGTTGGACAAGCTAACCGTCGACGACGACGAAATCATCCGAGCCCTCCAATGGTGGAAAAACTTTCACAACCTGGACAGAGGGGTTCCTCTACAAGAACCCGAATTTCAGAATACCATCATCACGGACGCATCCCTGACGGGCTGGGGAGCACACATGGACAACCACCAAACCCAGGGCAGATGGTCTCCCACCGAATCACGCCTACATATCAATGTACTGGAACTGAGGGCAGTGAGATGGGCCTTGAAATCATTCCTCCCACATATCAAGGGGTCGAGAGTGAGAGTGCTGACAGACAACACGACGGCCATGTTCTACTTGATAAAACAAGGAGGCACGAGATCCAGGACCCTTTCTGTGGAGGCTCAAAAGGTATGGCATTGGGCTTTGAAACACAACATATCTATAGTGGCTGACCATCTCCCAGGAGTGAAGAACGTACAAGCGGATTCCCTGAGCAGGAGCATGGCTCAGATACACGAGTGGGAGATGGACACCATTCAGCTGCAAAGAATCTTCAAAAGGTGGGGTCACCCCTCAGTCGATCTCTTCGCAACGAAAGAAAACAAGAAATGCGAGCAGTTCGCGAGCAGATGGCCTCAGAAAGGATCCCTAGGGGAAGCGTTCTCATTTCCGTGGAGAGACAAGTTCCTGTACGCCTTCCCTCCGTTCCCCCTTATACGGAGGACAATACAGTGGATTCGCAGATACAAATGCCGGGTCATTCTGGTGGCACCGTATTGGCCGAGACAACCGTGGTTTTCCGACCTACTACACCTATCGTTGGAACAACCGATAACTTTCCAGAAAGTTCCGAATCTCCTATCCAGGGACAAGGGAACGGTGTGGCATCACAATCCGGACAACCTCAACCTGACGGCATGGCTCCTGACTTTGCAGAATTTGGCAATTTGAAAGTCTCGTCGGATTGCCAAAATATTCTACAGGCGGCTAGGGCTCCTTCTACTAACAAGTCATACATATGCAAGTGGCGAAGGTTCTGTATGTGGTGGCAAACACAGCACGAAATTCGGCCTGGGGAAGTAACTCCTGAACAAATTTTACCGTATCTTCTGCACCTAGCAGAGAGTGGGCTATCCTCGTCATCCATCAAGGTGCACCTGGCGGCCATCTCAAGGTTCACGAGAAGGAGACATTCCGCACCGTTATTCAGCGACAGACTGGTAAAACATTTCATGAGGGGTCTCTTTAGAACTTTTCCCCCTACGAAGCGGTTCCCACCGTCGTGGAGTCTAAATGTGGTGTTGGCGGCTTTAATGAAACCTCCTTTCGAACCAATGTCCTCTTCATCCATGCAGTTCCTATCGTGGAAGCTGGCTTTCTTAATTGCCATTACGTCAGCTAGAAGAGTGTCGGAATTACAGGCATTAGTCATAGACCCTCCATATATGAGATTCTTTAAAGATAAAGTGATACTATCAACTAATCCTACTTTCATCCCGAAAGTACCGACGGTCTATCACAAGCACTCGACCATTGCTCTCCCTACTTTCTTTGCGACCCCGTCGTCGACGGCGGAAAAGGCTCTTCATACGCTCGATGTGAAAAGAGTGTTAAAGTTTTATCTGCAAAGAACGCAGGAACTCAGAACTACCAGACAGCTGTTCATTGCATATGGTCCGTCGACGAGAGGAAGGGCAATCTCCAAGCAAGGACTGGCCCGATGGGTCTCGTCGGCAATTGCTTTTAGTCACTCCAAGGCCGGGAGACCCCTACAAGGGCACCCTAGAGCCCATTCCACGAGATCGACAGCCTCCTCTGCGGCGCTGTGGGCAGGAATTCCTCTGACAGACATCTGCCAGGCGGCGGCATGGTCAGTCCCACACACGTTCACACGCCATTACTGCCTGGAAAGGCAGCATGCGGATGAAGTACAGATGGGAAGGGCAGTTCTGCGCCATCTGTTTCAATGAGGTAAGCCAAAAACGGTGAAGCTTTTGTCTTTTGCCTTGTCTATACTGGTTCTTTAGTGTGTACGTTTTGAGTAGAAATATATATATATATATGTATGTATGATGAATATGTATATATCGGAAAATATGTTGCTGCTTATGTGCCTATATAATTAGGTTTTGGGGTGCTTTGCGGTGTAGGTTGCATTGCATTCTCACCTCCTTCTTTTAGGATACTGCTATACAATCTATTCTAAGCATGTGAATCCATGAAAGATCCAATGCTGGAGAAGGGAGTAGTTTCTTACCTGTAACTCCATTTCTCCAGCGTTGGTATCTTTCATGGATTCACATGCGCCCACCAGCCTCCCCGAAATGCAAGGTGCAAGATATGTGCATAAACAGGTTTCTCCCTTTCTTCTTTGGAGGGGTCGAAATCTGACGGGTCCCGCGGGGGCGGGGCTTTTATACCATTACGTCCTATGGGGCATGCGTGGACGTCCTCGGGGAGGACGTAGATGTGGATAGGACACACAAGTGTCGGAAGTTTTTTCCTATAGGAAACGACTATATATGTGTACCGAGGGTTCCCAGTCTGACGACGGGGAATATTCTAAGCATGTGAATCCATGAAAGATACCAACGCTGGAGAAATGGAGTTACAGGTAAGAAACTACTCCCTTATGGATTATTGCCTGCACCTATAGTCCTCCCTCTGTTCAACCTTTGAAAATCATTACACCAGAATAAAACAGATTGTTGAAAGCACATTTACATTCTACTTGTAAAAGGAATGCAGTGTAATGTGTTTGACAAGTGGGCCTTTTATGGCTTGCATTTCAAGCCTGCACAGATCCCCATTTGTTCTACCATGAATAGTGAATTATTTTTGTCAACATTTTAAGATCCTGCATCGAGTTATATTGGCTTATATTTGGGAGCATAAAGGATGGATGCAGTAATGTGTTGCAATTTAGATTGTTGATGTGGAGTAAACTAAGCTCAGCATCGCACATGTTATCCAATGTTATTTTCTCAATATGAGCCTTTTAAAGATGCTATTCCGAAAGTTTTTTTAATTCGTAAATTGTTTTTCACAATAACTGTAATATTTCTTCAAAGATACTTTGATCCTAGTTTCTGATTTATTTCTCTTATGGTAAGAGTCATGACGGCATCTATGCATATTTACCAGCCTCTCTATATTTCCCTTTACCCAATGAATTTTTATTTTCAAAATTATTGTATTTGCAGTTGAACACCAAATAGCAGATATACTGCATGTGAACTCAATATGCTTTCCATTCAGTGTTCCTTTCTAGGAAATTAATCCCTACCTGCTCCATCCTAACACAGACCACTCTCAAGGAAGTAACATTTTTTATTGCAAACATGAGAGCTAAAATTAAGGGATGCAGTGAGAAAGAAAATCTAGACAAAGGCAAAGATGGAGGAAAAGCGAGAAAGAAAAGTAGAAAAGCCAAGATAAAAAAGGATCTAAAAATAAAGCCAAAAGGCTTGGAGATGATGCAAAGGGAAAATGAGAAAGGGGAGGGGTAGGGGAAAAGGTAAAACAAGACCTCCTGTTACACAGACATAAAGCGACCGGATTATAAAACGACCTACAGAGACTAAACGTGTCAACACAATCAAGTGGACTCCTCAACACCACTTGTTTGCAGATCAGGTTTCACCTTGCAAAGTAAAGACCCGGTCTACTCCGGGCCCTCAAAGTGCAGTCTCCCATGTTAGTAAATTACTTTGACGGGGGTACCACACCTAAGCCATCACACACAGGGTCATCAACTCTTTATGGATCCTGGCACCTCCCACCCTTGTGCCATGGAGGGCTCACTAATATCCTGAAAGAAAAAGATCCTCCGACTCTCCAAGGTAGCTTATTTTTGTTGTGCTACATACGTAAAACAATCCTCTCGCATATTTGAGTTCTCTATAACCAACCTCGCTAAATCCCCTGCTCCTATTGTGGTCATCGGCACCTTTGTTTTTGTTTTTTTATGGTAGGTTGTGTGCTCTTCGAATATGAAAGGCCTAGCCATCTTCCTGATATCCCACTTCTGAGGCAATAAACCCTGTAAATACATAGTCCAACATTGTGCCCTTGATCTCGTCTGTATTCCGAAATCGTGCCTCAGGACTATCATTTTTATTTTGTACCGGTCACTTGTTGGACCTGCTCACTCCCCTTCACGCATCCCTCCATCACCTTGAACTGTACCTCTATTGAACTGAATGATTTATCCATGTTGTTGATGGTTTACTGATATGGTTTGTGGGTGTCCATTAGCTTCCAAAGTTTATTGGAGAAAGAATTCACGTGGACGACCAGCACCCAGCTTTGGTCACGACTTTCTGGAGTTTGGGCCATATAAATCTCACTTGTCATTTCTGTCTCCTATCCGCCATTACAGCAACCAGAGGCACGCTCAACTTCCAGTGCAAATCCACCAGCAAAAAGGGTTCTTCTTGGTGGCTTGTTGGGTCATCCAAGACTCTGTTGCCCAGTTTCCCCATGGGAGTTTTCTTGCCTAGCAGCCCTGGTTAGCTGGCTGCACCTGCTTTGGACCCTTTTTGCATTAGCCTCACTACCGCAGCACTTTCACACAGTGCTATTGATGAGTCAGAGAGGAAACTCTAACCTCCCTCTACTGTGGCTCTCTTCACCAGGTTCCTGTCTAATTAGCCTCCAAAGACACTGAACCTTGCACTACACAACAATGTGCTGCTCCCCTTTCAGATGCCTTAGGAAGAAAGGAACACACTGGTGTTGGAAAGAGTGGCTTAGCCTCGGGTTAGTGCCCCGGCTTCAGACATACCAGTCTCTTCATCTAGCATAGTCTCTGGACCGCAGAGTCCCTATTGAGCACTCCGAGATGGAAAAGGGCAAGGCAGAGCACCCACATCCAGTGGCATGCACCGTCTTAGAGGAGCGCCTGCAGTCTTCTAAGGGGGATACCCGTTTATTCTGGATTGTGAGCCCAACATACTCCGCCCTAAGGCCAGAACTTTACCTTATCGTACTTATTTGGTTCCTGCACCCTTATGTGCTGCCGTCTTCATCCACTGTAGGGTGAAGCGTGAACTCGTGCGTGGCCCCATAATCCGAGCAGTGTCCAATCTATGTGCAGCAATAACTCATCTGAAAAAAATATTGTGGCGTTCCAGCTTGCCAAGACTCGCTGAATCGTATGTTATCGGCCTGGCCCTTACTTCAGGGCTGAGTTGAAACTGAGTGTTCTTAACAAGAGATAGGATCCGATAACGCCCATTATAGCTCTGACCAGGCTGGTTGCAATGCCATTTTATATATATATATATATATATATATATATATATATATATATATATATTTTTATTTAAAATTGTTTGTTGAATTAACAACTTTTTCAATTATTTACAATGTCATTTACAATCATATGTTTTCGTCCTTCACAATTGCCAAATTAATTGTTCGAGAATAACATCACTCTAAAGAAGACTTGTTACAATTGCAATGGATTGTATACAAATTTGAGTGAAATAATAAGACACAGGCATCTTCATGATCATGCACAGTTTGATAATAAACATAGCTTAAATTAAGTATTACAGTTTAGCACATTATTTGACTATTGCGAACGCGCTCTATTGAAACGCAATTAAATTTTGTTCCTTCAGAAATTGGATAACATCAATAAGTGAAGTTTTTGAAGCATTAAATATTGCAAACCATACGTCATCTTTGCATATTAATGAGAGATGGCGAAAATGTTTATGGAAATAGCGAGTTCTCATGTCCGCTAACTCTAGGCAGTCTATCATAAGGTGTCTCATGGTTTTGACAGAATCAACAAGTTTACAGTGACCACAGGACCTAGATGAATTTGGGAGGTGGTTATATGATGCAAGTTTGTCCTTTGTGGGGAGAAGATTAAATCGAAAGCGTAGAAAGGCATCTGCATATTTACGATCTGGGAACTTCATTAGATATTGTGGTAACACATTGGCAACGCGTAATTGAAATTAACCCTTTTAACAGCTTGATGGGAGTTAATTTTGTCATAGGTGCAAATCCAATCGTGTCTCCGCAATTAAATCTTTGCTTTGTCAGGGGACTCAAGTAATAAAGATACAGAGATATCAGCCTCTTGAAGGATTAGAAGACGCAACTTTTTCCATTCGTGCATCGGCTTAAAGTTTGGTGTCTTTAAGGTCTTTCTCAAGATAGGAAATACATTTGCTGCTGAGTCAGACGAGATAATACATTTCCTATATGTTGCTAGCATTGACCAAGAAACAGAGGCATTGAGTGAGACAAGACCAAGTTCATATCTAATTGGGGCGAAAGGGGTAGATGTAGGGACCGGAAGAATATGCTTCCAATAAATGCCCTCTAAGATATCCCACCTCACAGATTTCGGGCTTGTCTTGGTTTGACTTCCGTATGTAATTATTGGAATTACTTTTTGGAAGTAGAAAATTCCAGCAGGCAGAATGGAAAATTTCCCATAGTTTGATTGAAGGGCTTTCCCTTGTATTGCTAATAATCTCATTCTATAGGTAAGTTGCCCAATTCCAGTTGAATTTGTAGTTTGACAAGGGTCGCTGGTGATGAAAAATAAGAATGTTAGATTTACAGGTATTGATTACTAGATCATTCTTTTCGGCGTAATCAGACAAGGCAGTACGTTTCCTCTGTAGGCCAATGGGGGTCCAGTCCAATAACATAAGATCATCAGCATAAAGCAAATAAGAGATTTCATGGTCACCCAGTTTAGGCGAGAATGAACGGACAGAATTAAAGGCAAGGTTCAATATCCTAGATATAAAAGGTAAAAAGAATGGAGGCAAACGGACAATCTTGTTTTAGGCCAGAGTCAGTTTTAATTGGTTGAGATAAAAGACCTTTGGTTGTCAGTTTGACTCTGATTGAAGTTTTGGAGTAAAATTGGTAAATTAAAAACCTAATATACATTGGACAGTTTGCGTTTAAGAGTTTGCACCATAGAGTATGAAAAGCTTGCTTAAAATCTATAAATGCTATAAAAACAGGTTTCTTAGATAAGATGGCTTCTTTTATGATGAACAGGATTAAAAGATGTAATGCTGTACCAATGCCAGATACAAAGCCAGATTGGTTTATGTCCATGTGTTGATTTTCAACAAGCCATTTTGTAAAATCACGTAAAACAAGTTTTGCAAAGATTTTGCCAGGAGCATCTAGTAGAGCTATAGGTCTATAGTTATTTGGATTAGACCTATCACCTTTTTTGAAAATAGGAATGATGACTTGTTGCCAAGAAGGAGAAATGTGAGTTGTTTCTATCACTCTCAAGAATATAGTTTCCAAGAGCGCAGGCCATTTCTCTTTATTGGTTTTTATTATTGCATTCGTCAATTGGTCAGGACCTGGAGCTCTAAATGTGCTTCATTTCTTTTATTATAATGAGCATATCTAAATTGTCAAACTTAAGTTCGGTTAAAGTAGGATGATCAATGAAATATTCACTTTGTGGTAGATGTGATTTCAACAGGAGTGCTTGATAATGTGAGGTGCATATTGTTTCTGAAATAGAGTTCAAAAGAACAGATCTGTTGGCATTAGAGGGCACGTTATTAATTACCTTCCATATTTCTCCAGAAGACTTAGAGACAAGGGCTTTCAACATGGATTCAGCTTTCTCTTGTTTATAAAGGAGTAAATGTTGCTTTTATTGTATTTTTATATTTTATGTTTGAGTTCTTAAGTTTTTGCACAATTTAGCGGCAGATGTTCTTAAAGCATGTTTCATTTCTTTCTTGAGATTAGAAATGGCTACTATTCGAGGGTATTTATGAACGAATATTGGTCGCGTAGAACCACAAGCTTCTTGGTTTAGCATCATGATGCAATCATTGTAAAAGATTTGCGGTAAGGATGGTAACTTTGAATTGGTTTGTATGATCCTCTGGTGCAGTTTCAATATTTGACCAGGGAACCATTTGAGTCGATTTCTGTCATTATTTACTTCGACATTAGTGGTGAAATGATCAGAATTTTTCACACTATGAGGTACCCAGCAGACTTTGAGAAAGTTATGATCGCTCGCTGTGGAGAATAGAACCTGGAATGCAGCTATCAATGTATTCGCATCAGCAGAGATATACACATAGTATAGAATGGATTTGCTCAAATTTCTATTCCATGTAGGATTCGGAGGAGAGTCTTCAGGAGTGGAACCGTTCAGCATAAAGAACTTTCTTGCATTCATTAAGTTCAACCATTTTGAAGCTCTTAAATTGAGAGCAGAATTGGGGTTAGCGAGGCAATTAAGATTGAAATCGCCTTCAGTTAATATTGTCTTTATATCGGGTTCAAGTAAAGTTTGATTAAAGATATTTTCAATTTTGTCAATAAACTGTGGAGCGGTAGGGGAAGTCGGGTTCCAAAAAATGTTTATTAGAAGGAAACAGAGGATGAAGTGTATTAATGGTAGATAGTTTCACAATTTGAATGCCTGGATCAGGGGAAGGCCATGCTGTAAGAGATAGTTGAGGGTCGTTTCGAGTTGCAACTAATAGCCTGGCAGCCGGGCACCCTCTAGCAGGTTTTGATGCTTGTACAATTGGTTTTCCCATATTGGGGATGTCTGCATTCAAGTTTCTTGTAAAGCAACTATGTCGAAACTATTTAGGTCAGAAATTTCAGTAAAGAGTAAATGCGAAAAACCTCTCGTGTTCCAGGAGGCTAGAGAGCAAATATGGTTCTGAGGGGTTATCCTAGTGGTCTATCATGTGTACATGATCTTTCGACTTGATTATGGTCCAATCCCATTTAGATAGAGGGGGTTTATTACTTGGACGTGTATCATTCATACATCTACAACAAGGAGCTTCATTATTACCATAGGAAGTTAGGGTTTTTGAGTTTGAGATTGATTGAGGCAAGCTCAAAGAAGGAGTCTCATTGTTCAAAGGAGGAGGCATAAGAGCTTCAAGACATATTCCCTTCGAATATAATTGCTGTCTTTCGCTCCACACTACGTTCTTAACAATTTGGGAGCGAATGATAATCCCAGTAATGTCTTCCTGGGCCGGATTTGGATATCTCACTGATTCGATGTCAGTGGAATTTATTTGTTTCAGTGAATTGACAGAATTGAAAACCCTGAGAATTGTGCGATTTCGGAAGGGATCGGAATACAACCTGTCGAGCATTGTAATACGAATGCTCTCATCTTTCAAAACTAAGGGGTTTGGATAGTAAACAGCAGGTCTGGGATCGTCTTGAATTATTGTACAAAGACCTTGGCTGTGAAGCCAGCGATGTGGGCTGCACTCCCGTGACCACTGGTGTGTGGTGTGTGTTCACTTTTATTCTTATTATTTTGATTCAATAACTTATTCAAACCATCTTTATCTGAATTGTTCAAAATGTATTCTTTAAGTTAAATATTTGTCAAATCACTGCTTGTGCAGATGCCTCTGACTGGATATTCAATTTGGCCAATGCATTTCGGATCCACTGATCCTTCATCGGGGCCTGTTGAGTCTGGTTATTTTTGGGCTCACAACATTAGTACATTATCACCAAATCAACCATAACCATTCATATTTGCAAAGTGGGTCATTAAAAATCAAGATCAAAATGTTGTTCAATATATACAACGTTACACATCCAATGTCATGTATCCCATTAATTTGAGTCAATTGCATAAATCACATTAAATCATGTATAAAGGTATACATAAGTTTTGATGTTGTCAAAAGTGTTGTTAATGTCACAGAAAAAAGAAAACAGAAAAAAAGAATGCAATCTCATTAGCACCTCAGTCATATGTTGGAACGAGATGAAAGTAAAAGGGAAGTATAGGTTTGAAACAAACTGACCTCTACACGTTCGCATTGATAATGCATTTGTTCTTGTGCACATCTGCTGCTTTGCTGCCTATAGTGTCAAACGACACATGATGCGTATGCCTACGCTGCTCTGTAACAATACAGAATGGTTTAAAAAATGGGCTAAGTCTAAATAGTGGTACGTATCTCGTAATCGATCATTGCAGTCCAGGTCTTACCTTCTAATGTCTACAGTCAGGAGCAGGAAAGCCGCCTGGACGCGCGCTCGAGCTCTGAGTAGTTATGTATGGATTACTGTTACTATGGAGACCACGAACAACAGAATTTCGCGGCAGCCATCTTAAGATGGTTTAACTTATCTATAGTATTGTATTGCTGTAATAAGTATGTAAACAGGATCTAGACTTCCAGTAACTGGCTCAATAATTGGATGATTATAAATTACTAGAATGTGAAATTCGTAACCAAGTGCATACTTAGATTATCATAACGATAATTACATTCTTAAAAAAATTTGGACTAAAAGAAAAGGAAGCCGCCCTGGTGGTCGTACTTATCTCAGTGACAATGCTGCCAGGTATCTATGTTCTATTCCTGTATTATTGCAGTTCAGCGTAGTGTATATCTACTCTCGTAATGTGCATGGGTGCTCCATTGAACTTGCATGTATTCCTAATGAGATACCTATGCTGGTCAAACAATATAAAGTGGATGTGTAATGTGTAAATAGATGAAACGTTTCATCGTTGAGTTAGACATGGACAATATCAATCATGTCCCAGGAGTGTGCAGATATTATAATAGACAATTCTAGTGTCAAATATGGTTATGCTTCCTAATGATTATTTAAATGTCAATCTTTTTTAAATACACAAATACCAAAATCGACACGTATAATCACAGGTGGAGCCACGTACTGCAATGGTTATTCACAAAATCAATACTTCAATCACAAAAAACTAAAATCCAGCTCCTCATTAATTCCATTAGGAGTTAATGAGTCCAGTTTGTTGATCCAGAAAGCCTCTTGCTGTGCCCTCCATTTTCTCATGTCCTTATTAGATCCCTTCGTGGACTGTACTTAGAGTACCACAAATCGCAGTTGGGTAATGGAGTGCGCATTGTCCTTAGTGTCTAGCCACTGCTGATGCTGTGTTGGCATTTCGAATACAGGATTTATGCTAATGAATCCTACCCGTACCTTGCGTGCCCTTTCTCCTACGTAATACTTACCGCAGGGGCATTTATTAGCGTAAATCACATTTTCTGACATGCATGCGGCATGGTACTTCAACTTAATTTTAGCCCCTGTCCTAGGGTGTTTCACAGTATTCCCTCTCATTGCATTGTTACAGTTAGCGCAACTCATACAGGGGTACGTTCCTGGATGTTTATCAGGTTCTTTGTTGGTGGACTTGCCTCTTGTATTCACCAACATATTACAAAGGTTGTTACTACTTTTGTATGAGAATACCAGAGGTTGTGGAAAGAGGTCTTTGGTTCTTGTGTCACTTGTTAGTATCTTCCACCTGTCTCTGATGATTTCTTTGATCCTTCTGCTTTGTATAGAGTACTTTGTTACGAATACCAATTCAGGATTTGCACGGTTTGTCCTTTTAGTGAGGAGCTGGTCTCGTTCTTGTGTCTCTGTCTTGCTACGTGCCGCTTGTAAATCGGTTTGTGGGTAGCCCCTCTCTTATCGGTCTTGGAGTTGTTGTAGTTGTATTTCACAGTCCTCTGAATTGCTTACAATCCTTTTAATCCTCAGCCTCTGTCCAAAAGGAAGATTGCGCAAAATATTGGGTGGATGAAGCTCATGCGATGGAGGAGGTTATTCCGATCTGTTTTCTTTGTGTAAAGCGTGATATTTATTCTGTTTCCACTGATCACCGTCTGTACATCGAGATAATGTACATTACGATCTCCAATTTCCAAAGTAAACTGTAGCCATGCATCTATACTGTTCAAATAAAATAGAAAGGCCTCCAAGTCTGTCCTACTTCCTGTCCATACTCTGAAAATGTCATCAATATAACGAACCCAGGTTTTCAAATGCTGCTTCCATCTTTGATTTGAAATGATATGTGAAACTTCAAATCGCTACATAAAGCAATTGGAATAAACTGCCGCCATGGTTGCACCCATGGCAGTCCTTGATATCTGTGTGTAGTACCTTTTGATTATACATAAAGCATGAGTGCGTGGAAATTAATTTTAACAGAATCATCAAGAATTCTTTATTTTCTCCAATTTGTCCTGCTTGTAACAATAGAACCTGAACTGCCTCTTGTCCCTGGTCATGAGGGATGCTTGTATACAAGCTCACATCATCTATAGTAAACAGTATATCTTGTTCGTTTAATTCGATCTGGTCCAATATCTGAAGGAAGTGAGTTGTGTCCTTGACGTATGTGGGGCTTGCCTGAATGATTGGTTGTAAAAAATAATCGATGTAAGTCCCAAGTGGTTGCAATATGCTTTCTGTGGACGCCACTATTGGTCTGCCTGGAGGATTGTCCAATCTTTTATGTATTTTCGGTAATGTGTACAGATGGGGCATCTTGGGATGTGTTGTAAATAGATATGATCTTGTTTTTGTAGTGATCCATTCATTTTCCAATGCATTATCTAACATTGATTCCAATTCTTTTTTGATTTCCATTGTTGGATCTCGTGGCAGTTGTACATACGTCTGAATTATGTCTAGGGGCATTTGAGGAGAGAATCTAACCGAAAAGCCTGTCTTTGAGGAAGAAGTTGAATCAGAGCCATCTATTATCGGCATATGCTGAACAAGAGGATTTTGGGCCTACTTCGGACAAAGACTAAGTAAACTTGAGGAAGATGGAATTGATGAAGAAACTCTGCTCGATTGAACTCGAAGGCGATTCATTGCGCTTTTGATCTAAAGTTTTGAAGGAACTGAAATCCATGCCAAAGTTTACATGAAATGTTGAAAGTAACTGGTGTTTATTGTGCGAGGAATCATGTAAACCATGGTGAACAACCTCCACAATTGAATTCTTGTTATCCGGATATACTGATAAGTTCATAAATTGGTCATGCATGTTATTCAAATTGCATTGATTAAGAACTTCACTCAGTCGAAGGCACATTACATACAGGATTTGCAGTCACAAGGCTCTTACCTTTGGAGATACCAGGAACTGGATCGGGAGGCTTATTTGAAGTAGTGGATGCGACTGGTAAATCAGGCAAAGGATCACTGAACTGCTCCTCAGACTCATCAGGTACATAGTGAGGGGCAGAAATATTTGCAATACATGTTTTGTTTTTTGATTTAGACGTTTTTTTTGTTGGTGAGGGAGTGTTTTTAGATTTTTTGTTTTTTCTTTGATCAATTTTCTGGATATGATTAGAATCATTGAAACTTTGAGAAGGGTGTTTCCTGTTTCCTTTTCTCCTCAGCCTTCTGTTGTACGATGGTCTGAAAAAAACGTTGTAGAGTGGTTTTTCTATGATTTGGATGTCAGATGAGCCGCATTCAATGTCAACAGGATGAGGCAACATGGAGGAATGAGATTGGAGTTGAATTTCATCACCTGCCCCATCAATCCGTGGTATTTCCAAAGGTATTACAGACTGGTGTTCTGGAGACAAACGAGAAGCACTTGACAGATTCAACTCGGGAATAGAGCTAGTTGTTCTATTTGCAGCAATCCAGTCAAGTTTGTTATGAAGGAGGACCAACAACTCGTTTTATGTGGCTGTTCTAAAGTCTAGTACTTCAAACAATTTGGTTAGGGTAAAGATGCTTGTATTAATAGCTGTTAAAGCAGCTTCCAGAGCAGGATTGGAGACCGAGGGAAATCCAAATGATGGATGTGGCAGAGGCTTAGAAAAAGAGTCAACTAACGACGATTCCGAGTCACCGGATGAGATGATGTCTTCGGGAGCATCGGTGGGAAACAGCTCAGGAGATTTAGAGACAATGCGATATCCTTGGGTGTCACCATTTGTGTATTTACCAAGGATAGCAGTACATGAAAGAACCATAATAATCCACTTGTGCTAGATCATTAGTCTGTAAGAGAACAGCTTTTATTAAGTGGCTGTCCTTGTTCTTTTAGTTGATCAACTACTTTTTGGTCACCCTTTAGCCTGGCTTAGTTAGACCTATCCAAGGACTTTTACTTTCAAGGATAACTTTTTACAATTAGAAAAACGAAATGTATTAACAGCAACAGAATGTCGTTATACTTCTGTCAGCATGCACATGTATGACTTTGTCTTATCTTTTTGCTACATGTCTTTTTTCAATTTTTTTTCTATTTGTTCTATATTTGTTTACATTTTCTATGTGTGACTTTGGTGAAAAAATGTACACCCATATATTTTGTACTTACAATTTCTTTACAAACAATATGTAAAAGAACAAGGACAGCCACTTAATAAAAGCTGTTCTCTTACAGACTAATGATCTAGCACAAGTGGATTATTATGGTTCTTTCATGTACTGCTATCCTTGGTAAATACACAAATGGTGACACCCAAGGATATCGCATTGTCTCTAAACCTAGACTGCAATCAATAAGCGGCAGTCGGCTTAGACTTCTCCAGTCAGGACACCCCCACTTTTTGTACACAATTGTTAATGGCCCATAGTCCTGAGTCTTGGTAGGGCTTTCCCTCCCGTATCTTCAGGAGATTTAGAGAGCTGAGATGTTTGCATCATTTGTATGAGAAATTTGAGGGGAAACTGATCCTGCAAGCGCAGGATCAGGCCTTTGGGTAGAGTAGGAGACTGGTAGTGGGAGAGGAAGAGTAAGGTTGTGATGGTTAGATAAGGGGTGAGCAGAATGATTGTCAGTTTCATTTTTGTCATATGAAGGATTCGCATTCTGTGAATATAAAGTGATCGGATTAAGAGTTTGGGGAGGTTGCGCTGGGATAATAGCTAGAGGTTCCATTGAAAACTCAGGAAGGTAGTTTGGAGTGTGAAATGTTTCAGTACTAGAGGGACTAGTTGAGAAAGAGATGCAATGTTGCATTGTTGCATCAGAGAGGAGGGACGGTAAGTTAAGTGCAGCTGAACAAGCTTGATCAAAGGCACGTTGATGAGTAGGAATATTGAAAGCCGTATTCAACACTTGTGGAATCGACGGAGCAATACCAGCAGTCTCCCCATTCAAAAGAAAATTTCGAATCTCGGGGGGGAAATCCGATATTTTTCTTGACGGAAGACCCGGGTTTAGATGAGCCTGAGTTTATTGGAGATTTTGGCAACAGTTGGCGTTGCATTAAGTGGCTCGGAATACGGGGCATGCCAGCTGTAAACCGATTGTTATGCAATTTAGCAATAAACTAACAGAAGCTGACGGGTCCAACAGATATCGGTTTGAAAAGTTTGTGAGTGGGCAACTGGAGGAATCAAGGCTCACTACAAGCCAGAAGGAGTCGAGCGACAACCGAAGGAGACTCGCTACCTGGGAGAGAGAGTAACCCGCAGACACGCTGCACTGCGGCTCAGCAGTCAGTACTCTGCGGGTACTCGGTTGGGTGCACGCGCGCGCGCGCAAACTGAATATGTAGATAAAGGGGGCGTGGTTGCAATCTAAAGGCAATGAAGAAATAGTGAGGGTTACTTAAGTAACATTACGTGATAAATTGAATGAAGGGCAAGTTCAGTAAGTCCAGGGAGTACCTAGCAGGTCCACAATTCAAGTTTGGTTGAGGATCACAGAACGAAAATCGAGCGTGATGCGATGCAGCAGGGATCTGTGCAGGTCAGCGGTCAGTACTCTGCAGGTTCTCGGCTGGGTGCGCGTGCGGGAACTGAATATGTAGATGAAGGGGGCGTGGTTGCAATCCAGCAGGTCCACAATTCAAGTTTGGCTGAGGATCAAAGAAGGAAAATCGAGCGTGCCATTGTAACATTGCAGGATTGATGGAGGACATGGGAAAGATTAATAGATTGTGACCAATAGTAACAAATAATAGGATTGGGAGGTTAGCTGCACTGAGGGCGTTGGGTGACTGACTTAGCAGGCCTGAGCACAGGAGGGGGACAGATTTGTGAGCTACAGTGGAGAGCAAACACTGGAAATAGAGCTGTAGGTTGGGGCTGAGTGCAGGGATAGGAGGCAGTATCCCTGCTGTAGGTGGGACGTGGAACAAACTGAGTTGGCAGGAGCAGGACGCACAACCCGAAAGAGCGCGATCTGGGAGATAATGCAAGTCAAGGCATAGTGTGGTAAAGCCAGTGTGGAGAGTGGATATCCTGCATCGAAGGCAGAGGAAGAGGGAGCATTGGATGTGAGAACGCAGAGGGCAGACTTTAAATCGTCGGATAAAGCCTGTTCGCGCCCCACTATTTTGAATGAAACTTCCAGCGTTCCACTTTTAAAATGAATCCATAATTTGACAGTTTTCAATATAAGCAGCGTAATAACCAACACAAAGGAAGTCTGTATGCAGTTGATGACAATGTTATGGTGGTTAAATATTTTGCAAAACCTGCTATTACTTTGACAACCCAGAGGCCTTTTCACTAGGTAGTATGAGGATAGAGGACTTGATTCTATTGATTTTGCAGCTTTCCATATGGCTGCTGTGCTCCGATATGAGTTATTTGTTGTCAGGTCTTTCCAGCTACTGTTGATACACTAAAATGGAAGGAACTGTTGCGATTCTCCGGGCATCACCAGGATAATGTTTGGACCAGTGACACATGAACTGCCGAGTAGTCTTTTTCTGGCCCAGGTATCTAGAAATCTAGTTGCGTCTTTCACATTGAGTGTTGAAATATGATACAATCAAGGACTCTAAATAATTAAGTCAGTTTATAGATCTGTTTCATTATAGTTGCTTTCTAATAGGTCTCGATTGTGTCCCTGATGCCAAGTTCAGTACTATAGAAAGTCAAAAGCAAAATGGCTTCATTGAAATTGCATCATTAATTTAGGAATATGTTTTCTGAGGTCTAGCCCTCTTTTGCTGTGCCCCCCTCTTGAGCACATATAATTTTGTAGCTACATTGTTTTTTAAAGCAAATTCTGTACACACTTGTCTGATTAGCCATTCTCCTGGGCAAGAGCCCATCAAAAACTGTATGAATTAAATTAGCTCATGTAATACAGAACTAATGCACCCCTTTTCATGACACAGCAAGGCTAAATCTATTTAAAGCAGATGGCTTGTCTAAGTGTCCTTTCTTTGATATATCTCTCTCATATTGTATTGCCTTTCAACAGTATTGCCCTTCAATACTGAGAGATATTGGATAAGGTGACTGAAAGGGAAGCTTGCATTTCCTTATACCGGTTAAACAACAATCCTGTATGAGGTTTGACCGCTAAACAGATTGACTTGTGTAGGATGACACTGGGGTGGGAGATGTGGAGGAGAGCCTGTCGGATAATCGAGAATCCTTCCCCGTGTTCCCCGCAGGTTCCATTGGTTTTTCTGGTGGGGAAAGAGAAGCAATTAAGATTAATTGTAAGGAAGTACTGGGAACTGGTGGGGATATCAACGATGGGCGACATATGGCAAGAGGGGAGCATAAGGGAGTTTTAGGGGCTGGTGGAGGAAACTGGGTTACACGGGGGGCAGTATATCACATATCAGAGGGTAGTGCAACGAATTAAAGAGACATGGTCCGAAGTAGTACTAGCAGATGAACCGGATGACACTGTAGATATAATATATGACATAGCAGAAGGGGGGCACGAAATATCCACAATATATGAGCTGATGATGACCAAAGTGGGGAAGGAAATGGTACAACTTAGACAGGATTGGGAAGAGGAAGTGGGTGCCCCAATGAATGATGGGACATGGGAGCGTGCCCAAGGATATCACAAAAAAGTGTCAAGAAATGCTAAATTGCAACAGATACAGTTGTAAATAACCCATAGGGCGTATATGACCCTCCAAAGGATAGCTAAATTCAAAAATGTGAAACGAAATTAAGCCCCAAATGTGATGAAGAAAACGCTGGAATGGTACATATGTTCTGGTCATGCCCTATAATGGAGAGATTCCGGGGAGAAATAGCTGACAGGATGCAGGAAAAAGGGATCAAAATGGAGGTGGACGCAGTGTGGGCTTGTCTGCTAGGAGGGTTTACTAGACCACGTAAACTTAAGAATGTGAGTAAATTGAAAGACCTAGTGTACGCGCTGGCAAAGAGAAGAATTGCAATGGGGTGGAAGACATGTCATGGACCTCGAATCGAGGTATGGTGGAGAGACCTGCAGAAATGGGCAGAGGCAGAAACTGCGGTATGGCAGGAGGCAAGCAATGTTGGGGGGGGGACGATGAGGCTGGAACCTTAATAGCATGGAAGCAGCTAATAGCTGAGTTATTTGGGCCCACGCATGATGGGTCAAGTGACTGTGATCCACCAGAAACCATTGAAAAGGAATCCCCACGGCAAGAGGGGGGGACAGAACATGAAGGAGTGTAGGCTCGAAGGGGTGGGTGGGTGGGTAGGGGCTGAAAAGTGGACTTGGATAAAGTGATGTATACCCAACATTGATATATGCACTGTAAGTTTGGTTTGTGTTTGTTGTTGAAATAAAATCAATAGAAATTGTATAAAAAAAAACAAACAGATTTACTTGTGTAATGTAGAAGCAGACTCAACCTTGCTAGGAGTAGATCACTGCATTAGGTGTAACGGGTTTAGTCTCTAATATGAGAGCAGCCTATACTTCACAAATTCGAATCCTGCAGCAAGACTGACTTAGCCTTTAATCCTTCTGAAGATGAAGAATGAAGTGCCATTTTAAAACGAGAAAATAAATTAACCAATACCACCATTTGTTACAGTGCTTAGAACTTGAGTCTCCTCACATGAGCTCTACTATCTTCTGGATTTGCTCTTCTACCTAGGTCTTTCACTGAAGTTGAAAAGTCGAGCATAACAGCGTCTCAGCATCCGATTTACATAGGCTTCCTCTGGGACACAAATCTGGCCAAGGTATTTCCGACCATTGAAAGAATAGCGGACATTCAGAACGCCTGTTCCTCTCCTCCGACAGCACCACTGCGTGGTGGTTCCAGAGGCTGCTGGGTTTCATGGCATCTTGCGTTCAGGCCCCTGGCCCCTGGCCAGGTTGAAGATGCAAAGAACCCAGTTGGCTCTGAGAATCTTATAGTCACAGGGGTCAGACCCTCAATAGTGACTGATTCTGATTCCATGGGATTTAACCCAGGATTTACTTTGGTGCTCTGATCTTCAGAATATGGTACAAGGGGGTTTCTTTGTGTGTTACCCTCACCCCCCAGGTGGTGATCAAAACAGATTCCTCTCTTCTGGGCTGGAGTGCAACATTGAACAATCTTCCAATCTCTGACTTATGGGTGTGGGAGGACCGCACACAGGACATCAACTTCCTGGAGCTGAAGGCCATTTTCTTAGCGTTGAAGTCCTTTCTCCCCAATATTCAGGGCACAACTGTATGGGTAAGGACAGACCATTCTGTTTAAATTTTTTAAATCCACAAACTGGAAGGAACAAGATCCCTTCCTCTTATTTGTCTGACCTTGCAAATGTGGGAATGGGCTGTTCGGCGGGGGATATGGCTTCAAGCAGTTAAAACACAGCGTCAAACACAGCAGCCAATCAACTGAGCCATCTGGTGGAAGCCAACCTCGAGTGGCAACTATATCCACATGTGGTGGAGGATCTGTTCAACTGGTGGAGATTACCTAAAATGGACCTTTTCCCCTCCAATCTGATCAACAACTGTCCTATGTATGCCTTCCAGGGGAGGTCAGGGAGAGTCTTCTCTTGGAGATGCTCTGGAAATTCCATGGGATGGAATGACATTTTATACCTTCCCTCCGGTGCCAATGGAACATCGAGCTCTGCGGAAATTCCAGGAAGCAGCTAGTTGTTAACTTATAATAGTTGCTCCATGGTGGCCAGCCAGGTTCTGGTTCTCGGACCTGGTAAACGTATCCAAGGGGGCCCAATATCATTGCTGGTTTGCCAGGACTTGCTGTCGATGGAGGAGGGGAAGATAAATCACTGCTCCCCACAATGGCATTTGGCAGTCTGGTATCTGAGGTCAGATCTCTAGGCCATCTGGGTCTCTCTGTAGAGAACCTGTGGATTCTGCAAGCGGCCTGGAAGGATACCATCAGGTGACAGCATAAGAGTAAGTGGCTCAGATTCTATCACTGGTGCCTTGACAAACACAAGGGTCCTATATCCGCTTCACTAGACTTTGTCCTCCCTTTCATTTTCGATCTGGCAGCCTCAGGAAGTAAGCTCATCGCTTATCTTAATTCAGACTATGTTTTTCAATCGCAAACCTCATTATGAAGCAGTACTTTGATGGCCTTTGCTGTCTTTTTCCGGCAGTCAAACACCCATACCCAGTTGGGATCTTAACGTGGTCCTGACTGCGTTGTGCCACCAACCATTTGAGCCAATTGCCTCTGCAGACGTGTTGCTGATTATAATGAAAAATTGCATTGCTGGTGGCGATCACCTCAGCCAGGACAATAAGGGAAATACAGGCTCTAGCTGCTGACGAGCCATTTACAATCTTTCAGTGTGACATCATTCCTACCTAAAATATTATCGGCGTTCCATATCAACCAGGAGATTTGCCTGCCAGTATTTTTTTCAAACCCAGCTTCGGAGGGGGAAATAGTCCAGCATGCATTAGATGTCGGGAGTGCTCCAAGGTTTTACCTGGACAGGACCAGGGAGTTCAGTAAATCGCCTCAACTGTTTGTAACGTTTGGGACACATATGAATGCTCTTCTGCCTCAACGGCTACTATCGCTGGGTGGGTAGTGGCAGCGATTCTCGAAAGCTATCCTCTACAGAAACACCCTCACCCGAAGTTCATGCTCACCTCATCGGAGCCAAAGAAGAGCATCAGTTGCATTTTAAATTCACGTGCCCTGTTTAAGGAACTCATGGTGGCAACAGTAAAGTCAGACACAAGTGATCACAGTTCAAGGGTGTTTATTAAACTGTATAGGTAGGATGGAAAAATGCCTAATCCAAACCTAAATCTAAGATGGAAGCAATCTTGGACAATCAAACAATAATAAGGGAGTCCTAGTGGTGTCTTTGTCAAATGAAAAGGGCCTATACTAAGAAAATCCTATTGCCAATCCTTCCACTAAATACAAAAGAAGTATGGGATAATCTTCCTACGAAAGAAGCAGGTGTTCACAAATAAAAAGTCAGGATGCGGTAGTCAGGGTCTCCCATCCCCACGTTTTTTAAGCAGGGGAAAAAGTAGGATTCTGGAGCACAGCGCACACCCGAGCCTTCCAAGCACAAGCCAACACTTCTGCTCTCAGCAATCGGGACCTTCGATGGTTAAGTCTCTTTGCTACAAAAAGTCTCTGGCCTCTGAGGACCTGAAGGGTTTCAAAATAATAAACAAACAAAGGCTCTGTATGTACGTTGGGTGATGTCTTTCACCCCTGGATCCCCCTCTTCGGGGCTCAGATCTACCAAACGTAGCGATATCAAGACCTTCGATAGTTAGGTTTCTTACTTCTGAGGGTCTGACAATTTTAAAACTAACAAACAAAAGGTTATCAAAATGTTCTAAAGTTCTGCTTTGGTTATACTTGGGGGGGATAGCTCTTCACCACTGAGTCCCCCTCTTCCAGGCTCAGACCCTCTCGAATATCAGCTTCCCTCTTTCGGGTTCCCTCTGGCATGTATTCAAAAGACTTTCTCTGTTGTACTTTTTCTCTGCTGCATTCACGGGTCGGTGGGTGTTTGCTTCTCACCCTTGGATCCCCCTCTTTCAGGCTCACATCCTACTCAACTGTTTGCCTCCCTCCATCGGGTTCACTACGGTTTCTCAAATAATGTCTTCAATGACATTCACAAATCCTAATGTCTTTTTAAACGGTTCACTGTGGACATCCCTCTGCCGGGTTCACTCTTAGCACACGGTTATATCAGGACTTTAGACTTTGCCCCCTCTTTATCTGCGTCCCCCCCTTCGGGTTCACTCTTGCCAACTTTGTCAATCGCACCTTTTTTCATTCAGCTCTTACGATGCAGAATTCATTTCCCTTAGCTTCGCAATCATCTGTCAGCCAAAGACTTTCGACTGTACAGAGGATTTTACTAGACCCCTATATGACCACTTTGACCTCTTTCTCGCCTTTCTCAAGACCACCTTGTAACGGTAGTTTCAACAATCGGGTAATCGCCCAGCGTTAACAGAGTGTGCACCCACCTGCTGCCGGACTCCTCTGTTTCTGGTTTTCCCCCTTTTGGTATCAATAGTTATTTATACTTTCACAGTTCAATTAGCCGTTTGCTATTTTTCGTTCAACACAGTTCATTTTCTTTTTTTTTCTTTTTAACAACTTTATTTCCGGTTACAGCTTCAGAATAGACATATATGCAGACAGATAGTTATGATACATTAGGTAGCTCAGGTTGATTCCCCTGACCTCATGGCCCCTCCAGCTATAGGATAGGGGAGGCCTTCTATGTTCTCAAAAAGCTTTTTGCCAGTTGCGGCTGGAAGGTCAGTGCTGGAAATTGGCTATTGTATTCCAGGACCGGAGCCCAACAGTCTGTGAAGCAGTGTAATGTTCCTTCCTTTGCCGCCGTGACTTTTTCAGCCACCAGGATCTCCCAAACCTTTTTCCACCATAGGGGTGTTAGGGGGACCCTCCTGTGTTTTCCATTTACGGGCCAGGATAATTTTGGCTGCCGGAAGTAGCTGTGTGTGAGTAGTTTGGCAGTGCGGCCCCCTTTCGGGTAACACTCCGGCCATGACACTCCCACCAGGATCACCTCCGGGTTCATGAGCAATTTGCACCGGGTTATAGCTTCAATGATTTGTATGTCCTCCTCCCAGAAGGTCCGCGCTTTCGGGGCATTCCCACCACATGTGGAAGAAGGATCCGTGGGCGCCACATTGCCTCCAACAGTTCGGGTCTATGGACTTCTGAAAGTGATGTTGATGCTCTGGGGGGTAGTACCAGCGCTGAAGGAGTTTTAGTGCGCATTCCTTGTTGGTTATGAGGCGGATTTGATCCGATTTCAAATGTCCACCTATGTTTGGTCATCTATGGGGTGCCCAAGATCTGCTTCACATCTGGCCATGTACGTTGGTTTAATTGTTGGCATGTCATCTTGTCGTAGTTTGTAGAGCTTGGTGATCAGCCCCCGACACGGGCCCTCCCTTATTGCGTGCTCCAGAGAGTGAAGCTCTCGCGTGGCCCCCTGTTGAACCACTGGCTGCGAGATCCAGTGCCTGATCTGGGCATAGGTAAACCTCTCTGTTTCCGCAAGCTGGAAGCGGCTCTTGCATTCTTCGAAAGAGAACAGGGAGTTATTTTCAAGCAGTTGTGAGAGATTTTAAAGTCCCACCCGAGCCCATCTGCTATGTCCATGCCAGGAGAGAAGTCTGGTTTCCTGAGGATTGGGGAAAGAGGGCCCAAACCTTTGGAGAGCTTCTTATTTCGTAGAGCCCAGGCCCAGGCGTTCAGAGTGGATCTGGTGGAAGATGAGGTTGACGGCCATAGGTGGATTGCCGTGCCCGATGTGTGCATCAGGTAGCTTAGCTTGGGAGGGCGGGGGCTTCTGGCTTGTTCAATTCGCATCCATTTTGGGGGGTTTGTATGTTCGACCCAGGCAGCAGTGGCCGTTATTTGAGCCGCTATGTAGTAGTTGGAAAGGTTGGCCTCGCCACGTGGCCTCTCCAGTCATCACTTTCAGCGGGATTCTGGCCCTACCTCCTTTCCAGATGAATTTCAATAGCTGCTTCTGTAGCTGCATCAGGGGTTGTTTAAGGAGCTGAGCAGGTATGGTGAAGCATAAGTAAAGGAATCTGGGCAAAAGATTCATCTTACATGCTGTGACGGGGAGATTTCCTGGCCCTCCTATCTCTTCAGGTCAGCCTCCAGTTCCTTGAACGGGGGGCGGCGTTGGGGGGTGGGGGGGTTTGCTGTGTATAGTCGTTTGGGGTCCGCAACAATGTGTATCCCTAGGTAAGATGAGGATGTGGTGCTCCATTTCAGCGGGCATGTTTGGAGGTGCTTTGAGTTCATTGGTCATGTTCACCCCCCGAACGCCTCAGATTTGGTATAGTTAACCACAAGCCATGCCACCCATTCGAATGCTTCCAGTTTGGCTAGGGGCGTTGGGACAGAGGTTTGGCAATCGGTGAGTGAGAGCATCAAGTTGTCTGCGTATAGTGATATCTTAAATTGCTCCCCTTTCAGGTCCATCCCTGTTATATTATGATTCAAGCAAATTCTCTGTGCGAATGGTTCCATCACGAGGGCGAAGATCAATGGGAAGAGCGGGCAGCCCTGTCTCATCCCGCATGAGAGTATGATCGGAGTCTAGAGCTTTTGGTTCCTCTGTAGGGACGTCTTTGGGGCTTGGTAGTTGGCCAGTAGCATCTTGTGGAACATAGGGCCAAACTGGAAGGCTTCCAGGGTGAGTCGCATGAAGGTCCAGTCCACCTTGTCAAAGGCTTTTGTGGCGTCCAAAGTTAGTACTGCTAGCTCCTGCTGATCTTGAGCTGCCACTTAGATGAGGTTCGCCAGATGTTTTCCCCTGTGCTCCTCCCTCTGATGAAGCCTTTCTGGTCCGGGTCTATGATGACTGGCAGTACCAATGCCAGTCTGTTTGCTAGGACTTTAGAGTAAATGTTTGCATCTACGTTGAGTAGGGAGATGGGTCTGTATGACGCACATTCCTTTGGGTCGTTTCCGGGTTTCAGGAGCATAATCGTGGTGGACTCTTGCATATAAGGAGTTATAGTGTGAAATGAATTGAATAGTTTGGTCATCGGGCCCAGTAGGGAGGGGTTGGAAGAGTTTGAAAAATGTTGGTGGGTAGACGTCGGGGCCAGGAGCCCTTGGTTTCAAGGCTTTAATCACTTCCTCAACCTCTTCGGCAGTGATTGGGCATTCCAAGGCAGATCCGTCTGCTTCTGAGATATGTGGAAGCTTGGCTTGTATTATAAATTGCTCCTAGGGGGAGGCTGTCAACGTGCTGGCAAGGTGGGATGTTGCTAGCTGCTGTTATGTCTCTTCCCCGTATAAGGTTGTGCACTCAGGGCTGTGTTCAGGTTTTGCCAGTTTGCTGACGATAAACTTGTTGGCTTTATTGTTGTTTGCATAATAGCTTTGCTTTGTTCTGATCAGCACCTAGGCTGTGTCTTCTGCGTAGTGTGCTTCTATTTTGGTGTGGACGAGTCGCAGAAGCTTGGCTGCTTTAGGTGACCATCCCATTGTGGGGTTTTTCTGCTGCTTCAACTTCCCCCTCCAGCTGCTCTTTCATCTTGCTATGTCTTCTCCTATATGCCGCTGCTCGGGCGATGAGTTCCCCTCTGATCACCGCTTTCATGGCCTCCCATCTAGTCGCTGTGGAGGTGAGATCCGGGGGATTCTCTTTAAGGTAGTTGTGAATTGCTTTTGTTATGGCATCTCTAACTGCCATGTTGTGTAACATTGGTTCGTTGAGAGCCCAGCGCAGTCTCATGGGGGTTCGGGGTCAAAGATCTGGGCTGTCAGCAGTATTGGAGCGTTGTCTGATAGGACCCTTGTTCCTATTTCCACTTCATCCTTAAACGATAGAAGTTGGGGACTGGCCAGTATCATGTATATCCGTGAGGAGGAGCGGTGGACGTGAGAGAAGAATGAAAATGCTGAGGCCTCCGGGTGGAGAGCTCTCCAAGTATCCACAACCTCCAGGGACTTAAATAGATGGCATAGACTCAGGGCGATCCTGAAGTCCTTGGGTGAGGGGAGACCTGATTTGTCTATAAGGGGGTTTGGGACACCATTAAAGTCACCTCCTATGACCACTTGGCCCTCGAGGATGGAGAGAAGCTTTGTTTCCAACTATGCAAAGAATGTTTCCTGGCCCTCGTTCGTGGCGTAGACTGCGATTAGAGTGTGCAGCTGGTCAAAAAGCAATGAATCTACCCTCTGGGCATTGCAGGACCTCTCGCTCCCTTATGGTATCCCTTTAGCTAGAGGGATCGCTGGGCCACCTTTCTTGCTATCCCCTGATGCCAAGTATTGTTTTGGGAATGCTCTGTTTTGTAATCGTGGGAAGTCCGCTGGAAGCAGGTGTTAGGAAAGATTTCTCAATTGTGGGTATTTTTCCTTCCATGTGGCAACCCCTAAACTTTTTGCTGTTGTTTTCACCATGATCTAGACTTTGCCAGAGAAGTGCAGCCTTCTGCCGCACTCCTCTGGGCTTTCTTTCCATTCTTACGGGAAACTGACATGCCCTTAAGACAGTCAGTACCGGGAAACGCTGTTTTCCGTAGTTTCTTTATCATGTTGCAGCTTTCGTGCAACATGACACAAGAGGGCACTGTAAGCTAAGTTACTGCTCTCTTGGGTCTCTAGTCTTCTACAGGCCCTAGATACTCGGTTTGGATTGTAAATGATCGGTGCAAGTGAATCACGGACGGGAATGGTGGCAGCGATCGTTTCTTTTGTTTTTGAGCTCCTTTTGGCGTTTTAAGCGCGCTTCTCGCGCTTAGCCCAAAATGGTGGCCTGGCTCCCAAAATGGCCAGACCACGAGGCTCCTTTGTCCTGTCCGCTGACCGTCTTGCCCCCTTCACCTTCCCCAGGTCGAGCCGACTCGGGGCCTTCCTTATTTGGGCATGTACTTTCCCGCGAAACACAGATGCTTTCGCGGGCTTCTACAGGCCTTGTGTGTGCCTCCAGGATGTGGGCTGGGATGTCTGTCCCAATACACATCCTGGGTGCCAGAGAGTCTAGTGTGGTGTGAATGCCTGGGACCACCGTGGTCCGTGATAGGTCCACGTATGGTGTGAGTGTTTGATGAGCGGATCTCCCATTGGGTCCCCTCCGTTTTGACGTGAAGGGAACCGTGGATAAGAGGGGGCTGGAAATGCCACTACCATGTCGATCTCCTGAGTTCTCACGAACAAAGGAATACAGGAGCCAAGTATCCTGCAACCACGAGGCTGAACCGAGGAATCGCTGGTGACCCGCTGAAGGACTGCTCCTCTGCACTGCTGTCACTTTGTGAAACCCTTTCTACTTCTGATCGAACCAGAAGGCCTGTACTGGTACTTCGACCCTTGGAATAGCAGGGACAGCTATTCTCGGCATCTTCACCATCTCCTGCACGTAAGCCTTCGGAAGTGTCTCTGGGCCATCCAGCAGACTGACCAGCCTACCCAGGAGTCTTGCTCTGTAACCGCCGTCAGGTTGTGTTGTATTTCGAGTCCTTGTCACTCTCACACGATTCGTACACTTGGCATTCCCAGGTCTGAAGTGAGTAGTGTACATTTGGCTGAGATACACACGGCCGCTCCGTTGCCCTGCTGTGGTAACAAACTGTGCGGGTTCACTGCGTTTGGGACGCCCTCAACTCTGCTGCTGCAGAATCTACACGACGACGAGACGTCCCCTGCTCCCCTGAACCTGCCAGCACTGAAACTGATGCGGAGAAGCCTGGGTCTGCTTGCATCGGGGACCGGTGAGTAGCATAGCTAGGAACTGGTCGCCCTCCTGCAGGAGCCCATAGCTTTTCCCTGCTGTGTCAAACAGCACGCCTTTCCGTACTCGCGTTCTGCTTCTGCCCACAGTGGAGGCTGCGCTTGAGTCGCAGAACTCTGTTCATCTCCTTTTGTGCACCGAACTGAACTGCCTAATTCCCTCGAAGAGACTCCCCTTTTTGCCCGTTGGCATCAGCGTGTGCAGGTACTTTTGAGCACAAGGCTCCACTCTTCGTAGGGCGTGGACTTCCTTTTACTTAGGTGCCTCTGAAGGCGGACTGGGTCTAATCATTATTTTGCACTGCCTGCTTTCCTCCCCTTCTAGGTGGACTACACATTTCGTGCATCTAACGCTTTAGACTCGTTTGTATTTGTATATATATTGTATTGGCATGTGTTGGTTTACTATAGTTGTATTGTGATTTCTCGCTATGGTCATTGTTGCAAAGGCCTTGGAATAAATGTGTATATATTTTTAATATAACACCTGTTTGGAGTCATTTGTAAATGTCCTTGCTTTGTGTGCTCATTGCGGGCTTTCAGTCACCCTCACCCCTCTTGAGACCTAGTCTTGACCGCCGCGATCGCTACCCTGATTGGTCTGGCTTGTCCAGAGGTTACCCTGTTCCAAGTAATTAGGTTGGCCTTCTGAACTTCTGCGCCTCCAGGACAGAGTTCAGAAATCTGTCTTAACAGCAGGTGTCTCTCGTGGAGGAATACCACCAAGCGATGCAGGTCCTTTAAGTTCCGGAAGGTGGATTTACGTTTCTACGAGTCTTTTTCCTGCTGCAACCAGCGTTTTACGTTCTTTAGTCTGGGTCCAAACATGACCCGGAAACCAGGTAAACTAACAGTGAACCAAAACAAAAACTTAAACCAATCCAAACTAGGGCCGACCGACCTTGGGCCAGTGTGTGTTTCCATTCACTCGACTGGGGCATATCGTGGGACGCCCGAATGCGAGAGCGTGTTCTGGCACGGAGAACAGATTATTTCTTACTTCTCTCCCACCTGTATGGTGGGGGAGTTTAGACTTGCTTTAGGTGGAAGGTGGCTCCCCCCCCCGGGAACCTTCGCCCAGCGATTTTGCTGTGATTTCGGGGTTGCACCTTGTTCCTTCTCTGGGGACGGATACATTAGATCTTCGTCGCTGGTCCCCTTCCCATGATTCCTCCTGCCTCTTCCAGAGAGTGGATTATGCAGTGTTTGACCTTCAAATTAAAATTGGAGCGCTGCTGAGAAGAGCCACTGGTACTTGTTTTTTTTGGTCCTGGAGGAAGGTTCCCAGCAGCTCAAGGGCTCTGTGCCTCTGACCCATTGTGGGCACCAAGTTCTGAAAGATTTGTAGGGAGGCCCCTTGGTATGTCAGGTACCCTTGGTAGCTTGGTACCCTTGGGTGCGACTCGCTGACATAATTTCTTGTTTTGTGGAAAAGAAGTGGGCCCTTGTGATTACTTCGGGTATGCCTATTGTTTGGGAGCCTCTCCGGCCTCGCAGCCTAGGGGTGCGGTCCCGCAGGATTAACGACTTGTCGCAGTCGGGAAGAAGGGTTTGGAAGAGGTCACTGATCTAGGCTGGCAGGGCCTGGTCCGATATTGCGGTAGGGATCCCTCTGATCCGAATGTTATTCCCGCGGGCCCTATTTTCCAAGTCCTCCTGCTTGCGTTTCATGCCCTTGCTATCTTCCTCGAGATACAGGGGTTTCCGCTGCAAGTCTGCAATTTGCGTAGAGTGGTCTAGGACCTGGTCCTCCGTTTCACCAACCCTGCATTCCACTTCCTCCATTCGATTATCCAGGCCATCTATTTTAGCCGATACCTCTGTCATACAGTTTCGAAACTCCGACTTGATGTCCGCTAGGAGGGCTTGAATATTGTCCTTCGTGGCCCATTGGCCCTGGGATCTCTCTGGCGATGTAGCTTGGGCGCGATTAGAGTATGCTATTCTAGATTTCTCCTGAAGATGGAGCATGCTGGCAATGTCTGCTGACTTTGAAGGCTTCTGTTTGGACATCTTGACAAACGAGTGGAGGCAGGTCAGGGCAGTGGTTGTGGTGGCTAGGAGTCCCCTGGCCTATGATACGGTACTCTTTAGGGTTCTTGCGGCTACCTGGGCTGCGTGATGGTCTTGTGTACAATCTCCTGTGGCCGAGCTGTGTGGGGCTCAAGAATCCTATAAAGTGGGCCCGCTGGAGATACTGCCGGGGCCACTCTGATGTGTGCCAGGGATGGGAATGAATTCTCACTTTCTTTACCTCCTGGCTAACGACGGCAGCAGGAAGGTCTCAGTTGGTCTTTGTGGGCTGGTTGGCAATTTCCCCTCCCCAGCCACTTTAACTGGGGGGTGGCCGAGGGAGTACCAGTCTCCCGCTAGTATGGCAGAGTTCTCTCTTTGGAGGGGCCCCTGTCGGCACCTGTTGCAGTGTGGGCCCGCTATTCGGGGCTGCCCACTCCCTCTAATGAGCTGGGTACCTTGGGAGGGCTCCAGCTACCCAGCCTCTTCTCGTCCTTGTGCTGGCTTCACTTGCTCATCCACCACTTTTCGCCCCCTCCACCCCGGCCCTGGATGCTGCACCATATGGGGCCCTCGTGTCCTGCAGGGTGGACTGCACCGGAGATGCTGTCGAGGCCTCCCTGTATTGTGCGCTGGGGAGGGGAGGTGCTCCTTACCGTCTTCAATTCCTGGCGGATGCGGGATGGCCGGGTGCTGTGGGAGGGTTGGCGCTCGCTCTCTCCCTTTCAGCCTCCTCGTCTATGGGTGTGGCTGGGTGGGGATTCGGTCCCCACGCTGGTGTGGCAGGGTCCTCTTTGCCTTTGGACCTTCTGCTGGCTCCTGCACTTGCTCAGGCTCTGGGATGCGCTGCGTGGTGGAGACACGCCTACTCTCTCCGTCCTGGGCTTGGTGATCGAGCCGCTTCTGATCTCCCCTTCCCTTCGTTGCCGATGCTGGCTGGGGCACTCCTCCTCCCGCTGGGCCGGGGGTGCAGCGCCTTAGATGCAGGACCTGGTCCCCAAGCGTTTGCTTGATGGGTACTCAGGGTATGGTTCTGCCGCTTCGGGGAAGTTGGTGGGATATGGGGAAGGAGCCTCAACGATGCAGCAACAGGCCCCTCCTCCCTCTGCCTCAGTGCGCTCGGGGCGCCGCCATCCTGCTCCTGTGAGCCTTCCTAGCGTTTTCTTTGTTTTTGAATTTCTGCGGCTGCCACGCTCCGGTTCTACCCCTGGTTCTGGCCAGCTGATCCCGGGGGGTTTCCGCCAGCTAATGTTCGCCTCCGTGCCTTTCACCCGTTCATATAGCGGGCTTATAATGGCGAAATCCAGGGCATCCCACTGAGCTTTCAAAGAGGCGAACGCATTGCCAGCGTCTCAAGCCACGCCTCCCCACAGTTTGATTTCTTATCGGCTCTCCCCTTGACTCAGCGGCTGTGATGAACCGCTTAGCTTTTCCTCTCTGGAGTGAAGGTTGGTACCACGGACACAATCGTCTCTCACAATCGCTGGGTATCGGCGAAGGAGGGTCCAGTTTACCATTGACATCTGCTGCAACACATGCTAGCTGTTTGCGGTCTTACGATTCCTTCTGCAGAGGTTTCACAGGCCTTGGTCGGAGAGGGCAAGGTCGCTTCTCTCCTTGTCACCCTCTCGGTTCGCGCTGTCTTTCTCCTCCTCTTGAACTGCCGTGCTGAGTTGGCTCTCTCGACGTGCGTTCTGCCTTGCTCGTATTGTGCTCTCGTGCGCCACATTTTATCCCTGTGGGGAAGGGAAATGGCTGTCAAGTGTGTGTGTCTGGTCAATTGCCTGAAACTTGTGTTGGGACATGTCAGGTAATTGGTTTGGGTGTTAGTCTGTCATCCTTCGTGATATGCGAAAGTGTTCACGTCAGGAAAAGGGGGGGTTGTCACAGAAAATTATACTCTTTGCCCTAGGGGTGTTGGTAAAGTGAGAAAGGTGAGATTGGTGGGGTTTTCTAAACAAATGATAATGACCAGGATCATTAGGGTGGACAAAAGAAAAAAGGGGATTCTCTCAGTTGGGCCCGAGAAATTCACTGAGAGGAAGGGAGGTAGATGTCGTATAGGTAGTACCCAAATTGATCGTTTCCAATTGACCGTATGGTAAATCTGACCAAATTCGGCCTGTACCATTCCATCATTTGGAAACGATAAATTTGGGTAATCACTACCAAACATGGGGAGTGGAGGTTGCGGGGGTGTCCCCCCGCTTCCCATGGTTGGTAGTGATGGCCTTTGGGGGTAGCGGGTGAGTCCCCCATTTCTGGAGGTTTGGAGACAAGGGATGAGAAGAAAAGAAAAGCAGACCGTGCGGCGACAGAGCTGACCCACGTAGGAGGGACGGGTCCGACACTGCAGGATCAAAAGATGAGCGAACGCTGAAAATGTAAGTAGGGGGTGGGTGTGGGAGTATATAAGGGTGGGGGGGAGCTTTGGTTTGGCCAAATCGTATACATCAGTCGTATAGCCTACAAAAGGCCTTGGGGTTCTCGTCCTCTTCTCCCTCTTCCTCAGTATAATACAGTGCCTCACCTGGGGCCTTTCCCCTAGCACAACTCTGGGTTCCCCCATCCAGGTGATCCTTTCTCTTCCGTCCGCCCCTGGGGTTGGGGACTGAGAGCATTGGCCCTTCCCTGGCCTCCTGAATAAGGGAGTCTTGAGGCAGGCCTGGGAGAATACCCTCAGGTTTCTCACACCTGGGTCACCATTGCAAAAGCAGCGACTTGGGCCTCTCCCTCTGCCTTCTGCAAGCACTACTGTCTTGACATGAGCTCGATCAGACGCTCGATTCAGTCTAACAGGACTGAAGAACCTCTTCAGCTAAAGTTTGAAATAGAGCCAGAGGTCAAAGTGGTCGGGAGCGGTGCTCCTATACTTTTTATTTTTAAGCTTCACTGTTCGTATACTTTTATTTAAAAAAGAAACCGTTCTGGAATGGTTTAGATTTAAAATAAAAGTATAGGGAGAGGTTGAGGCTTGCACTTCAGTGCACAGCACTGAACATTCCCATAACCAGCAGGTGTTTGTTTGGGGGCTTGGTTTGTGTGTCTGAGGGGGTGCAGCGATGGGGTCTGTGGGGAGCGCGGGCAGGCCAGCAGGGAACATAGTTCCACTCCTTTTCTTTATACACTTCGACCACTGAATAGAGCCTTCCACCCTCTGGGAGACAAGTGCCAGTGATTCTTCCTCAGGTATCGAGGAAAGGGGATGGGACACAGGAGTTAAGGAAAAGTTACTCACCATAGTGACTGGTGTACTCCTAGTCCTTAGTTCACTTCCCCCCCATACGCCCTTCCTCCATCACCCTATAATCCCTTTGCTTATCAGTTAGGGCCCGACCTGGGCAGGTCGAAAAGGACTTAGGAGCGAGGCACGGAGGCAGGGTTTGGGGAGTCGGAGCCTATGCCTGCGCATGCGCAGGGCCTGTGTAATAAAATATAAGACATCAAATGTTTGTATGGTGCTTCAAAAAGCTCCTGTCCCGAAGGATGGAATGTCCCGCAAGTATGGACGAAAAGGGACTTGGAACTAGGAGTACAGTAGTCCCTACAGTTAGTACATTTTCCTGTACCTTACGGCAGACTAGAACTGCAACTTAAAATACAGTATCCAGTATTACTGTTAAGGCAGTTTTTGTGCAATCTTCTGTTGAGGATGCTACAGGCAACCACCCCCAGAGGAAAAGCTAAAACACCTGTCAAGAACGGTAAACCAAGCCTCTTAAGTGTAGGTAATGTGGACAGAGTGGTGACCTAAAAATCGTTCTAAAAATCACATGTAAGTACAGAAATGGTCAAACTTAGTCCATAGCTCTTTGAGCCTCTAGGGGATCCATGAAAAAGGTCCAGGTGCAGGTACGTACCCCAGAGTTGCAGATGCTAAAACAGGCAACCCCAGGAATAGTAGAGGAGACCCCAAATAAGTGTTCCAGCGATTGGAAAATGGATCCAGGCTCCAGAGGAAGAAACATCATAACATAAGGGCTCCCAATAGAACCATGGGAAATGCGTTCATGGCATGAACTGGGCAAGAACAAGACCGAACGGTGCTCTGGTGAGGTTTGTCTTGCCAGAGCACTCCTCTAACCAGGGGCTAGCACAGGACAATCCCAGCCAGATCTGTTCTGGAGCAGAGTAATTGCATGTACGAGCAACCCACGTTTCAACAAGCAGATGGCTTTCAGACGACTCGGCACGCGAGGCTGAATACCGAAACATCTAAAGCTCATGTACTTGTTGCAGCTGACTACACGAGTTTATATGTCCTGCAATTCAGTCTTTTGTTAGAGTGAGTATTGTGACCAATGAAGACAGCAGAGTGCAACTTCCATTGTTCCTTCACAAGTGTTTTATTGTTTTTTTTGTTTGCAGAATCCACTATGAGACATGTTTCAAATTTTGGGCATTTTTATGTTCCAATAATGCTCTTCGCTTTTATGCAAATTGCAGTATTGGGTTTTGTGAAGAGATACTGTGTTGCGTTGCTATGACCTGGCCTGGGCCCATGCCCCTCAGTCCCACCCTCTTATCCCGCACAGCCCTGCCCCTGTGGAGAAGGATCCTCCGGTCAATTTTCTCCATTTCCAGCACTGAATTGCCTCACAGGAATCTCTACCAGGGACAAGGGGAACGCCTATGGGTGAGTATTTAGAATAATATCCCAGCACAGGACCCTCAAGCAGGTACTCTGTTTGGTAGTTTCAGCGAAAATGACACCAGCAGCACGAAACAACCCGGTGAGTAGACTGCCCTTTCCAGTAGGTGTGGTTTGCAGAAATTTGTTCTCTAGGACTTGAACACTGGTTCAACCAAGGTCCCTGCAACATAGAAAGGAAACAGAGGCTCCTACCAGAATCTTTACCTTCAAGCCAGAAGTGAACAAACTAGCGAGGATGACTTAAAGGAGAAGAGGGAACCCAAATAAACGGCTACTAGCAGCAGGGGGAAGAAGCAAAGGTAGCGGCACGGCAGCAAATGATACCAGGATGGGAGACAACTGCTACTGACAACCTCATACATTACAATAGTTCCATTCAGAGGCTCTGCCATGTAGTTGAGATGTGTACCACCGCCTGGACCTCGCCAGCCAATTGGAAGAGTTTGGTGGAAACCGGCGGGTGGCGGCTGTCAATCAGGCCAGATATTGTTCTGGCGTGGAGGGCTCAACCCAGCAGATGTTGGGAGACTTCAGGGCATCCAGACTGGACCACCAGAGACAAACCCAAACTGGGATAAGCCCAAACCACTGTACCTAGCCAAAACAGCAAAATTGGCAAGATTTGTGGTAAAAATCTCACTCTTATGTCCCGTCCCCTTTCCTCCATACTGCATGGGGCGTCCCTTCCAAGGGACGGGGGACAGAACCTTTTTCACCTGAAAAAACCTTCTTCCCATTTAAATTTAGAGGTGCGCGTCCCAGGGTGCATGCGCTGCCCTGACTTTGCCTCCGATGCCACACCTCAGTCCCCTTTTCTGCGTCGACGGGAACAGGCCGAATTCACCAGTGCTCCTGGGTTTGGCTTCGGCCATGTAATTCCATGCGCTGATACTTCTTCTCTTTTGTCTTTTTTTGTCTTTTTATCATTCAGGTAGTCGGTCCTCAGGCGTCACGCTCCTCCCGGCGCATGTCGACTTCCACAGGGTTCAGCAGATGTCCATCCTGCAACGGGCTCTTCCCAACTTCAGACCCTTTGCCTTGGCCCAGACCACGGTTGGCAAGCTTGTGCAGCGTGTGGGTCGCTGTCCTCAAAAGCGCTGAAGAACTGACTAGCCAGGTGGAGGGAGCTCTTCCAGAAGTCGCCTCCAGAGGACCTCATGAACTTCGTGAAACATCGAGCCAAGCTAGGGCCGATATTCTCCATCGCACCCCTCAAAGGAGACTCCTTCCCAGGGACTCTATCGCGTGGGAGGAACCGGCCAGGTCCTTGTACCAGCACGTGCACCAGGGCTGCTGCAGCTACCGGCCTTTGGGCCAAGGGATCCTTGAATCCTCCCGGTGGTAGTGTTGAGGGACCGGAAGGTTCTTGTACCGGATTGTCATCTGAGGGGCTCCACCCTTGTACCGGCAATATGGCAGAGGGGCTACGCCCTAATACCGGCAATACGTCCGAGGGGGCGCCTAAACGCGACTCTACCGACCCCCGGGTTGATGGTGTGACACCTACCGGGCCTAGGCCTGAGGAGCAGGGTAGGCCTCGTGATCCGCAGAGTCTTGGAGGAGGCTGGACCCAGCGAGCTGAGCAACAAGTGGCAGGCACGTAGCAGGCAGCTCAACAAGATGGCCGGCGCGCAGGACAGAGGCACCCGTCCAACGCTATTCCAGGAATTTGTCGAAAGAACAAGTGTCAAGGTGGGACTGGCCTCAACTAGGTACGTGGCCTACAGCCTATCCCTCTTTTGCACAGGGCAGCTTCCCACTGTGTCCATATGAGCAGGGTACCCAGCGGCTCCCGGCTACCCCGTGAGCACCCCCCTGCTACCTCTTCGGCCAGACACCTCAGATGGGGGTTATCCTCAAAGACGCAATCAGGGAAGTCCTCCCCACAATGCTAGTGGCGACACAAGCGCCTTTGCCGGCGCCCCCGGCGCAGCCGCTGCCTCCAGCTCCTCAGCCGATGACTCGGGTGACTCTGTACCAGCTTCTGCCGCCTCCTCAGCCTCCGGCCACGGTCCCTGTTCCCCAGCCTCTGTGCCAACTACTCCTTATCTGGGCCTACCCCAAGCCGAGGTCGAGCAGCCGGCAGAGGGGGTTCTGGCTGAAGTCCTCATGCAACGCCCCTCTGCCAAAACGGGGATTCCACTGCAAACCGATGTAGTCTCCCTGGCCAAGAAGGGTTGGTTCAAGCCCCACTCGGCCCAGCCAGTCAATCGACGCCTGGACGCCAAGTACAGGCAGATGGAGGGGGGATACACTCTTGCTCTCGCCCCATCCTCAGCCACACTCCTCTGTGATCGCTGCAGCATCACTATACTACAAACCTCATTCGTCCTCAGCCGCCTCCTCGATCGGCGCTGCTATGCAAGGAGGAGATGATCTTGGAGGTGTACGGCAAGAAACTCTATTCCAATGCGTCCTTGCATCTTCGTCAGACCAACGCCAATGCCATGCTGGCTGCCGCCAACCAAAGATTATGGCGGGAAATTGCAGACTTCCTTCCGGAACTCCCAACTCAGAGCCAATTACGCTTTATGGCAGGGCTGGCAGAGGCCAAGCTGGTGGCGCATGACCTCATGGAATCCACTGTGGCCCATATTGACACCTCTGGCCGTGCCATCTATATCGCCACGGACATGACAGGCTGGCTCCGGGCAACAAAATTCAACCCGGACTTCCAGGAACAAATATTAGATCTACCGTTCGAAAGGGGGGGGGCCTCTTCCACTCCTCCACGGACAAAGAGTCGGACAAAAGAAAAACAGCTCACAAACGGCCAAGTCTTTATCCATCCTGAAAAAGACCATGCCCAAGTCGTACACCCAAACTCAGCTGTGCTCCGACAGGGGTTGTACGTATGTGGGTTCTGTGGCTTCCAGGAACGGAGATCCAGGCAGCCGGACTGCTCACCGTCTCAGAACCGGCGCAAGCAACAAAAAGGGGGGTCGGGAGGGAGTAAGGGCTTTTTCCAGTCCTCCTCCTTCGCGACACCCTCCAAGGGAAAGAAGGCATGACACGCTGCTTCGGGTCCACGTGTCTCCAGTGGGGGGGCAGGCTTGCTCTCCGCGCACATATCTGGCGCCAGAATTTCGCGGACCCCTGGATCCTCTCCGTAGTATCCACGGGGTACCGCCTCCCTATCCCAGCCTCTCCTCCCTCCTCCCCTCCACTCCCACAGGTTGGGACAGCAACTCTTTTGGTAGAGATCCGGTCGCTCGTAGAGAGTCAGGCATTGGAGGAAGTTCCAGCCTCCCAGCGAGGCTTGGGCTTTTACTCCAGGATTTTCGCTATTCTGAAGAAAAATCAGGCGGGCCCGAGAGTTGTGCTGGACCTTTCCACCCTCAACCTCTCCTTACCCCTACAAAAATTCAAGATGGTTACGCCAGCTTTTATAGCGGAAACATTGTGCGAGGGAGACTAGATGTCCTCCCTGGATCTGAAGGATGCGTACCTACACGTCCCGATTTGGCAGCCCCATCGTTCTTTCCTATGGGTCAGGATCATGGGCTACCATTTTTCAATACAAGGTCCTTCGTGTTGGCCTTAATTCGGGCCCCCAGGGTCTTCACCAGGCTAATGAATACAGTTAGCCATACTTAGACGACTGGCTTGTCATGGCTACATCCCAGGAAGCGGTTCACCACTCTTCCCAGGCCCTTATGAACACACTGCACGATCTGGGCTTCTCGCTCAATCTCAAGAAGTCGCAGCTGCAGCCCACGCAGACTGACATTCTTGGGCCTCATCTGGGACACATGCTCTGAGAAGGTATTTCCGTCGTAGGACATGATTTCGGCTTTCAAGAGGGCCACCACCCACTTCCTCGGCATAGAGGTGACCACGGCATGGTGGTACCAGCATCTCCTGGGTCTCTTGCCGTTGGTCCTACTTGCCGTTCCACACACAAGATTGAGGATGAGGAGGATTCAGCTGCACTTCGCGGCCTCATGGAACCAGTAGCGGGGCTCTCAATCCGAGATGATCAATGTTCCTCCAGCTCTCCACCCGGACCTAAGATGGTGATCCAGCGACTGCAACATGCGGACAGGCAAGCCTTTTCGGCTGCCCACCTCACAGGCCACCATCACCACAGACTCCTCACTCGAGGGCTGTGGAACCACCCTGGACGATCTCTCTGTCCACGGTACCTGGACTTGACAGGAGCAGGAATACCACATCAATTGGTTACAGCTGAACGCCATCTGGCTTGCGCTCACAGCGTTCATACTGCTTCTCAGGGGCAAGGTTGTCCTCATCCAGACAGACAACTCGACCAGCATGTACTACGTCAACAAACAGGGAGGCACCAGATTCCCCTCCTCTGTGTAGACTGGCAATCAGCATGTGGGAGTGGGCCCTGGAAAATGACATCTACCTCATGGCAGTCCACCTCGTGGGGAATCCAAACTGGAGGCGGACAGGCTCAGCAGGTTGGGAGCGGACAAGCAGCTAAACAACCTCGTTATTCAGGAGATCTTCAACAGGTGGGGTCATCCCATGGTGGATCTCTTTGCCACCTGGCACAACAGGAAGTGCCCTCAGTTCGCTTCCTGGCAGGGACAGGGCCCCGGCTCCCTGGGCGTCGAATTTCAGATTCAGTGGAACCCACTACGCTGATTCAGAGTGATTTGCAAGATCAAGGAATCTCGCCAGCTCAACATCATTCCAATAGCTCCATGGTGGCAGGCCAGGCCATGGTTTTCGGAGCGCCTCAGCCTCTCGGAGATGCCCCTGATTCACTTCCCCACGGGCCCAGCACATCTTCTGGCGCAGTCGGGGGGCAGGGTCATCCACCCCGCGCCACAGAAACTAGCCCTCACAGCATGGTTCCCGAGCAGGTAATTCTGCTGCACCTTAGCCTCTCCCAGGCTAATCTGGAAATCATACAGGGCGAAAGGAGCAAGGCCACCAGGGCGCAGTATAAGTGTAAATGGACCAGTTTTTGACACTGGGCAGGCTCCAAGGAGGTCAACCCCCTGGCATGTACTTTGGATGACGTTTGCTCCTTCTCGGCTTACCTCGCCCACTCTGGGGTGCAGGTGGACACCTGCCGTACATACCCCGCAGCCATTAGGGTTTACAGGAACTTGAAGGAGGGGCTCTTCTTCTCCTCCTCCAATCCTATCTTCAAGAGACATTTGACGGGGCTCACAATGCTCTAACCGACCATCAAGAGGCCTCACCCTGTGTGGGACCTTAACATAGTCTTGGGCAAGTATTTTGAGCCAATGGTGTCCGGGGACATCAGGCTGGTCACCATCAAGACGGCCTTACTAGTCGGGCTCCCCTCAGCTCGTAGAGTCAGCGGAATCCAGGCACTGGTCTCCTTAGAACCATATACTACCTTTCACAGGCACAAAGTAGTCCCGCTGAGACACCCAGCATTTCTGTCCAAGGTGCAGTCTGCTTTCCACTTGAACGAGGAAATAGTCCTTCCCTCTTTCTTTGCCGATCCTAAGGATGAAGCACAGAGAGTGCTGCACTGCTTTGATGTCAGGCGTGCCCTGAAATAATTCTACTTGGACAGGACCAAGGGCTTCTGCAAATCAGACACCCTCTTTCACTTTCGGAGGCTCAAGACCAGACTATCAGGCATCCGTATCCCTCCATATCCCGCTGGATGGTCTCAGTAATCAAGGGAGCGTACGAGGGCCAGCACAAGCCACTTCCGGCCAACATGCACGCCCACGCGGTCAGGGCCAAGGCAACGGCCATCACATTCTAGCACCATGTCGTAAGCAGGGCGGCCACTTGGGCCACTCCCTCGGCTTTCTGCAAGCATTACTGTTTGGATGCCGGCTCTAGATCTGATGCGGCATTTGGACAGGCGGTTCTCCGGAACCTGTTTGCTTAAGGAGGATCTCCTCTCCACCCTGGGGCTACATTCAGTTGTAATCGCCCATGCAATATGGAGGAAAGGGGATGGGACGTAAGAGTAATTATAAATTACTCACCGTAGTGACCAACATACTCTTAGTCCTTTCCTCCATATGTCCCACCATCCTCCCTCTAATTATACTGGTGTCATTAGGCAATGTTAAATCTATTGTTGACGCGTCACTGGGAACTGAGTTGTGGCGCCGGTGGGTGGAGTCGGGGCAGCGAATGCTCCCTGGGCCGCACCCCCGCGCACCTCTAAATTTGAAGGGCAAGAAGGTTTTTTTCTGGTGAAAAAGGTTCCGTCTCCCGTCCCTTGGAAGGGGCTGCTTATGCAGTATGGACGTTAGTCACTACAGTGAGGAACTTATAATTTCAGCAGGTCAGCAGACCTACTTCTTCCTTCTTGCAGAACAGGAAATCCAAGAGTGTGCTACTAGGGCAATACAAATCCTAAGTACCCTTGCATAAAGGGGCTGGTCCAGCAGGTCAATAAAAGAGGCTGCGGGTCAGATGACCAACCATACCGGTTGCTCAGTACGAATGCCACTTGGCCTTTGCCACCTCCACAGTAAGTGAGGGGGATAGTTCAGGTAGCTTCACTGTGCTAAACCAGTTGGAACCAATATGGAGGCTGCCATTTTGGGATCACAAAGAGCCCACTTGGTCATAATGGCCCTTTTGAGCTTACCTTATGGTCCCCTAGACAAAGGAAAGCCGAAAACCCAAAAGGTCAAGAGCATGATTTAAAATAAAAATAATGAAATTGGTACTCCAATCGTTACCAAAAACGTACATTGAGCTACCAGTGCTGTAAAATGCTTAGCACCCTTAGTGAAGCCAGACATAAAGTAAATCTGCCACCCACCTACTCCCGAAAACCTGCATAGGCTAATAAAATCACCCTGGGCCAAAATAGGGGACCTTATGGGTGACTCAATACCATATGCCTTATATAAGGTTAAAAGGGACGTAATGATAGGGGGACTTCAGGAGTCGCTCCGGCCACCCAAAAGAGAACAAAGAAACAAAGATGATGCTGGGGTTCGAGGGGAATGTTGAGGGGCCACAAGAGGAGCTCTGGAACCAATCAAATAGGAATTCTGGATTAACAGTTCCATTGCTTCAACCTCCATTTAAAACAGTTACTGAAGAGATCTAGTAGAAAATACCTTTTCTGGCTTTCTATCGGGGACAAATGGGTCCACTACAAAGGGCCATTTACACAAGGTCTCTTGGACTTCTCTAGACGCTGCCATTGGGGGGCGGGTGGCTTTTCACATTCTTATGATTACAAAGTATGTTTCTGGGTCGTTTTGTTATGCAGACTTGGTTCGGATTCTTTTTATTCAACCATTTCTCACCAAGCAGTTGGGATTTTTCTTCAAAAATAAGGTGCAAGCTGCTCGATGTTAGGGGAGCCATGCTCACTTCGTAGGAGCTAATGCAGCCACTGTTTTCTTATGCCTGTTGGCTCTAGATGTACATTTGCACTCAGCTGTTGTGTGCATGCTTTCCTGTTATCCCTTTCCTCAGTTATTTCTGGTTTTAACAGTGCGTTTTATGTTCATTTTGAAGCTTTATATACTGATGTCTGGGCAGACTTTGGTGCTAATAGCCTCCGATTATGAGCTATTGTGTACCTCTGTGAGCGCTCATGGCCATTACCACTGAAGCTCGCCCCAGACTGAGGTAGTTAAGGCTACTAGTGTTTATAGTTCATACATTTTTTCTTGTTCATGGTAAACTGGTTTAGCTCGTGCTGAATTTTTCCAATTAAAAAAAAACGATGAATAAAAAGGTCCACCAGGTGAATTGAAAAGGGACATTGTCCCTTTTCCATTTCTGTGACCGTGGAAAGTGAGCAGGAAGGTGGAGGGGATCCTGGGGAACAGGCCAAAGGAAATAACACGACAGCTGGAAGAGTGATATAGGTAGCTGGAAAAGAAAAATGTCTTAAACTATCAAATCTAGCCCACATTCCTCGCCTCCTAATTGGCTCGCGCTACTCCCCAGGGTGCTAATTTTGTATGGTCATTTGTGCTATAGCATAATTATTTTCCTTGTTTTTTGTGGGTAAAACAATGGTATGCATTCCTAAATCTTTGGGATCCCAAGGAGCTTCCTTAAGGCGTTACTGAACCAAACAATTCTAGAGTTTCATGACTCAACATACTTTGGTAAACTTTCATGAAATGACTTCGAGCACTCACTAAACTAAAGAGATGGCAAAAAAGAATATAAAATGGCTGTCTGTGAAGCAAAGCACAAAAAAGTTCCCCCGACACTTAAACATGCTCAAACAGTGAAAGAAATCATGAAATTGCTAAAAGGTCAAATTGATGGAATGTTAAAATATAACCAGCATTGCCAAAGCCAACAGCTTTCGCTGATGTGTGGTGAAAACATTCTTAGTTTATGCATACATACACACTTTGGCAGATGGGAGATATGTTGAGAGGAAAGCAGACAGAGTGGAGAGATAGTGTAGGATGGATGGATGGATGAATGAAAGCGAATGTGAGGATTCATTAACGAATAAGAGTGGGAGATAATGAATAAGAGTGGGAGAGGATGTGTGTATGAATAAGGATGGATGAATTGGCAATGTAATGGTGCTGGTGGGATGAAAGAAAGATTCTGAAAAAGGAAGAACAAATGAACGTTTAAGGGCATACGGTAGCGTATGGTCGTATGGGTAGATATGATAAGATTTTTATAACGTGCCTGTACGCAAGTGTTTCTAGGTGCCGCAAGACTAAGGGAGACCGAGGGAAGAACAAGACCAGCGATCCTACTACGCTTTGACATTCAGATTGTGCAAGTGCAACAACGAGAAGTGCAGGGGGAAGGGAGAGAGGGAAGTGCAGGGAAAGAGTAGGAGGAAGTGCGATCAGGGCAGCATGGCACTGAGTAAGTGCAGCCAAAGTAGCACAGCTCTTGGTAAGAGCAATGAGACTAGGGGTGTGGGGGTTCTGCATGGGTTACAGTTACAGCCACAGCTCTTAAGTGCCTGGTAGGCCAGGAGGCAGTGCAGGGGAGGCTGGTCATGGGAGGAGCCTGGTACCCAGTGAAACTCTGAAGGTACCAAGCAACCAGTCAGCACAGCTGACAGGTAAGTTAGCAAGGAAGCGACGGAGAGAAGGCAAAGGAGAAAGGGAAGGTCTTGAACACTAATGACATAAATTACCAGAACAATCTTTTGCCAGGCCAGCTGCTGGATATAATCGACCACTAAACCTGCAGTAGCCGTACCCATCTCGAAAGCCAATTTCGTTCGGTTTAAGGATGCCACTAGAACCCGCCCATAGCTTTAGCTCCTTCAAAACCAAGGCAGCAACAATGTTTGAGTCAGCCTCCAGCAGAGCTGTAGGCACATAGTTTCTTGGATCAGATTTATATCCCTTTTTTGTAAATGGGAACAATGTTGGCAGTTAGCCGTGTAGCAGGGGTCGTCCGCTCATAGACTATTGCCTTAAACAAATCGTAGACAGATGCCAAAAACAGGTTCTGTCTTAAATACCAAATTTCACAGTGCATTATGACTTGGGACTCTCAATCGACTGCACTTCTCAATTAGTGTTTCAATGTCAGCACGATCAAACTTTAAGTCCTGTTATCTATCAAATTACCAATCCAATCTGGCATGCTCAGGGCGCATATGCATTCTCAAAATGACAAATCCAAATGTCCTCTAATATAGGATTATTTTACAATAACTGTTGATAATTACCTCCTGAATTTACTAATTTTCAATAACTGTGGTCTGATGTGAGAGGCCATGGAAGCGGAGGGCACCTTCAGTGATGGCAGCAACGCCGTACTATCGGACGGCGAGGGCAACGTGGCGTCGAAAGACAGCCAAGCGCAAGTCCCCGACCTCGGAAGGTTGTCCTTCAGGGCAGCTATGGGGAGCACACCCGGCGACGAGAGCGCTACCCACACCACTTCCACTATACACTCAGACTCCACGCGCATGTCGAGTTCTCGGAAAGAGGCACGCAAAGAACGGTCCACCGAATCTGTGTCCTCTAGGTGTTCTCGGTCAAGATCGCTGCATGACACCAGGCAACCATCCACTGTTGCCAAGAGTGCCTCACTCACCAAAGTAATGGAGGTACGATCGTCGGAAGACGAAGCCGACCTCCATCCCCAGGCCGCACTCCAGGAGTCGGCGTCAGCAGACCGCTCGACGGCGGTTCCCGTTTCCTGACGTCTTCACTCTAAGGAAAGGGACACTACCCCGGAATCTTGACGCCAGACGTCAAAAACCTCTGAGAAGGTGAAAACACCAGGGAAGCACTCTTCCACTCATGTGGAGGGGGGAAAACAGCAGAAGAAACCCTCTCATCCTTCTTCTACTCCTCTGGTACATAAAGACAGTGCTGGGTCTTCCGATAAACAGCTAACCAAGTCCCCTGCACAAGCCCATAGGTCCAGCCAGGTTATAGCAGGGAAACACTCCCAGGAAAGGGTAATCCCCAGCTCTAAAGAATGGTCCAGTGAGGATATAGACAGGGTTATGTCTAGAATGTCATCCCTAGCGGGCTTCTATGCCAAGAACCCAGATATCTTCCTCTCCTATACCCCTGACGGGCCTACTCCCTCAGGATCTAGGGACCCGTTACCCCCTGGTAAGAAACCTCGAGTTGAGGCACCAACGCAAGGTCGGTCTTCTGACCCTTTCTACGTACAGCCATACACTCAGTATAGTCAGGATCCACTACAAGAAGAGGATCCAGATTTGGTAACGTTGGACGACCAAACTGGAGTGGACTACTATGGGGATGACGAGGACCAAGAGGAAGAGGAAGATGACCCAGCAGTCTACAGAGTAGACTCCCGGTAGGCAAAGAACCTCAGGTTACCGACTCTCCAGTCGACAACCAACCTCTCCTAAATGAGGTTTTGTCTAGAGCGGCTGAACACTTCTGCATAGACACCCAGGGAGCACAGGAGGAGAGGGACTTTGCCGAGGAACTAGTAGAGGAAAAGAGAGCCGTTGCTCAGGCCATCCCTATTCTCAAGTCTATACAGAGGAGAACACCCCTATCTTTGTCTGAGGCTCCCCCTGACAAAGCGAGCAAGATCACCTACGGGTTGGGAAGGAAAGTAGCCTCCACTTCCGCCTACCAGGCAAGGATCGCTAACTCCACCACTCTGCTGGCTAGTTAAAACTGCCACCATTGGGAGCAAGTTGCTGCACTTATAGACTCCGCACCAGAACCTTTAAAGGACCAGTTGACGCAGGTTGCGTCGGAGGGGAGAGCCGTGTCCGGTTGCATCCTTAAGGCAACCTGTGATGCCGCGGATAACGCCGGCAGGCTAATAGCAGAGAGGACTGTCATTAAGAGGCATGCTTGGTTAAGACAGTCACGGTTTAAACCCGAGACGCAAGCATCCTTAATCGACATGCCGTTGGAGCCTAATCTACTGTTTGGCAAGGCGGTAGAGGACGCATTGAAAAATGCTAAAGACTAGTATGAGACTCTGAAATCCCTGGGACAGTTGACCAACAAGCCACCCTAATCAAAGAGGGAATGGCAATTTTTGTCGCCCACGCGACCAAAATTCACAAAGAGGCTCCAACTATTCTCAGGGGCAGGGTACATCATGGGGTAATAACCAGCAGTCTACCCAAAGTTATAACAGGGGAAACAAGAGGGGCCGTGGTAAGGGAAGAGGCAGCCCCGGCATAGGCGGCACACCTCCCGCAAAACAGTGACGCCGAGATCAGGGTCCCTTCCCACGCATCTCCAGTAGGACGCTGCATTACCAGCTTCACCCAAGCTTGGGAAGGGATCACATCAGACAGATGGGTGCTGTCCACAGTGTCCGCAGGATACTGCATAGAATTGCTCGAGCATCCCCGAAACCACCCCCCACGACAAAAAGTACATTCCTTGGACCACCAGAAGATCCTCCTCGAGGAGATCGTCAATCTTCTAAAAAAGGACGCAATAGAACTCGTCCCGGGCAAACAGGTAAACAAGGGTATTTATTCAACTTACTTTCTTGTGCCAAAAAAGATCTAACAACGTGCCCAGTCTTAGATTTACGCCCTGCAAACAAGTATGTCAAGCCCCAAAAATGTCGCATGACTACTCTCCAAGAGGTAATCCCCCTCCTAAAAAAGGGATTACATGGCAACATTGGACATGAAAGATTCCTATTTTCATATTTCCCTGTTCCCAGCGTACAGAAGATTCTTGCGCTTCAAGGTGGACGGTCAGCACTACCAGTTCAAGGTGCTGCCCTTCGGTATAGCCTCGGCTCCAAGGGTATTCACCAAGGTTCTGGTGGTGGTGGCGGCACACCTACGCAGGGAGGCAATCCCAGTGTACCCTTACCTGAACGACTGGCTCATCACGGGGGAGACCCCAGCAATTTGCAGTTTAAACATTCAAAGAACGATCGACCTCTTCTTCGAATTGGGTTTCTCCATAAACGAGAAGAAATCAAGCCTGGTGCCACGCACCTCCAAACAGTTCCTAGAAGCTGTACTAAACACTCAAGAGGGTTTGGCCTTGCCATCAGATGAAAGAATTTGGAACATACTACTGCAGATTCCTCAATATCAGTCAGGTCGCCAGATAACGGTGCGCAAAGCTTTGCGTTTGCTAGGCATGATGGCATCATGTATTTACCTGGTCCTCCACGCGCGCCTGCGCATGTGTCCCATGCAAGAATGTTTGGCAAAACAGTGGTCTCAGGTAAGTGGTCAGTGGGCCGATCTAGTGGTCGTTTCGCCAACACTGGTACTAAGTCTTCACTGGTGGACAAGAGAGAACCTGTCAAAGGGGAAACCCTGTTAAAATCTAGAAGTACAGGCTGTAGTCACTACAGATGCATCCCTGTCAGGGTAGGGAGCACACCTCCTTCACCACACAGCTCAGGGTCTCTGGTCTCACACAGTGGCCAAGTATTCACAGCGCTTCGAGCCCCACCTGTTAAACCTGTCAGTGCAGATCTTAACAGACAGCACAACAGCGATGTTCTACATAAACAAGCAGGGAGGGACTCGTTCGCCAAATCTGTCCAAGCTTGCCCAACAAATTTGGATATGGGCACTCAGACGGAACATTTACCTGTCATCGCAACATGTTCCAGGGGATCTCAATTCTCTAGCAGACGCCTTGAGCAGAGATCCTCTCCAAAGAGAACACAAGTGGTCTCTACACAGAGAAGTCGTAGAAGACCTCTTCTCACCGTGGGGTTTCCCCACTATAGACCTATTCGCCACAAGAGAAAACAGACAATGCCCAGACTTCACATCCAGGTTTCCCCAGCCAGGCTCCAAGGGGAACGCCCTGTGGACGAACTGGTCAGGGATGTTTGCTTACACTTTTCCACCAACTCCTCTGATGAGGAAGGTGGTCAATAAGATGCACAGGGAATCGATGACGCTCATCCTAGTTGCTCCCATGTGGGCGAGACAACCGTGGTTCCCACACCTGCGCAGGCTAGTAACGTGCAAACCAATCAGTTACCCGTGCTGGTACAACCTACTATCCCAGCACCAAGGTCAAACAGTGCATCCTCAACCCAGCTCAATGAACTTGGCAGCATGGCTCCTGAAGTCATAGAGTTTGGACACCTCAACTTACCACAGAGGTGCATGGACATCCTAAAGGAATCTAGGAAGCCCAACACGAGGCACTGTTATTTTGACAAATGGTAAAGATTAGTTATCTGGTGCCAGAATAAGCAAATCAACCCGGTTGATTGCACTCCTTCCACTATTGTCACCTACATGCTTCCCCTGCTGGACGCAGGGTTGGTATTTAATTCACTAAAGGTACACCTGACAGCTCTGTCAGCATACATCACCTCCCATAACAAGGTATCGTGGTGGAAAGTACCAGTGGTTAAAGCCTTCATGGAAGGGGTAAAGCGACTCCACCCTCCAATTTCTAACCCACCACCAGGATGGGACCTTAATGTGGTGCTGGCTAAACTCATGGGCCCCCCATTCGAGCCCATGCATAAAAGCAGTCTCAAACACCTGACATATAAATCTGCCTTCTTAGTAGCCATTACATCGATAAGAAGGGTCAGTGAAATTCAGGCTCTCTCAGTGCAGGATCCTTTCTTTACTGTTCATAAAGCTAAACTGGTTTTACGAACACACCATAGGTTTTCACCTAGGTTTATTTCTAAATTCCATGTAAACCAGTCCATTGAGCTTCCGGCTTTCTTCCAAGAACCCCAAAGCTCAGCTGAGGTGAAACTACACACCCTAGATGTGCGTAGGGCGGTTCTATACTATGTAGACAAGACCAGGCCGCTAAGAAAAACAGACCAACTGATTGTCTCTGTAGCTACAGGCAAAGAGGGAGATCGCGTCTCTAAAGATGCCATCTCCAAGTGGATTATAAATTGTATCCAGCTGTGTTACTCCCTTTCTGAAAAAAACTTTGCCTTTCACGCCAAGAGCCCACTCTACAAGAGGAATTGGGGCCACTCTGGCTTTCATTGCAAATGTACCCCTTCACACCATTTGCAAAGCAGCTACTTGGAGCTCTATTCACACTTTTACTCAGCACTACTGCATTGACACTCATTCCAAGACAGATACTCAAGTGGGACAAGCGGTTCTCAGACATTTATTTGCTCATGACCCTTCTCACATCCCACCTCCTTCTTCTAACACTGCTCGCTAATTGATGCCCAGCATATGATCTAAGTAGATTCCACAAGCCTCAGAAGGGATACATTACTCACCGTAATCGTATTTCTGATGCTTGTATCTACTTAGATTCACATGCGACCCACCCTTCCTCCCCTCTGAGAGAAGGCGCATGGATGCTTTTAGTCTTATCTTTCTATCTGTTTGGATAATCTGTACTCGCGCTACTCCTCATGCTACCTCATGTCAGAAAAATACAATTTGAGGGTCCTAGACGCGTGTGGGATCATGGGTACAGTGGACGTCACACTAGGGATAGTATTACTGGCACGCCCTGTGTCGACGCCCATTTTTGAGTTTAAAAAAACAAACTGTAATACTCTGCAGCTTCCACTAGGTGTTGGCCTATGCACAGCATGTGAATCTAAGCAGATACAAGCATCAGAAATACGATTATGGTGAGTAATGTATCCCATATGGTAGTGGGGTAAGTGGTTAAAATGGGTGGGGATGGGGTTAAAAGGGTAGGGAAATTGGGGCATGGGGGGAACCCCCAAATAAAAAAAAGTACCACTCTGAATTTTACTTAGTTAAAATCACATATAACCAAAAATGTCCCTCTACACAGATGAAGTCTGCCCTCGACTGGAATCAACAAGCATTTTCTTTGTCATAGACATAACATTTCTTACTACCTTGTTTGTCTATACAAATGATATATTTTCCACTATTTTACTTTACAGGAGGTATGCAGTCTTTAAAGCTGCCATAGGGGCAGTGAAGTGACCAACCAATATCTGATGGCCACTGGGTGTGCCATCATGGCCCCTAAATTGTGTACAAAGTTGGAAAAACTTCCCTGACAAAAAAATTAAATCAATCCTTGAACATTGTAATCCACAGTTCCATGTACACTTAATCTCTAGGTTTCTTTCCACATTCCCATTTAGGGACACCAAGTCTCATTTCTGAAAGAAAACCGCCCAAGCAACACCCAATTTACTCTTATCGTTCCCCTCACCCTTGTGTTTTCTTCCATAAAACTGCAGGCAATCAACATAAAAATCCACTGATAAAACAACAAAAATATCCTTACGACAATTATACCAATCGGATAAAACAAGTTCCATTTTGTCTTGTCCAATACCTTGAGTCACTTCTTGGAAGTTGCAGTACAAATGCATGACCAAAATGTCTCTTATCTGTTCTTGTTTGGATCTGCGTCACCAAACAGGGGGAGAAATTTAGCAATGTCTGTACATTTCATGCTCACTATTTGCTACCACTAAAAGGACGCACCTGGCTATCCTAGATGCCACCCGCAGAGCCCTTTGCTGACTAATATGATGCCCTTCTAATATCACGGTATCGAACCAGAACGTTTCTTGCAAAAGAATCAATTCAGCACCTCCTAGATTGACAGTTGACTTATTTTCATGCGTAAGATGGGAAAAACCACTATAGTTCCAAGATAAAATATTAAAAACCTGGTCAGTTCAATCCAGCCGTTGGATTGGCAGCTGTCGGGGTCACGGCTACCCAAGAACAGTCTTCCGCCATGGCGTGAGAGCCCTGAACCCCGTCGGACAGCACAACCCTCCTGGCTGAATTGTTCCCAATCATACATGATACTGACAAAGATTGTGGGGGACTACACAGCTGTTTTAGGGGATAGTGAACATCATGGACACAAATGGATGTAAATTGTAGCACTGTTGTCTTAAATAGTCAATTGATGTTAACAGACATTTTTGAACTAAAGGCAATATAATGTCCAAATCCACAATTTCCAGCCGATAGTCAAAGGCAAGCTCCACTTGGGCTATATCTCCTGAGGTGATTATTCTTGGGGATGGAATATCATATAAGAGGAATAAAATGGCGCCATGATTCATAATAATGTTGTCTTCCTCAGGAAATACTGATTCAAGAGTAAAGTGGTTATTATCCAACCCAAAGGATTCAGGTGGCTGCTCTCGATTCTGGTGAGGCATAGAGAGGCGCGGACTGGGCCGCAACTGTCATGATCCCATGTAGTATACAGGACTCACCCTCACACAATCATGGGGAAGAGGTGTAGGAACACGGGTAAGGTGTGGACATTAAAGGTTGCTGGCTGGCGTAGGCGTTTATTTTTAAACACTGGCAACCTCCAACAAGATGGCCGCCAGGTTAAGACACTACACACAACCCAAGATGGCCCCCAAACAGTACATGCTGCAAGTATTCTTGGTGGTCTAGTGGTACAAGGTGCAGCCCAGGGCTATAAAACCACGCCCTGGGCCACACCCTGTGCTTAGCGTTTTTTTCCTGCTGATCACAAGCAGTGTAACGCTTGCTGGTCTGCCCGCTCCTTTTGTGAGTGCAAGAGGACTTCTGTATTCTGGCTATCCACCGGTATTTCTGCTTACCTGATTCCAGATTCTGCAGTTCGTTAATTCATTGGACTTCCTGCCGCTCTCATACTTACCCAGACTCGAATTAGGAACGGAGCGCACCATTGATCCACCGCAGTGTTTCTGCTCCTGAAAAAGAAGGAAAGCACTAGTAAGCATTTTGAAAACTCAAAACCACGTGCTCTCTGAGCCCCCCTCTAACATCCGCGTACCTGTGGTTTTGAGTTCCTATTGCCACACATCATTCGCTAGCGCTCCAGCGCCCGGCAACTCAGCAGCTGTTAGCGAGACACAGCATCACGGCTCCTACAGGGAAAGACACAGAAAAGAGACAAAAACGTTATTAGCATTATCAACGCGCGCACCGTGCAGCATCGGCCATAAAGACTTGAGTAACGCTACTGCATGCTAGAAGAGGACATTTGCAGCGCAAACAAGAACACTTACCTGTAAACAGCATCACGTGCGCTGCAGCTGGACTGGCCCACTTCGCCAGTGACAGAACTGGAACTGCTGCTTACCTGGCGCTTTGGGTGCACAACTTTGGTATCAAGGTGACACTATTGTCATAGCCCTGCCAGTCAGCCTACTTTTGGGCACATGAGGCAGGTGGGGGGAATATTGGAAAACAAACATAAATGCCCTTCATGTGTTTGCCCATAGGTTCATCCAGACTGCCCACCACCATATCTAATACTGAGGGACCTTAGCTTTTCAGTGGATCAGTGGGAAGGGAGTGGCTTGGACTACGCTTCCCATCTCAGAGGGCCACACCTCCAGGGTCCGGACCAGGCGCTCTGCAGGGCACCAGAGGTAAGCCTTACAGCAACCCTGGGCCTGCCAAGTGGGGCTCGAGACAAAAATATGTGAAGTTTTGGCCAGAAGGGACCGACACCAGATCCCCTCTCCCAGCCTGGCCAGAAACACACTACTCAAAAGCTCCTGTCATTGACAATTGTTCCCTCATATTGAACTGAGACACTGTGAAAATCTGATGTGGCCTTACTCGTCTCACCCATTAATTCAGCCGTTGTAATACAAAATTTCACAGGGGGACCATCTGCCCGCTGGTCTCCTTCCAAGTCTTGTCTCTTCAGAGTTGAAATAATTTGGGATGGAGCAGGCAATCTGCCATCCCAGTTTATTTGTAAAGTTCCTTGGTCAGGACTTTCGTGGACCGCAGGCCGACAGTTCGATTTCCCAGATGTTCCTCGCTTAGATCGACGCCGATTTGCCTTTATTAGATTTCAGAAAAATAGAAGCTATGTGTCTCCTGTTAGAATCATCTGCCACACGTATACGACTTTCTCCAATAACTTCTGCTTCTTGATCGCCCCTCAAATTTAAAGCACAAATAAACTTTGTTGATGTACTTTTATTAATCTGTTTGCTTTTTGCATTCTTTGACCTTTTAGGCTGCTTACCCTTTTTCTTCTTCCCAGCTCACCGACCTTCTTTCCTCCCCTCCTGATCAGGCGAGTCAATTATAATGGCTGGAGGTATGTAGTCGTCCTCAGGACCACAAGAGAACGAAGATGGCCTCAAAAACCTCCAAGAATTCTTTAGAGGGCAGGGTGTGGACTTCATAACAAGGTTCTGTGTTCACGTCATGTAACATTTCCTCAGCATTTTAGAGGGGCTTATTATTTCAATTGTTTTCTGCACACAGATATCTAGCTTAGTTTGCATATCAACTAATGATGCTGAATGAGACTGCACCTCCACTTTAATGGGCTCCTAAACCTTTATGACGGAATTCAAAAGAAATTTAAAGCAGCAAAAGTAGAATGGTTGGACGAAACCCTTGTTCTGTTGAGCATGAAGAGACAGTGGAATCAAGCAAATCATTCGTTGGTTTCGGGGCCTGCGTGACAAGTAACTCTGGGGTGTCCGATAAAGTGCTTGGTGAATGGGAAATCGTGTATTCCAATAATAAAGCAGGCACACTTTTTGGTGCGTTGATTTCCCCCAAACAGTTAACTCTTTTAGTGTTCAGAATGCCCAATTCCGCTCCCTGAACACTGAGGAATGGGAAAGATGAAGAGGTGTTCAGACTGAGATCCCCCAAACTTACGCTCTATCCACTCAGGAAAAAATCTGTAATGTGCCTCTTGATTGAAGTAGAGGACAGTGTATACTCATGGGAGCGTCCGAAAACGAGTACACCCAAATATTCGCATTATCCGAGTCTCCTGCTGCAGATACTGCCGGCATTGCCACAGAGAAAGTAGCACTTTGCACTAGGCCAGCAAGGCCACCTCTGCACTTTGCACTACATCCATTTCGATTGCATGTGGGTCATCCATTAGGTGTGCACTTTGCAGGAAATAGATACCAAAACGGATTCTTAATATCAATTTCAGTTACCTTCTATAAAATGTTAAGATTGCGGCAGGTCGGATGGGCCCTTTTGTATCGGGAGTCCAGCTCCGATCAAATAACAGTTTCAGTGAAAACTGTGCCGTAATTCCAGGTAGACGAAATCCCCTTCCAGCCGGCTGCTTAGAAGCCGCCCCTTTTGCCCACGGTTCACATGCTTGCCCACGGTTTAAGCTCCGCAGGGCAGGGGCTATAGTAATCACGGCACCCCAACAGAAAGCTGAGGGAGCACACAGGGAAACAGAACTAACACAGCCGACTGCAGTCACTTAGCCGCTATCCTCTGAGAATTGTGTTTTAATTGATGGGTTGAAATGGTATATTTTACAGCACAATGTTAGATAAAAAATGCGTAAAAAAGCCATGCAATTTACAGTCTGTTCAGTAGAGTAACACATTAAACAATCCAGTAGATTCTGGGTCACCAACAGTACACCGAAGCATTATACAACATTTCATAATGCCTCTGCCCACAATACCTCTGCCCACGATGCCTCGTCGTCGTCGGATAGCTTAGGGGCAACGTGCTTCGCTTGGAAACAAGACGACACGGAGCAACACAGGTTCGATCTACAGGTCTGTGCTTAGAAACCTCTGGCTATTAAGCGCGTTATAAATATATCGTATCAATATATGCCACCGCCTCACTGAAACAATTTCATGATGCTGCTCCTACAATATATGCCAGAATTCGCACTGTAAAAAACGTTGAAGATGCTATTACCTGCATTATACCACATCATTGCCACTGTCAAAACTTTTATGATGATGAACCTGCGCTCACACAGTATTGTAAAAGGTCTTGAGAATTATTTGTAAGTTTTCTTACTGTACAGAAGGAAAGCATATGTGCTTCGCTTCAATACAAAAAATGCTCATGGGGACAGTGGAAGGGGGGTGAAAAAGTGGACAGCTCTGATGCCCACCCCTCGTCACCTTTCACATGTAATGCCACAGAAGGGCAGAATTAACTTGTTTTGTTCAGGAACAGATTGTTCTGGTGTCCCCACCCACGATCCCCATTCACCAAATGTGTGCTGGCAATTATACATACATGGGGCACTTTGCCAGATTCCATTTGGCGTCCCTTTCCCTGTGTCATTCCAGCTTTCCGTGATTGCTCCCCCTTCTCTCTGCACGCCATCCCATCCCCCACCTTCGATTCATGTGTTAATGGGGTGATTCACCCCTGTATCCCCTTCAACCCACATGCTTCCCCTCCGTAGGGCTTCTTCCCCTTGCACATTTTCCACGTCATTGTCTTTGTGGGCTTTGGGTGCAAGCGTACTTGAAATCCCTTTAAATCCCACTAGCTTTCACCAACGCCCCAAAATACAGCAGTGCCACAACACGCCTGCTGGTGTCTGCCCTTACCATCTCTAGGCAAGCCCATGCAGCACTAAACTCCATTGGAGAGAAAGATGTTTCTTTTGATGTGTAGAACATCTTTGTGCGGGGAATCAGCGAGACACTCTTGCGAATATGGTTACATCTTTATGAACAACTCTTGTGCACTTTTAATTGCCACCACCTATATGAGGGTGGATCTGCTTAGAGGAAATTAAAGAAGATACAGCAAGAAGTATTTCTGGAAGACTTAGTGGTCTTCCAAAAATATCACTTCCATCACCACTAGGCTCATGGTATTTTTGTAATTGGCAGATTCGTTGAAGTACCGGTGATATTTCACCCCCAAAAAACACCTGGTCTAACTAGGCCCTAATTAACTTGCATGATGTTCGACTTTTCTCTGAAGCCAAAGTCAATATACACCGTATGTATTTGAGAAAAAAGAATGCTCCATTCTATTACTAACAGGTGGTTTATAGATCCCCCATTTACCACCTCCGGGCCAACCATGCACTAGCTCATGGTGGCACCTATGACGACTCCACTGTCAGTCTGGAGGCACATGCAGGGGACAATGACGCACTATTAACCAACAGCATACGTTTGTACACTTCAATTATGTGTATAGATTTTACTATACAATGGTTAGTGTCAAACGGAGAGACCCTAGCAGATTGGTTGACTGCTTTTTGAGAGTTTCTGGGTGCTGACTTTACACACATGGCATGACTGCGCAAATTGTCAATGGAAGTTGTAAACACAAAAATTAAACTAACAGACATAGAGATACCACCAGATCCATTGCAACGCTTGCTGGGGGTTTTAGCAGGTTTCTCTAGATCCAATTAAAGGTTTTATTGGATTTGCCATGGTTCTGGTCAGGTGCTATATTGCTTTACAGTGGGGGCAGCTGGAGACTCTATGGAACCAGCAGCTGTATAACATTTTCTAATGGATGGTGTCCTCCCACGTATTCCTGACACTTGTTGTACAGCTTCAGCTACTTCTCGTAATAAATGTTTGGTAGAGGGCGCTGTGCTTCGATGGTGCCGAGTCGATGTCCCTCGAAGGACTCCGTCGAGGGTGTCATCATCAAAGGCATAGATGGCACGCCCAGTGCCCATTGGCCTCAGTTCTGTTTTTCCGCGATAGCTTTGACGAAATTCGGCACAACTCACAAATTGTCATCTTTGTTTGAACTCCTCAAATATGTCTTCATCGTCGACAACGACTACGAAGTCGAGTTTTTAAAAATTTCGGGATTGCAGATCGGAAATGTCCCTAACGGACCCGCACTGTATCTGCTTGTGGTGCCTTGGAGCGGATCAGGACACCTCTGACTGCTCGAAGTGCCAGTACATGACTGGAAAAGCCTTGAGGGAACTGAAGGGGAAGCTGAAGGTAGACAAAACTCCTAAAAATCCTCTACCCGTAAAAGCTTTCACTGGCGAGTCGAGAGGAGACTCTCTTCGGAGGAAGAAGGCTAAGCGGTCCAGGTCGAGGAGGGGTTCATACCACTCTTCTTCGTCCTCGAAGAAGGCACTGTAGGTCGCCTTCGTCGACTACGTCATCGGATGCTTCCCCTGAAAGAGTTGCTTGCTCGACCAAAAAATCCCCTCTGGCCGAGTGGGAAGTCTTCAGGGCTGAAATGCTTAAGATCTTTGTAAAACAAAAACCTAGCCATGCTCCTACAGAGCCTTCGAAAGAAGCCGGAAAGGAAAGGTCTCAACCTAAGTCTTGCACGCCCTCGATCCTGGGGAAAAAGGCCTGATCCACATTGTGAGCCTTCCAGGCCTCGATCCGATGTTTCATCGAAGGATCACTCGAGACACTAACACAAGTCCAGATCGAAGTCATCGACGCCCGCAGCACCTTCGATGCCAGCCAAACCGATGTCAACATAGATGCCGAAAACTTCGACGCTTGCTATGCCATCTTTGCCGGCTGTGCCGTCGACACCGGGCACCCCTCCTAAAGTAATGACGCTGATAAAGGAAACCCTGACGACCACTTAGGCGTTAAAGCCAGTTATGCCAAAATCTGTCATTCCAGAAAAGACCTATGATCCACTGCCTAAGAAAGATTTTTTAAAATCTTACTTCAATTTGCGAAAGAGTCCAGGTTGAAAATTTACAAACCGCAAGTGGGGTAGATGGCTCACCTGAATTTGGGAAACCAGAGGCTGGCTGGGGAGCACACAGATGCATCCTATAGGCAGCCCATGTCAAAGGTGGTGGATTACATGAGTTGGAGTAGGCCCCCATTGCCATATGAACAATCAGATCCCATCTTGCCTTTCCATGTAGCCTTGCAGAAAAGGGTGTCCAGAAACTGGGAAACTCAGGAGTCCAATCTGGCAGTTGATAAAAACGTAACTAAGAAATACTGCGCTTCCAGTAGAGACCCCCGACTACCTGTGTAAACACCCCACTCCGGAGAAACTGGTGATGCAGGCAGCTACTGCAACATTAAAACAAGCGGCGTACCCTACCATCCCTCCTGATTGGGACGACAAATGCCTAGATTGTAATTTATAATGTTGTTTATAATGTGCCTAATACCCAGAGGTTTCTAAGTGCAGACTCAGGAATCGAACCTGTGTTGCTGTGCGTGGTCTTGCTTCCAAGGCGAGTATGTTGCCTTGAGCTATCCTCCTGAGACAAGATGGATGGGCAAGGAAGGTATTCGCTGCAGGGAGCATGGTACTAAAATCTGCCAACTCCACTTGTGCCCTAGCAAAGTTTAAGTTCTCTATGGGATTGCATTTCCATTGCAGCAGAGCACATTCCTGAAGGGGATGAAAGAGACTGCTTCCTAGCTATTGTTAGGGACGGCAACAAGTCAGTTTCAGGTTTGGATTCTGTGGATGGCATCAGCAGATCCATGGCTACCAGCACTGTTATGCGCAGATTTGCGTGGTTGAGAAAGTCAGGTTTTGCACCTGATGTGCAATCTAGGCTTCTCAACATGCCTTTTGACGGGTCTCACCTTTTTTTGCAACAAGGCTGACAAGAGCCTTGAGAAGTTGCGGACCTCAAAGGCAGCAGACAAATCTTTAGGCGCCACTATTAGGCAACCTCAGCCTTTTCGTCCTAGTGGGCAACCACGGCTCAACCAAGGCTCACAGCACCATTTTGAGCACCAGGTGTAGGTGAGTGTGCTGCCCCCATTCCTTTGACCCATTTTGGGCATTTCGAAAAAATTAAATTCATCCCCCACATGAGCACCAGCTCATTCCCAGTCCCTCCCCCTCATTTCGTTACCTGTGCCCGCCTCCCATCCCTCCAAACCACCCTGATTGGCCAATGGGTCCCATATGTTACATAGTGCTAGGGCAGCCATATGCCTGTTGCAACCCTGCAGCGAAGGGCTCCAAGAAAAAGGGCGACCCCTACAGCAGCAGCTCCAGACAGTGTCTGCAGGTGTCACCAAGGGAGGCTAGGCCCAGCCGTCAACCAGCAGCAACCATCGAGGTAGGTGTGGCCTGGGTGGGTAGTAGAGCAATCGCTGTACTCCAGAAGCCCTGCCACTCTACCTACCCTCAGAATATCGCACAGCAGGCTTTTAATACTAACCAGCTTAACAACTAGACAGGATTGTGAACATTGCCATTGCCACATTTAGATAGAATTGTGAATATTAGCTTGCATCACATGTAGACAGGATTGTGAATGTTAGCCAGTGCCACATGTAGATAGAAATTTGGAGATATTCATGCGCCACATCTAGAAAGAATTTTTAAATTGGCATGTATCACATCTGAGTCTCGGGAGGATAGCTCAGGGGCAACGTGCTCGCCTTGGAAGCAAGATGACATGGAGCACTACAGGTTTGATCCCCGGGTCCGCGCTTGGAAACCTCTGGGTATTAAGTGCGTTATAAATAACCTATCATATCTAGATAGTGAGACCACTAACCAACCCACTAACACACTCACCCTTCTGCATCCACCTCTCAAACTCTAACCAAACACAAACACACCCCTAAAGCACAGCAAACCGCACAAACTTCACTACACTGCAACAACAATTCAAATCGCACATAGTGTCGCACAACTGAACACAACGGCTACCAACCGAAAACCGCACCTAAGCTCAACCAACAGTGATAACGGAACTGAAGCTGCCAACAGCACATCACTGCTCTCTTGCACTTTTCCTGCCCGGTCCCACTAACTCACCCCACCCCCTTTCCTTTTCAGATCACCAGGGGACCACTCCGGTGGTGCTAGTGCGCTGTACAAATGTCCTTTAACATTAACAACCTTGGAGGGGTTGATCTTATCACTACTACTTCTCATTTGGAAGGGGTAGAAGAATGGCCAGTCAAAGGGGCCAGAGAAACTTTCCTCGTGGTGGACGAGGTAGAGGTGCAAAGCCAGCTCAAGCAGCAGCAGCCTCCTTACCATAGGCCACTGCATCAGCTGCCTCAAAACCGGTTTTGAGGTCTTAAGTCACAGTTCACCAGTGGGGGCAGACTGTCTCAGCATCTAGAAGAATGACAAGACTTTACTTTGGATGCTTGGGCTCTAGAAACCGTAGCCCATGGTTACTCTCTTCCTTTCATAAGGAGACCTCAAAACAATCCACCTGGGAACCACTCTTTGAGGATTCCGGATCTGCCCCTTGTGCAGGAAATTTTAACCCTGCTAGAGAAAGGTGCTATTTTTATTTATTTATATAGCGCCTAAAGCTCTCAAGCATTGGGGCGCTAACATGAAGACGTTGAGGCATTTTACCTAGGATCACAAGACAAGCGCTAAGGGGTCATTTAGAGATATAAGTCTTCTGGCTATAGAACCAGTGCCTGAAGCGGAGTGTAACAAGCAGGGGCGTAGGAGACACATAAAATCTGAGGGGGACAGGGGACATCTTGGGGACTTTGCTTTATTTATTTATTGTATTTTAGTCGAAGAACTTGACTTTTCACAAAATTGGAATTAAAATAGCAGTACGTATTAAATTACAAATATCACTGTACAAAACAAGAGAAAAGAAGAAATGAAAAAAGAAGAAAATGAAAGGATGCAGCAGCAAAGAAAATGTCTTTGTATGTTGCATTTCTGGATTTTTCATCCAACTATGAGCTCATGGTAAGAGAGAGGAAATAACAATTACTTCCAGTGGGCCACAGCTAAGACGCCAGCTCGTTAAGAGGCAGATCACCTGTAAGTGGACTCCTGCCAAATAAAGGAGTTGAAGCCTTTTCTGCCAACTGCAAGTTGCTACTTTTTTTGTGTGGGGCAAGGAGACATGTGCGTCTCTTGGATTGGAAAGATGTGGGTTTCAAAGAAAGAGGAAATCTTGTTTGTACCTCTGAGTAAGCCCTGGTATGGGAGTAGAGGGACCAGTTGTGTGATGTTGCTGCTTTGACTGTCCTCAGGGGGTTGGGGGTAGAGCAAACAAGGAGGATGAGCGATCGCAAGCCCTCCCCCTTATAAGCACACCCCAGGTCTGCGGCCGGATTTGTTGGATCCGGGGGATGCCTAGTAAGTGAGGTGTATGTGGACCCAGAGGGGCAGCCCGCTATGTGGGCTGCCCCTCTACTGCCCCTGCGAGTGCCAGGCCAGCCTCTCACGAGGAGTATAGTCCCTCTTATTCCATCTCATGCTGGCTTCAGAGCCTAGCCTTTCTTTGCCTTTGTTGTTCTGAATGCAGAGCTGGACTCTGTTCCTTTCTCGTTTAACATTTGCTGCAAAGCCTGATCTATTTGATTCTCTTATATGTTACTAGGACGGCAGAGCATGGGTCCTCTGCCCTGTTACATTATTCAAAGAGCCCCTCTGGCCTTTCTTTGCCTCTCCCTTGTCTCACTGCTTGCTTGCTTAATACATACCTCCTTGCTTGAACACTCAACATATTCTCCCTATCACATCAAAGGCAACTGCAGTCTGTCTTACCTTCTATTTATTCCGTGTCTTGAATTGGCCTCTTATTTACGCTTTTCTGTCGGCAGGGGAAAAGCATTTGCCAGTCACTGCCATGATGGTTCTACCTGGCCATAAGAGGGCAACAGCTAGCCAATATTGGAAGAACATGGGTATATTATGCCAAAGGCTGGCAACTGCCTTCCTAATGCCTACACAAGAGACACAACACTTGCCTTTGTTTCTAACATTAATTTAGTGGATGAAGAAATGCATGAGCACACATATTGCTTATAAAGGAAGGCGATGATGTCACACTTGGTTAAGCCATTTTGATCACGCCAGGAGCTAATTTCCAGCTGTAATTAAGCGATTACCTTTTAGACTTCTGGCTTTAAATAACATTAGTATCACCTGGAAAGCACAGAGGTTGCTCAACAGGGTTCCTGGAGCACAAGGGGTACCCTACTCTTGGGCATGGATGATTGGAGGGCATTCTTGCCCTGTTTTGGAGCCTGGCCCCTAAAGCCATGATGGGGGGAGGGACCTATTACTTTTGGTTGTACGTACCCTTTGAGGGTGGGAAGACATTGCCTCCTGCTTTAGCCCACTAATAGCTCTGCTTTGCAACTTTATCACACATACCTGTCAGGTGGCATGTAACTCAATGCTACTAATGTTATCAGCCTCAGAAGTCTGGAATCCTTTGCCACATCAATTAGGGTACAGGCTTGCCACCTGAGACTTACCCATGTCTGAGTCGGCATCTGTCTCCCTGTGGGGAAGACACATGCAGAAAGAGCAGGGCACAGTGCCCTTGTGGGTTTTTCACACTTCTTCCTCGGGGTGGGCACAATTCACTCCGCAGAGAAAGTGGCACATGCTGGGCAACATTCTCCCACTTTGACAATGTCACCCAAAGAGCGAAATTTGCCATTTGAAATACCTCTGTCAAATAATTATTGCGCAATCCACACTGATGGGTTTCAGCACCTGCTTAACGCGAGATGGCAATTAAGGGCATTTGCCAACGCACTCAAGAAGCACAGGACACCCTCTTGCCAGTGACATGTCATGCTCACTCCTTCTGATCACGAATTGGCATTTATCTGGGGTCATGTTAAATGTATTTATTTATTTATTACATGTGTAGCATCACACAAAACCTCCAAGCATCAAGGCACAAAGTAAACTGCATGGAGAGGACCACTTCCATTGACGCACATTTTTACTTTTCCACCACAAAATGGAAGATTTTAACGTAAAAGGCAGGTGAAATCAAATTGCTTTTCGACTTTGGAAGAGTGTAAATACCTCACACAATTAGCGATTGCTGGCGGAATTGCAATGGCTTCCTCTGGACTCTGCCTGCTTTTACCAGGTTTCATTTCCAAGCAGATCCCAGAGGAATCCCTTTCCTCATTTCCAGCATGAGAATCCATGATGGCAGTAAGGCCGCATTTGTCTGGTGGAGGGGAAAATACAGGGAGTCCTGGTGTGTCCACTCGGCTCCCGAACTCCAGCCAGAAAATACACGAAAACATGGCCCATTAAAAAAAGCGACAGTAATAGTGTTTTCCACCACTTTTTTTGAACCAATTGACCTGGAAAATGCTGTGTTGCATCGGAAGCTGAATGCATTCACTCTGCCTATTATTCCACCTGAAGATTAAGCCAGGTGCTGAACACAGGTGTTACATATTCCTGTGCACAATCTGAATTTGGAGAATTAACAACTGAGCTACCTTACAAATATCATCTCCTCTGGGGCTTTACTGTCTTAACCCCTTAACTGCAATGGGTATTTCCCCCCAGTGCCAAGACCTTTTTTGGTGATTTTGTTATGTCGCCATTCAATCCCTTGTAACTTCTTTGTTAGATGAGATGTCTCGGCCAAAGTTGCCCATTTGCGGGTGTTTTCCGAAAATGGCAATAAAATGTACAAAGAAGCCTGTGGTGTTTTCCTTGTAAGAGCTAGGAACAAATGGTTTGCTGTGCTGGATTTGCCATTTTTTAGGCTTTCAAGAACAGATTGAGTGGAAACCAAAATAACATATTTTGATATGCTTGTCCAAAAGGACATGCATCGACGGAATGGAAGAAAAGGGTAGGAAAGCTGAATGGGAAGCCCGAAAGGCATACATTTCTGAAAAGTAGACAATATTCCAAGTTTAGGAAGGGTTGATTTGCACAGATAACAACTATGTAGGGAAAGATTCCATAGTTTAGGGGAAATCGGGAAAATGACAGAAAAAAACCACAATGTCTGCACATTTCACTCTGGTCACTCACCGAAACACGCAGCCAACAACACATGGCCTACCTTCCCGCGTTCCCACAGGTTTCCCGATGAAAACGGTACCTCACATGTGTGGGTGCACCTGCCTGGGTGCAAAGGGAAAAGCCTAAAACACTGGTAACCGCAAGTCTTTTCGTACAGCAGATTTTAAGGAATTTTGCTCATGTGGACAACCTACAGATTTGGGCATAGGGTGTTGAAGCCACGATGGAAAACAGGGAACCCCATGCATTTCCGAAAAGAAGACACCCGTGGGAATCCATAGAGGTCTGACCTCCGCAAATCGCCCCTTAATTTATGACCCACTATCCCTGACAGTCTGAAATTTTGTGGAAAAAACACAATTTTCACTTTGTCTGGGATTGTGGGTAATACATTCTGGGGCAATTCAATCAAGTCAGACCTCTGTGGATTTCCACGGGTGTCTTTTCAGAAATGCATGGGGTACCCTGTTTTCCTTCGTGGCTTCGACACCCTAGGCCCAAATCTGTGCGTTGTCTCCCCAAACCTTTTGGGGGTTTCCAGTGGTTTAGCCTTTACCCTTTGCACCCAGGTAGTTGCACCCACACATGTGAGGTACCGTTTACATCGGGACACCTGTGCGAACGCGGGATGGTAGGATATGTGGTGTTGGCGACGTGTTTCAGTGGGTAACAAGAGGGAAATGTCTGAAAATTGTTGTTTTTTTCACTACATTTCAGACTTTGCCGGGGATTGTGGGTAATACAATCTGGAGCGATTCGCGCAAGTCAGACCTCTGTGGATTCCCACGGGTGTCCTCTTTTTGGAAATGCATGGGGTCCCCTGTTTTCCTTGGTGGCTTCGACACCCTAGGCCCAAATCTGTATGTTGTCCACATGAGCAGAATCTCCTCTGCCGAAAGGCTTGGGGTTACTAGTGGGTTAGCCTTTTCCCTTTGAACCCAGGTAGGTGCACCCACACATGAGGTACTGTTTTTGTCGGGACACCTGTGGGAATGCAGGATGATAGGACATGTGTTGTTGGCAGCGTGTTTCAGTGGGTGGCCAGAGTGAAATGTCTGAAAATTGTGGTTTTTCCACCAAATTTCAGAGACATTTCCCTCTGCCCACCCACCGAAACATGCCGCCAACAACAGATGTCCTATCTTCCCGCGTTCCCACAGGTGTCCCAACGAAAACCGTACCTCACATCTGTGGATGCACCTACCTCTGCGCAAAGGGAAAAGGCTAACCCACTGATAACCCCAAGCCTTTCGGTAAAGCAGATTTTTCTCATGTGGACAACCTACAGATTTGCGCCTAGGGTGTCGAAGCCACCAAGGAAAACAGAGAACCCCATGCATTTCCAAAAAGAAGACAACCGTGGGCATCCCCCTTTCCACTAAAAAAATCCATGGTGCTTTAGTGACCCCCAAACCCACCCAAAACAAGTTATAATTTGTTTTATTTTTGTTTTGCCCCTTTCCTAGGGGCAGATGGGCACATGTGTGTAGCCATCTGCCCCTGGGGGGGGCAAAATGTACTGCCCCAGGCTTGGGGGGTGGCTCTGCCAATATTTGCAGTGGCCTCCCCCCACTCCAAATGGATGGGGGCATCTCATGCACCCCTTCCTAGGGGCAGAAATATGCCCCCAGGGAAGGCTACGTAAGGTGCCCCATCCACTTAGGGTGGGGGGAGAGGGCCACCCCCCTTTCAAACACAAAAAATCCTGGTGGTCTAGTGGCCCACCCACCCCCAACCAAAACAAGGTATAATATATATATTTTTGTTGTGCCCTTCTCTTGGGGCAGATGGGCACATAATTGTGGCCATCTGCCCCCAAGGGGGTCAAAACATACTGCCCCAGGCTTGGGAGGGGTGGCTCTGCCAATATTTGCAGTGGCCTCTCCCCCCACCCCAAATAGATGGAGGGCATCTCATGTACCCCTTCCTAGGGGCAGAAATCTGCCCCCAGGGAGGGCTACATAAGGTGCCCCCATCCAGTTAGGGTGGGGGGGTGAGTACCACCCCCTTGCAAAAATCCCTGGTGGCTAATGGTCCCACCCAAAACTACGTTTTTTGTTTTTGTTTCCCCCCCCTTCCATGGGGGCAGATGATCACCCATCTGCCCCCAGGGTATTGCCCCCATGCTTTGGGGGCCAGGGGGGAGAGGGCAGTTTACATAGTAAGCAGCCCCTCACCCCACTTCAAAAACATATCCCTGCACGACACACCAAACACATATTCTGGGGGGGATAAATGACATTACATCCCCCCCACTTAAAATTGTGGGGGGGATTTGTCCCCCCATGGCCTACGCCCATGGTAACAAGGGATGACACTCCCCTTATTTTTTGATACCTAAGAAGAACGGAGTACTGAGACCCATCTTGGACTTGAACAAATTCCTCAGGAAGGACAAGTTTAAGATGGTCACACTTTCTCAGATCCTTCAGGCCCTCTAACTCCAGGATTGCGTTCAGGATGCTTATTTTCATGTGCCAATCCATCTAAAGCACAGAAAATACCTGAGGTTCGCAGTTGGCAGTTCTCATTAGCAATTTTGGTTTCTGCCATTTGGGTTAACCTCTGCCCCAAGGGTTTTCACCAAACTGATGGCAGTGGTGGCAGCGAGTATCAGGAGAGGGGGGATTCGCGTCTACCCCTACCTGGATAATTGGCTGATCAGGGAGCGATCTCCCGAACAAGCCCTGGATCATCTCAATGTCACCTGCCACACGATTCACAGACTGGGCTTCTCCCTCGAAGTCCCATATGACACCTTCTCAAAAGCTCCAATACATCGGAGCTGTACTAGATACATCCTTCGGAAAGAGCTCACCACCTGAGATGAGGGCTGAAGACCTTCTTCAGATGGTTACCAAATTTCAGAATGCCCACAGTCTACCGGCCTTTGATTTTCTAAGGTTGCTTGGCCCCATGGCATCCTGCATTTTTCTGGTGCCAGAGACTCTCCTGAGAATGAGATACTTTCAATGGGTTCTAAGAACTCAACAGTCCCAGTTCTCAGGAAAGATTTCGGACCTACATAAGATTCCAACCAGGGTCTCACAGGATCTTCTGTGGTGGGCCTCCGAAGAACGTATTCTGAAGGGAGAACCTTTTTGGCAACCATGGCTGGGGATGACAGGAGTGACGGACGCCTCACTCACAGGGTGGGGATCCTATGCCAACGATCTGAAAATCAGCAGTCATTGGTCTCCATCGGAGTCCAACCTACATATCAATCTTTTGGAGCTGAGGGCAGTCAGACTAGCGCTGAAGGCCTTTCTGGCCTTTCTATGGGGAAAGAATGTCCCGATAATGACGGTCAACACAGTGGCCATGTACTACCTCAACAGGAGAGGAGGTGTAGGGTCACTACGACTGTGCAGAGAGGCAGTGCAGCTCTGGTATTGGGCAATTCAAGAAGAAATCTCCCTATCGGCAGTTCACCTAGCCAGAGAGGAGAACACAGCGGCGGATGCTCTGAACAGGCAGAGCACATTACCAGCCCAGGAAGTCCTTAAAGAGATCTTCACCCTTTGGGGAACCCCTCAAGTAGATCTGTTCGCCGAGGTCAACCGTAAGTGCGAACTGCACTGCTCAAGGGAATTACCCCCGAGAGGAGCTCTAGGAGACGCGTTCATAGTGGACTGGGAATGTCCACTCCTGTACGTGTTTCCTCCAGTCCCTGTCATTCCTCATGTGATCAAGAGGTTGAGGAGGTTCGGGAAACACATAATACTAATTGCCCCAGATTGGGCCAGGAGTACGTGGTACCAGGACCTTCTAGACGTGTCCGTCTGTCCTCCGATGCGTCTTCCACAAAGAGAGGACCTTCTCTCGCGAGAGGATTGTCGTGTTCTCCATCCAGAGGTCAAAACACTCAACCTTCACGCTTGGTTTCTGAAAGGCTGAGATATAAGGATTAGGACCACCCGGATGACGTAATGGAGGTTTTGCTTACAGACAGAAGGCCATCAACAAAGTCTTTGTACTGTTGCCATTGGAAAACAATTCTGCAACTGGTGCAGGCAAAAGAATGTAGATCCTTTTCAATGTAAAACACCAGATGTTTTATCCTTCCTTCTATCTTTAGCCAATCTGGGGCTCCAGATTGGTACCAATAAAGGCTATTTGGTGGCGCCGTCCATTTTTAAGCGCTCATCAGAGGAATGTTTCTACTTCAAAATTCCACTGGTGACCCAATTTCTAAAGGGACTCACCAATGTGTTCCCCCCCATCCAGGGATCAAGTCGATGGTACACGCGGGGGAATGGAGTCCACCCACTTTATTCAGAGAGTGGACTCAGTCCCCCCAGCTAAAAGAGAAACATTGGATGTACTCTTTGAATTTATCAATTAAAGCCGACCTCTGGGATCAAACTGCAGTCATCAGGTTTGTAGCCCGGACACTTCACCACTGCACTATTAAACCTGATGAAAAATAACAAACTAAAGGTGAAATATCCCGTTTCGGTACTGCAGGTCCCAGGGAAAACATTTGTATTGGTTCTTGGAGTTTAAAACATGCACACCTTGTAACGTTTTGAAAAACACTATTAGAAGAAAATATCCTGTCTTGGTTTTGTGTGTGTTGATTTTGTGAAAGGTAAATGTCATTCGTCCTGTTCAATTTCGGTGGTAATACAAAGCCAATTTAATGAAATCTGCATATTTCACCTTGTTATGCTAATTTCTGGCAAAGTCACATCCCATTGCGTTTGTTGATGAGTCCCCCACTTGAATTTTTAGGACTTGACCCCTGCCCCCATCTCCTTTCCAGGTTCCTATTTTGGACCTTAATCTGGTTCTAAAATACCTAATTTGTGCAACCTTTGAACCTTTACACTCATGTAGTTTAAGTTTGTTAACCTTTAATACCATCCTATTGGTAGCTCCAACATCAGCCCGTAGAGTGAGCGAGTTGCAGGCACTTTCGTCCAAGCCACCCTTTACTATCTCCCATAATGATAGGGTGGTTTTAAGGGTCAAACCTTCATTTTTGCCCAAAATAATTTCTGATTTTCATATAGGTCAGAAAGTTGTTCTACCTTCTTTCTATCCCCCACCTTATTCTAGCAAGGAGGAGGAAAAACTACACAGGTTAGACCCTCAGAGGGCGTTAAGCTTTTACATATCAAGAATGTCTAAGATACGTGTTGATCAACTTTTCATTGGGTATACAGGTCACAAGCTGGGTCTGGCTGTTTCTAAACAGACCTTATCCAGATGGATAATTCTGGCAATCTCAGAATGTTACAGGCTTGCAGGGAAAGAACCTCCTGAAAGCTTAAGGGCCCATTCCACCAGGGGCATGGCTACCTCTACAGCCCTGCAAAAGGGTGTACCAATTAAGAACATTTGAGAAGCGGCAACGTGGTCTTTCATCCACACGTTGACTAAGCAGTATTGCCTGGAGTCTTCCCTTTTTAGGATAGTACTTTTCATTTTTATTTTAATAAGTTTTTATTAGTTTAATAGAATGTCAATGATACAAATATCAATACAGTGCTAAAGTCAATATGAACAAAGAACAGATAGTTAACATTAGTGCTAGGTAACTACTAGTAGCGATATTGATATAATAAACACTTGATAAAACAGTTATGTTGCTGTACATAAATGAAGGACCAGAAAAATAAAAATGTATAAGCATATATTGCTACATGAAATCTACAAATATTGTGATTATATGTGGGGAGACAAAAGAGGAAACGGATACATACTACAGACAAATGGGAGGAGGGGAAGAGTGGGTATAATGTGGCAATGCATCAGTCAAAAATACATGCTAACTGTAATTATAAAACAGGCCAAGGCAGTCAATAAAACATTTATAAGATAGCTGTAAAGTTGAGAGTAAATTAGTAGATTCAGGTGCCATGTGTAGTGGGTGGCATTGAAGCAGTTGAGATATCACCTAAAGAAAAACCATTTAGCATTATATTTAGGAGTAGAATTAAGATTGTTAGCCATACAAAGTTCCATTCTTTGAATGTGACAAATATAATTCCACCATCCTCTAATAGAAAGAAAGGGAATATTTCCATTTGGCAGCGATATATTTCAATGCTATAACAATGAATAGATCATACAGTTTGGCTGATTCTGGTGAGATGTTGGAAGTTTTAGCTAAACTTCCTAAAATGATATTTAGAAAGGATAGCAGGATATTCACAGAAAAAACGGGTCTGATGAACTTCCATACATCCTGCCAAAAGCTGAAGGTAAATGGACACTCAAAGAACATATGTATATATCTGGCAGGTGTCATGCTGCAGGACCAACATTTAGAATCAGTTATTTTTAGACTTTGCCAGTTTTGCAGGGGTGATAAATGCTCTGTGGATACAGAAGAAATAGTGTTGTGTGATATTTGCTGATACCGATATATTTTTGATTTTAGAGAACAGAAGGGACCATATATGATCATCTAGTGTGCAGCCAAGATCAGTTTTCCATTTGAGACGAATTGAACAAACTTCAGAAGTGTCAGCAAGAACATTGTAAAATTTTGAGGCTCCGACGTCTTTGACCATGGTGAATTGTAATAGTCTGGAGAGAGAATCTCATAAGAAAAGCGAGTGAGTGCATCTATGCAGGAGTTGACTAGCCTGTTATAGAATTCCAATTCTGCCTTGGGGATGTCAAATTGAAGTGATAGTTGATGAAATGAGAGAATGGATGGGCCATGAACAATGTGTTGAATAAATCTGATGGCTTTTTTTAACCATTATCTCTGACTTAAGACCTTGTTATTAATCACAATGTTCCTGTTGAACCAACGTAATGGGGAGAGGCACTTATTGGGAGTTTTAAAATTAGGAAAGAGAAAAATGTATAGGGCTGAGACAGAGGCTTTGATGGGAGCAGAGATCAACAAGGATACATGTTTAAATATGTAAATGAGGTCAGTAACATAAGGGTGAGCCGAATGCCTCTCTAAAGTACACCATGTGGGGGTATCAGAAATGTGTGGGTCAGCAAACCAGTGACGGGATTGTTTTAGAAGAAATGCGGAGTAATGGAGTTTAAAATCTGGAAATCTGACGCCACCCATGTTGTTAGGTGTTTTCAACTTGAGCAAGGCTATTCTTTTACATTTTCCAACGCCCCACAAAAAAATCAATAGAATAGATATATTTTAAAAAGGACAGAGATAGGGGATCCGAAAGAAGCTGCAAGTAGTATAAAACAATAGGAGAAAGCATAATTGTAATAGTGTCTAATCATCACCACCATGAAAGATAGAGGGGGGGCATCTTGAAGTTGGATCTTTAAGCTTTTCTAACAAGATCTGAGTATTGAGTTGTATGGTATCTTGGATGGTATGGGCAAAACGGATACCTAAATATTTAATGGAGACACCACACCATTTGAAGACAAAGGAATTGTAGGGTCTTTATCTGGTTTAGGGAATATGATGATTAAAGCTTCTGAAAATGAGCCAGATGTTGATTTTTGAGTAATAAAACAGGAGAAAAGTGTTTTGAGCTTTGGGGAAAGGGACTTAGATAGACTATCATAGAATTGAGTGGATAAGCCATCGGGACCTGGTACTTTACCTTTGCCCAAGCCTTTTATAGCCAGCGTGATCTCCTGAAGTGTAATCTCATTGTCTAGATGAGAAAGGTCAGTTTTTTGGTATGCTGATCTACTAATACTATTGAGAAAAGACTCAATGTTATTATGAGGAATGTTTTTTTTTTCAGGAGTATATAGATCAACATAGAACTTTTTAAAGCAGTTTAGTATATCATCAGAGCGATTATACGAAATGCCAGAGGTATCTTTTATATGGGATATGTGAAACCTTCCTTTCTAATGCCTTGCCTGCTTTGTTAGATGTATGATAGGTTTTTATTTTATATTTAAGAATGGTCTCTGCAGCAAGATCAGTAATATATTTATTGATTTGGAAACGTAGCTTTAAGACCTGACGAAGATTTGCTGGCCTAGGGTTCTGATAATACCGTTGCTCAGCTTGGGTGAGTTGAGAATAAAGATCATCTAAGTGTTTTTTTCGTAGTTTCTTTTTTTTGCCCGAGAAAACCATGATGTGACCTCATAGAGATGCTTTGAATGCTTCCCAATTATTTACAACAGAAAAGTATTGATGTGGAAAATGTATGTACCGATTGAATGAACAAAGGGTCTTGTAGATAGAAGTTGTTGAGTTTCCATCGGGTAGAAGTTTTGGTTATGTCTGAAAGACAAAAGGAGGTACTTACTGGGTCGCGGTCTGAAATAATATTAGAAATGTTGGCATAGACAATGGAACCAGTTAGGGTTTTGGTGGAGAAGATATAATCCAGGCGTGATAATGTGTTGAGGGGGTGAATAAAAGGTATAATCAAGTTGTGTGGGGTGGGACAACCTCCCAGTGTCATTTAGTCCTGTTTCAGCTAGACAGTTCTTGAAGGTCTTATGGGTTTTGTTAGTTTTAAACATACAGCTGGATTTTCGATCAAGAAATGGGTCAAGGACCTGATTAACATCACCACACGTAATCAGATGGTTAAAGTTAGTTTTGAGAATCATTTGTTTGACAGAAATCCAAAAGTTGGGATCTGGCATTGTAGGACTGTATATGTTTAAAATGGAAGCATGTGTAGATCCCATAAGTTTCACCCAAACCCATCTGCCGTTAGTATCAGCACCTTGTTCTAGAATTTTAAAGGATTGTTTTTTACTAATTAATATGGCAACTCCATATTTATTTTTTTTTTGGCTACAGGAGGACTGGAAATAACCTCATTAACCCAAAGGGACTTAAGTCTCATAGTTTCTTTATTAGATAGGTTTGTTTTGTGTAAACATGCAACTGATGGTTAGAATTTATTAAGGTGTGAGATGATTTTACACCTTTTTATGGGATTATTACAGCCTTTAATGTTCCATGTGATACACAAAAAGATCATTAATCATATCAATAGTGATGGACATAAAGCTTGATAATATTACATAAGTTAAGATTCAGTACAGTAGCAATGCAGTATAAAAGATAGATACCCAAGTAAAGACACATAAGGTTAAAACATTGGGGGTCAGGGAAGAGGGTAGGGAGTCTGATCATGTGCTGTATATTTATAAACAAGGAAACAAAAATGGCGGAAGAGATCAGACATGACAAGGGAAAAAAGGGAAGGAGAAAAAACATTGCAGGGATAGGTAACGCCTTCTGTCGTCAAAAGGAAAAATAACGACTTACTGTTCAAGATGGGTGCAGCTGCAGCGCCAGCCGCACCACCTTATAGTAATTGAATAGCAATGGCATTAAGTAGTAATAGAAGAAAGAAAAAACAGGTAAAAGGAACATGTTTTCAAGTAATGGTTAAGGTTGAGGCATTAGTAGGGGAGGATGTATCCATGCCTTCATTTTTTATGGATTTCATGAACATTCTTGGGTCGGCTGGGTCATCAAACAAGGCTGTGCAACCTTTTTGCATAACTTTGAAAGAACACGAGTGGTATAGCCCATATCGGATACTAAGCTGCTTTAGGGCAGGGCGATAAGATGGGATAACGTTTCTGCGCTTGGCTGTTCTCTTGGCAACATCTTGAGAGATTAATAACTTGTTTCCATGCCAGATGAGGGATTTACGTTCCTTAGCTGTAGATCTAATGAGCTGAAGCTGGGAGTATTCCAAGAGGTAGAAAATAAGTGTTCTGGGTGAAGGACGAGAGGTGATGGAGGTAATAGGTTGACCAATTCTATGACCACGCTGTATGTTAAATGCTGTGTCCGGGGATAAATGTAGTATGGCAGGTAAACATTTTTGCAGGAAAGCAATGGGATTTGGGCCTTCAGAACCTTCAGGGAGACCAGGAATTCGTAGATTGTTATGTCTACTGCGGTTTTCTAAGTCTTCGTTATGTTTTTGGAGATCTTTAATGGACTTTTCAAGCTGTACAACTCTGGGGGATAAATCTTCTATTAATCCCACTCTCCTTTCCACTTCTTCCACCCTATTGTCAAAACCCTTCCATCTCATCGAATTGTTGAAGCTAAAGATTTGTGGTCTCGATGAAAGGTTTACAAGCTCTAATTTCAGCAAGTATGGCTTCGATGGCAGGGTCAGAAATACGTAGCGGAGGAGGTGAGTCACGTTTAGGTCTCTTGAGGTTTGTCGATGCAGAGCTGGTTTCTTTTGCCGTAGTCACATTTTTTTGATTGCCTTTGCGATCAACCACTTTTAACTGTGCTTGTAAGCCGGATTTAGGTATCAATAGCCAGAACAGATTTTAAAGCGAGGATCCAGTAGTTGAAGATCAAAAATATGATTGTGCTGTCAACAATAGTGTTATACGACCTTTAATAGTTGTATAGAATGACGTGCTGACAGGGCTTATTGGGTTCATGGTGGTGGTTTAATGTCTAATAGTATGCAATTCTTATTTCCATATTATACAGACTACTTATCTCAATAATTCGAGATCAAAGTGAATAAACAGATAATAATGAGCAGACTAAGATGAGAAAAAATAATATAGTCCCACCAATTTATATGAAGAAGTAAGCAAATGTCATGTATTCCAACCGTAAATCCGGGCTTGGTGAAAGGTTGTGCAGAAATTAGGCGAAGAGCATCAAGGTTCAGATGGAAACCGCAGAGGTTGTGGGTGATGAGGAAAGAAGCAGTAGATTTAACTCTTTCCTTTCCTTAGCATAAGAAATGCCTTGGTTGCATTTAAATTAGATGTTAAAATAGAGATGAGCGTGCAAATAGTAAAAGGCAGCATGGATTGGCTGAGGTCTTATTAGCAGGATACTTAGTATACTGTGATATTAGAATGTTTCCAGGGTAAAAAATATAACTGACAGCAATACCCCCTTCTGCTGCCAAAACATTCAGTAAAAACAAAGTTCCAGTGAGGTAAGCTATTATGCAATGGCTTTAAACTTGCTGCATTTCATGCGTAGTGTTGTCTTCAAGTTTAAAATAAATGGGGAAAAAAGAAAATGTTCTTATTTTTATTCTTTCCCCTCCTGCAGTTGGCCTGCAGTACCAGAGGTGGCGTTGTGAGATTGAGGAAGTCCATACGGCCGAAGCCGGTGCGTCGCGTAGAAAGGAACGCCGCTCCTCCACATGAGGAGTGGCGCGTCACCGGGCTGCGGTCGTAGCTCCGGCGTCGTCATAACCTTCTGATCTGCCAAGCGGCGATAAGACCTCCACGATAGTGTTCATGGATGCAGGGGCGCTTGATTATAAAGAGAGGAAGGTAGAGCGCCAGACAGAGCATATAAATGCCAATATAGGTAGTGGTGAGACAGAGCTGCTGTGCTAGGCGGCCATCTTCTTCGGTGTTCATACACGTCCCCCACCCCCCCCCAGCGTAGTACTTTTGACAAGGCAGTCCTGCACCCCGTCCATGAAAATATATGAATCCAAATTCTACTTCCTGCTCCAAACCAAATACTGCTGTGGGAGTCTGTCAAAGATGAGGAATGTGTGGGAGGACACAATCCATACGAAGAACAAGTTACTTACCCCTGGTAGTGTTCTTTCCACTGGATGTTCCTCCCATGTATTCCCCATCGCCCTCCCATCCTACCCCTCAGTATGATTTCCTGTGCTATTACAGCTTCCTTTCCATCAATTTGAGTACGGTCAGTCGTGTGTTTTGTGGGTATCTCTGGTGGTAAAGGTGAACAACAGAACTGAGGCCAACGGGCAATGCACATGCTATATATGCCTTCAATGACATCACCCTTGACGGAGGCCTTCAAGGGACATCGACTCGACATACAGCGCCCTCTGCCAAATGTATTTTTCCAAGAAGCAGCTGAAGCTGGACTACAAGTGTCAAAGATGAGGAATATGTGGGAGGAACATCCAGTCGAAAGAACGTTACCAGGGGTAAGTAACTTGTTCATCTGCTGTATACCTTGATACAGGAATGGAACGATGATTCGGAAATTAGTTTTGTTTCCTCTTTGGTTATTTAAAGTCTAAATTGATTTGTGCAAATAGATGATTGGATGTTCTTTGTTACACATGTTTTGATTAACAAATAAGCCATAATTGTTTGTTGTACATTAGAAGTTATCTAGAAAAAATCAAATATCCCCATAAAAAGGCCTCTCCCATCCAATACAAATTGTAAAGTTTCTGTGAATACTATTGCCATTAATACAAGGGAGAGTTCAAACCAGAGGTAGCCAATACAACTATCTTTACATCTGGTCAAGCTCCAGGAATGATGAGTGACACATCTCACAGACTAGGACCCCTGACCAACACATACATTTCAGGACCAAAGAGCAGTGCATAATGTGTACTAAAAGAGGTGGGGTGGCACAGATGCCCACATTGATGATAAATGTTTCCACCCCAAAACAGTAAATTTGGCTTTTAGACCATTAACGAAATGTCTATGCCTTGAAATTCTCTGGTGATTATTTATACTTTGTTTTATTTACAAGAATTATTATTCTCTTATTTTCCTCAAAGGTACATGTTAATTAATTCATCTTTTATAATATGCCTAATACCGGAGACCAGTCTCTAAGCGTGGGGTCGGGATTCAAACCTGTGTTGCTCTGCGCCCGGCTCCTTTGGTTTGTCAACAGCATATCGGCAATATTTGTAATTTTATATTGCAGACTTGCGCTCCTGTAATGAGCTCTCAGCAGGTTAAACCCCATCAGACTCCAGCAACAGTTGAGCAAAATGATGCAATTGCAAAATTATTCTATCAGTTTGATGTAAAGGAAACATCTCACCATTTACTTATTTCTCATTTGGACCTCCATATATGTGATGATATTCACTCCACAGAAAAAGGTACGTTTCACTTTTAAAGCAGCCGTCAAAAGCTAAATGGGGATGGTTAACTTCTAGTCCCATTGATGTTGAAACTGTGTTTTCCTATGAATGTTTGATGTATTTTGATATGCTTTTGCAGCGGCTGGACATTGTTCCTTCCTGTTCTTCACTGTACCCATGACCGACGCAGCACCCCTCACCACACACTTTTACCCTGTTGCGGCATCCCCTGCCTTTCTCGCTTTGTCCTTCTGGGTGTCCCTTCCCTTACCATGGCCTGTGCTCCCTGCTTCTTACTTTGTCTTCTGTGCCAGACAGTACTAACTGCCCATCAATGAACTCAGTCCCTACTGTGCTTCCTGCTCCTCCCTACCTTTTTATAATGACATCACCTTTCAATGCCTTTTCTTATTGTGACCCTTGTCACCCATAATATGACCCTTGTCCCTCGTGGTCAGATTGTTTTGTGTCCCCAATCACATGCACCCTCTACTTCATATTGTGTGCCAGTCCCTTGTGAGTTTTATCCCCTCAATACTGTCTACCTTCACATTCCTTCATGCCTGTTACTCTGTCACAACATGAATGCTTTAGCTTATCAGGGCCATTTTGATCTGGCTTCCTCCTCATCTTTCATGTTAAAAACCTGGTGATCTAAAAAACATAGAACCAACACGGTATGACGTTCTTACATCAGCAGGCTTTTTTTCTTTGTTTTTTTGCTGAAAATATTCGCCCAAAAAGAATAATTCAAAGATATGCGTGGCAGGGAGGGTGGGGTAAGGGGAGTTAAGGGTTAGTGATAATAGGGAAACGGGATTGGGGGGGACCCCCTCAAATATAAAAGTATAAAGAGTTTTCTTTGTTTTGGAAAAAACAAAACTGGGCACCTAAGAACATAGAACCGTTAACAGCATGTCAGCCGTCCAAAGCCCATTATTTGTCTGCTGGTTGGTCAGTTGTCGCATTTATATACTAAAATGCCCTCCTCTCCCATAATTCACAACTGAAAACTCTCCCAACTTCCACCTCCTTGCACTACAACGTAGAAATGTTAGTCACACTTAGAAAATGTAGACAAACTTTAGCTGACTTCCAGCTCCCTCCTGTATAAAGCCGGGGATGTTTGGTAGCTGTCAGCTAATGCCCAACAGTGATTGCAGCCTAGTAGTTTCCAGACCAATACATATTCCCTTTCTTTGGTTTTGCTCCACCTCTTGAGTGCCTATGTCATTGTGGCTCTCTTCCCACGACCCACCCACAATTCTCCCCTACAGCATCCTTCAAGAATTCTGTGACCCTACATTGTTTTTTGTTATTATTTTTTATTTATTTGTTTATAGCCGAACTTCGACTTTTACAAAATGCATTCAGAACCCTCGGTGTTTCCAATGCCAAAAACATGTCATTACCGGCAGAGCGTCTCCACCAAAAAAAATCCTCAGTGTCTAACCAACTCATTTAATCTACAAAGTGCGAGAAATGTTTACTTCTCAGAATCCTATTTGCATCACATAAAATCAAAACAGGTTTCAGATTCTGAATTGAGGAGCTTAATTCTACTGTTTGGATTATATTGAGTCTAAATCGCAACATAAATTCTGTTCTCCATCTTGGGTTTGGACGTCTCCTGAAATAGGGGAGCAAATAGCCGATAGCTGTGTCAATTAATGGGAATGACCTAAAAAAAGGTTACTTGATAATCCTGGCCTTGGTCTCAATCAAATCACTAATCATTATTTCATGTTTTACTTTCAAAGCATTCTCTAGCAATTTATACACTGTTTGATCACATTTTGCCAACATTTCCAAGGTGTCATTCCTTAGATAGGGCCCCACATATAGTGAAATCTGTTTCGTGACCAAAATAGCTCAATAAAGTGGCACAACCCTCCAGTCCAAGTGAGCTCCCATCGAATAGAGGCCCAATTCGCACCTTAAACGTGCAAGGACATGGGGAGGCCTAGAACATTTTTCCATATTCTGCCTTCCATCCCTGTCCAATTTACCCTACGCGAGTACGGTTGGGCGTCCATTCCTTAGAGCACACTGGATGACTTTTCCTTTATAAAACTTTTTAAAGGAAGCAAGGAGAACCTACAAGTAGAGTTTAGGATTTTTTTCATTTGACTCTGTAGATGTAATAGTTTCTCATCTACAGCCCCTTCCACCATTCTCAATGATGGGCTCGCTCTCACATGCATTCCTAAGTATATGACTTATTTTACCTAGGGAGTGTATGGTTGCTTAATTTCCACTCCTATTTAGAGATCTTTTTCAGGTGATTACTAAACACCAATATGTGTGATTTCGCCCGGTTCACTAGTAGATCATTTGAGACCGCATAGTTGACCCTACATTACCTTTTCCCTGATACATTTTTCTTACAAGAACAGTGCATCCTGCCCCAGGAATTTAATTCCCTCAATGGCATCTTGTGAACTGTATTCCATTTTGAATCCTGGGGCGGTTCTGTTCTCCTCCTAGCAATGGTTAGAGGATTTCATAAGGAAACTGCATCATAGTCACCCCATGCTTTGTCTTTTGATCATGTCAAGTTCTCCCCTGAATTGCATTCATTGTTTTGTCCTGGATCATGGAGTCTGCTGCTATCAAGACACTGCTGGGACAGTCCTGTTCATCGTTCTCTGAGATTCATTAGATGGTCAATGTTCTTTACCTGGAGTCTTCCTTTGAGTATCTTGTCTTCTCTGCTATGTCATCATCTGGGGATCATCACAGGTCACTTCTCACTAGCTAGTCCTGTGCTTCCTGTAGTGTTTGAAAGATGCTGGATCTCCCTCCATGCCAAATTTATCACGTTGGCAGGATCACACACTTAACTATTATCAGCCTTTTTGCGCTTTCAAATGATTTATGCATCTTCTAGATGATCTGCATGTACACAGGAAATATCATAATTGTGACATTGCCTTCTCTGATTGGACTCCATCTTCTAGCCTCCTGTATTATGACATACATTCTCTGAAGTTCAATATTTTCATGACTACTGCTCCAGGTTTTTTTAAAAACAATTTTTTATTGATTTTAACAAACAAAAGCAGCCAAAAGAAACCAGGCAGTGAACATCAATCATAGCATTGAGTATTATGTACAGTATCATGATATGTCCACTGCCTCTCTGTTACCCTCCTCCCTATCCAGAGCTTACCCCACTTCACCATCTTCCACAGCTTTATCTGGGGGTACCCCCTGGTAGTCCCTCCAAGGAATCCTCGTCTTCTGGGCAGGTTTGGGCAGTCCCACTCAGTGTAGCCGCTAAGTGCCTCCAGGCCATCAATGGCTCTGCTTCTTCATCCCCCTGTTGACTGTTTCGCTCCACACCACCATTTCCGCATCCACCTATTTCTGCAGGTCGTACCACCAAACTTCTACCTTTGGTCTATTGTTCGCTTTCTAGCCCATGGAATTTCTGCTCTTGGCAAGTATATACGCCAAGTCTGAGTTTACTCACATGTTTCAACGTGCGCGGCCTAGAAACCCCCCCCCCATCCCCCCACCATGCACGCCCACAAAGATTTCACATCCAGTTTAATCCCCTTCTCGGTCAAACAGTGGGCTACCTCCCTCCAGAATATCCTTATTTCCGGTCACGCCCAGAACATATGTATCATTCCTGCGTTCACCTCTCCACATTTAGGATATGTTTGTATTCCTGCATTCTTGAACCGTGCAATCCTCTGAGGGGTCATATACGCCCTATGGGTAATACATAACTGGATTTGTTGCAACCTCACGTTCCTGGCCACTTTTTTGTGTTATCTCTGAACCCTCACCCACAACCCATCACTCATAGATTCCCCGGCTTCCTCTTCCCAGTCCCGTCTCAACTGGAGCACCTCCTTTCCTACCCTTGACATCAGCAGTTAGTACATTCGGGAGACCTCATGGCCTCCGTCTCATATATCATAAATTGTTTCAATGGCTGTGTCGGGCTGACCCTCTAGTACTGTTTTTGACCATGTGTCTTTCACTTTCCGCACAAACCTAGTATAAGTGATATACTGTCCCCGGTGTAGACCGGTATCTTCTACCAATGTGTCAAATTCCACTGCCTTCCCATCTTGCCATACATCCCCCAATGTTGCTCTACTGATCGGTTCCCAATGCCTCCGGATTATCTTCCTCAATTGCTCGTCCACTCTAGTCGGTGCCACTAGCGGCATTTGTGGGGAACATGGTGTCGGGTTCTCCATTACCTGGCAGGCCTTCTGCCAAATCGTTCATCCCAATTCTAACATTCTTGTGCACCCATCTTGCTGTGATTTCGGCAACCATATCCACTCTTTTAAGAAAAATGGAGCACATTCTGCCCTCAACAATCTGGACTCCGATGTTGAGTCCTCCGATAACAGCCTGGCCACATATTGTAGTTGGCTAGCCAGATAGTAAATCTCGAAGTTGGGCAATTTAATGCCCCCTTAGTCATACGTGTTTTGCAGTTTCCATAGTGCTATTCTGTTTCTAGTGTTGTGCCATATGAACCCTCTACATATACTTTGGAGTTTAACAAAGAATCGCTTGGGTATTATATATGGTATATTCTCAAAAGCATGCAACAACCTAGGCAGCACCACCATCTTTAACAATGCCACTCTCCCCAGCATGGTCAAAGGGAGCTTGACCCAGAACCTCATACTGTTTTCAATGTTAGCCTTCTCTGTGTTTTGTATGTATTCGGCCTTGACCGTGTGATATACATCAATCCCCAAGTATCTAAAGGTCCTCGTCTCCATTGTATTTGTAATACCAGCAGTTCCTCTCGTGGTATCCCTCTATATCTACCTAGGGGAAATATGCATGATTTCTTGGGATTCACTGTTATGCCCGACAGCACCGCATATCGCTCCATTGCTTCCATAATATATTGTAGGTTCTATTCAGGATATCTCAAGTACAACAGCATATCATCAGCATACATTGATATCAGGTGTTGCCCTCCCTTCGTGCTGATCCCCCACCTCTCCGTATTGTTGCCTCGGGCATATTGCCAGGGTTTCCAGTGCTAGATTAAACAGCATCAGGAACCACAGGCATCTCTGCCTAGTGCCTCTACTGAGTTGCCATCGATCTTAGATGGTCGCTCCCGTCCTGACTTAGGCCAGCGGTGTACTGTACAGCAGTTGTACCCACTTGAAGTACGTGGGCCCAACCCCATATTACTTCAAGGCCGCCATCAACCAAGGCCATTTGACAGAGTCGAAGGCCTTCACTGCATCTAATGAAATAATTGCAACCTCCTGTGAGTTCTTTTCAGTTTGTTCTATGACATGATGGAGCCTTCTGAGGTTGTCGGATATGCTTCTGCATGGGACATACCCAGTCTGATCGGGATCTATATGTTTGTTGATAACCAGTCTCAGCCTATTCGCCAGCACTGCCGTGAGTATCTTGCTATCTTGATTAAGTATAGATAGCGGTCTATATGACCCGCGGTCCATGCTTGGCTTGTTAAGCTTAAGATGCGGGATAATGATCACCCCCCCCTTAGACTCCGGCAGCGTCCCCTCATCCAACGCTTCATTTAGCATTGCTAGTAGCGGGGGGGAGCAACTCCGCCTTCTATGTTTTATAGAACTTGCTAGGTAATCCGGCCGCCCCTGTAGCCTTACTAGTGGTTAAAAGCTTGATTCCTGCTTCTAGTTCCTCTAACGTAATCAGAACCTCTAAGTTCTCTCTCTGCTGTCCCCAATTTGGGAAGGCCAATATCCTTCAATGTTTCCATCACATCAATCTCTTCACCATCTTCAACGTCCTTATACAGTTGCTGGTAAAACTCTAAAAAGCCCTTGTTCACTCCTTCTTGAGTATCAAGTATTTGCCCATTCATCCCCCGTACCGCTCTAATCGTTTGTCTGGGTGTCTCACTCTTATATAACCAGGCTAACAGCCTGCCTGGCTTATCTCCCCCCCCACATGCTGTCTTTCCATGTATTTTTTATAGTTCAGGTTGCATAATCTCTCCCAATACTCCCCGCAATCGTGTTGCAATTGTCTTATGGTTCCAGCCTACTCAGGGGAATGCCCAACTCTACGCATGATTGTCTCTCGTTTCTTTTCTGCTTCATGTAACTCATGTGTCATGCCACATTGCAGACCTGTGGATTTAGATATTGCTGCTCCCCTCACCTTAAATGCCTCCCATAATGTGCCAGCCGATTCTACACTTAGTGTTATGTTCAAAGTAGTCCACTATTTATTTTTTGAGGTCCTCCCTAAACACTATCTTTCAAAGCTTCGGCTCAAAGTCTCCATGTCAGGATCCATGCTCTGAGTGGCGAGTATTGCCATGTTATAATCAATGGCGAGTGGTCTGAGAGGACTCTTGCTTTGTATTCCGACCGCACTAGTTCCCCTGTAAACTCTGGAACAGCAAAAATATAGTCTAGCCGCGTGTGTAGGTTGTGGGGCGGAATAGTGAGAATATTGCCTGTCTTGAGCGTGGTGCATCCTCCATACATCCACTAGATTAAAATCTCTCAAAAGGGTCTTCAGGGCTTTAGCTGCTGGTGTGGGCTTTTCCTTTCTGATCTGTCCACCTTGGGATCGAAAGTGCAATTAAAGTCCCCTCCCCATATAACTGCCCCCCAATGTGTGGGCAGATCTTGGTGTATATGGTCTTGAAATAGCCTGTAGCATCGTGGTTTGGGGTATACGTGTTAATAATACTCAGCTCCCTGTTTTCCACTAATCCCCTTATTAGAACCATCCTCCCATCTGGCTCTTTGGTGGACTGTAACAGTTTAAAAGGGACATGTGGTGCAATCCACATAATAACCCCTTTGGCGTATGCCCAATATGTTGCTCCTATGGTGGTCCCGCTCCATTTCCTCCCTACCACTTCCTGTTTTTCTTTTGTTAGGTTCTTTGTTAGGTGAGTTTCCTGTAATAAAGCGATATCAATTCTCTGGCTCTTCAAATACATCATGACCTTATTTCTCTTCAAATAACTATTGAGCCCCCTGACATTCCAGGTCGCTATCTTAAAGCCCCCATCTTATCCATACCCCGTTCCGCCTCTATCTTCCCTTGTCATCTGCTCCATGGGCAGTGGTGTATAGGTGTAAGCTCGCCCCCCAACTGTTAACTCCCCAACTCCCTTTCTACCCCCAACCCTACACATACCAAACCCTACCCTTCTGATGTTTGTTAATCTGCTTAGAATCACATGCTGTGCATAGTCTGACATCCAGTGGTCACTGCAGAGTATTGCTTTTTGTTTTTCGTAGTCGAAAAGGGGACGTCGACAAGGCGTGTCTGTAACACTATCCCTATAGTGGCGTGCAGTGTACCCACAATCCCTCACTCGTCGAGGTCCCTCGGATTGTTTTTTTCCGCCCAGATATTGGTCGCCTTTACGCGGAGCTCTTTGAGAGAAATTGCAAAAACATTTATTCGACCCTTTGGTCGTTATTTAAGATTATACATTACATTAGAACCCTCCTTCGACGTCGTAGCTGCGAAGCTGTTTCACCGCCGAATAAGAACTTCGACGGCAGTGACTTCGACGGAGGAGATCCTTCGGCGCTGCCGAACACGTGGCCTGGCCTCACTGGCCTAAGACAGTAGGGAGAGTGGGGTAATGGGACATTTCTTGTTCTTTCTGAGAATGCCTTTCTCTTTACCCTCCCTTTCCTTCGGGGTTGTTATCACGTTTAACTGTATCCTCAGCTATGGAGAGGACTCCCTTTAGATTTTGCCTGCGCTGCAAGGGCAAATGCACTTGGAAAGACCAGCACAAACGGTGTAACCATTGCTTACCCCTCGACCACAAAGAGGACGGCTGTGCGGCCTGTAAGCTTCATAAGCCAAAGACTTTAAAGGACCACAGGGTCAAGAGGTGGGCAGCCTACGCTATGTCTAGGTCTGATTCCTCACCCGCCGAGTGTGACGAGGATAGTGATAATCCGACCCCCGCTTCGGAGGTTGTAGACCTCTCTAGGGAGCGTTCCAGCTCCTCGTTGTCTGTCCCCGGCCCCGACAAGTTCGGCTCACCCCTGCTTATGGGGATGAACACCCCGGTGACACTGGTGAAAACAGAAAACACAAACATAAACACACAACCCACGGCACATCTTCATCGAAGACAAAGAAAGCCCTAGCGCCAATGGAGACGTCGGGCCTACCGGCGCCCTCCACCGACCGTAAGGGTCGCAAGCCCTCCCCGCCACCACAGACGCACCTAGCGACTGGACTACCCGTAGACAAGGGCGCTACCACCAAGACGGCAGGCGACGCGCCTCTTCAGAGTGCGGTCGTTGCTGAAAGAGACTCAGCACTGCCCAAAGCGATGCCAGACTTACCCTCGGAGGAATTAATCGTCGAGAGGTTGGCACGTATAGTTTCCAAGGACGGCCAGAGACGGACGGTGAGTGAAATGCCAAAAACCGCTCACAAGGCCAGGGAAGCGCCGAAAATGCCGGAAGGAAGGCAGGGACAGCTCCCGCCGTCGAAAGAAGGCCCTAGCCTGCGAGAAGCTTTCTCAGAAGGCGAAGGGACCTTATCCTCGACGTTATGGGACAGACCTAGACAAATACAGGCAGAGGGACCTCCTTTTTCGCCTCCAGACCGTTCTGGTTTACCATACTGGACTGTTGAGAGATTCCAGTAATGTATGGACAAGCTAGACAGATTCATGTCCACTCCTGAAAATAAAACACCTAAGAGACCAAGGGAGGTGCTTCAGGAGGACCCTAGGGCTAAATATCCTAGATTATTTGACCCCCTTCAAGAGGACATGAATACTTATGACCTCACTGAAGAAGACTCTCACTTCCAGGAAGATGAGAAGTTGAGAAGTTCTTAAATAGTGAAGAACAAAACCTCGGAATAGAAGAAGGTTTTGAAGAAAACACTGACATGGAGGGGGGGGGGCTTCAAGGAAGACTCAGATGAAGGTGGCTCACAGCCCTGGCAGTCACCAACAGAGACTACAGACCCTGACATCTTAAACCTTCCCTCTCCTCAGACCACACCGGTCAGGAATCCATCACCAATAGATGATCAACGCGCTACTTCGGAAGGCAGCAGCGCATTTTGAGATTGAAACTGGTGAACTTACCCCTGATACTGATTTTGTGGAAAAAATCATTAAAGAAAAACCTCCCACTAGTCAAACCATTCCCCTCCTCGCCTCAGTTAAGAGACTAATTACTTCATCGCTGTCCACACCTGCACTGGTAAAAGGGGTCAATCCCAGAATTGAAAAATTGTTTACCTCCTCTCATTCAGACCCATTATACATTAGGGGTCACTCAATTCTGGACTCCTTGGTGGTAATTACCACAAGAAAGAGCGGGGGTGCCGCTGTCAACCAGCGAAGCACCCCCAGACAAAGAAGGAAAGAAGCTCTATGCCATGGGTAAAAGAATTACAGCCTCGGCAGCTTTTTCAACCAGAATTGCCAATAATACACTACTGGCAAGTTATGCTGATGCACAATGGGGACATTTACGGCAAGACCTCGAGGAAGTCCCTGAGCCCTTAAGAACTCGCTTATTGGCCACAGTAACAGAAGGAACTCTGGTTAACCAGAGCATCATTAAAAACACTCTGGATGCTGCAGAAACGGCTGGCCGTTCTTTAGTGCAGGGAATTCTTCTGAAGCGTCATGTCTGGCTCTGCAATTCCGGTTTTAAGCCAGAAACCCAGGCCTCACTCATTAATAAACCAATAGAGGAGTCTAACCTCTTTGGGAAGGCAGTGGACGACGCACTGGAGACTGCGAAGAAGGAGTTCGACACCCTCAAGACCTTAGACCAAATCTCAAGGCCTCCCGATAACTGAGGATTCGGCAACAAACGCTTTTTTCGAGGCCAACGCCAACAACAACAGCAGCAGCAACAACAGCAGTACACTGCAGGCAACTGGTCATCTACTCAGGGAACCAGTGGCCAGTACACGCAAAGAGGACAGAGCTGTGGCAAGGGCAGAGATCGGGGCCCCACTCCCAGAGGTTCCCCGGCTACTATAACACCAAATGACCCGAAGATTCGTGTCCCCTCCCATGCATCACCGGTCGGGGGCCGGTTAACATCTTTTCTACCAGCATGGGAGGGAATAACATCAGACCGATGGGTATTGTCAACTATTGTCATGCCGCGAGACGGGTGGCGCTTGTGGAGCCGCTGGCGGTACGGGAGATGATCGTCTTCCCGTTGCGCCGTGACTGCCTACCCGTCACGTTCTTTCTATCACCGGTCTAGTTGTTGCACGTAGGCGCGGCCCGCAGTATTTATTCCACCTCTTCTGGGTTCCGGATACGTCGCAACGCTTCCGGTTTCTCCGCTTGTTGCTATCGCTTCTGTGTTCTGTGTTTCCATCCAGCCCGCCAACTTTGTTTTCAGTGCCTCCCCTTTTGTTCCTGCTTTGTTCGGTTCATCTTCACTTGCTTTCCTTTTTTACCTCTCTTCCTTTCTTCTTGCCTTACCTCTCTTCCTGTTTTTTCTCCCTGTCCTCCTCCTTTTTCTGCCTTCGGCCACGTTTGAATCTGCTTCCTGCTTCTCGTGGGTTTTCTTTTCTCTGTTACTGCTCACATGTGTACCAGATCCCGGCCTGTCTATTGGATTGCTTATTCTTCACGTTCTACTTGCTGGTTGCCTGTTACACTGTGTACTGTGTTTTAGTTCCTCTATGACTTCACTCCTCCAGGATCTTAACTGCCATCTCTCCTTGGATTGATCCACCTGCCTTGCACTTCTCTCAAGTGTGTTCCGCCTGCTCATCTCTCCAGCTGACACCAAGGTCTCTCAGGGGTTTTTTGTGCCTTCGGGCTTTTTCCCCTCTTGGCGCTCCCGGGGGGAGGGCCCTTGGTCACCTCATCTGGTGACACGGTGGCTTCCTTCCGTGGTCGTCCTTATCTCCACAAAAAAAAGGAGAGTACCAGAAGAAAGGAGAGGAAAGGTTCCAGGAAGGAGGACGAAGGCGAGGAGCTAGGGGAGGGAGGAGATTCGGAGTCTACTTTTTCCGACGAGGATATCACTGATTCTGGTGACAACTATAGCCCACGGGTACTGTATAGAATTTAGTTGGTCCCCCAAGTACAGACCCCCAAGGGGATGACGCCTGTCACCGGAACACCTCGCCATTCTTCTTCAAGAAGTGGAACTACTGCTACTAAAAGGAGCAATAGAGGTCGTGCCTCTATCACAGGTAACGGAAGGTATTTATTCAGTGTACTTCCTTGTACCCAAAAAGGACATAACCATGCCCCCTGTACTAGTTCTGCGCCCAGCGAACAAATTTGTCAAACCTCAAAAATTTCGCATGGTGAACCTACAGGAAGTAATCCCCTACTTTCGCAGGGAGATTACATGACAACACTGGACATGAAAGATGCATACTTTAATATTTGAATGTTGCCAGCGCACAGAAAATACCTGAGGTTCATGATAGAGGGCAAACACTACCAGTTCAGAGTGCTACCCTTCAGCATAGCGTCAGCGCAGAGGGTATTCACGAAAGTACTGGCAGTGGCAGCGGCCCACCTGAGCAGGTTGTCCATCCCAGTATACCCTTACCTCGACGATTGGCTCATAACAGGGGATTCTTACGAAACATGCTTCTCAAATACCCAAAAGACTGTAGACCTTTTGTTCCAACTGGGCTTCTCCATCAATGAGAAGAAGTCCAGCCTAGACCCCAGCCAGATCAAACAATTCCTAGGGACTCTAATCCGAACAAAGGACGGCCTTGTCTTCACCTCCAATGAGAGGGTCCAAAATATGCTGTTTGAGATCCCTCAATATGTGGCCGGTCGAGAGGTGACGGTGTGCAAAGCAATGCGTTTGCTAGGAATGATGGCGTCATGTATATGTTTGGTACCTCACGTGCGACTGCGCATGCGCCCAATGCAAGAGTGGCTCAACAGCCAGTGGTGTCAGGCCAGTGGACAATGGGACGATCTAGTGGTGGTCTCGCAGGCCTTGGTTCTCTCGCTACGGTGGTGGTCGAAGGAAAACCTTGTAATAGGGAAACCATTCGCCACCCCCGCAGTGGAGGCCACTCTAACCACAGACGCATCCCTCACAGGATGGGGGGGCTCACCTATCCCATCAGACTGCACACGGAGTTTGGACTCCGAGTGTAGCGTCCAAATACATAAACTTGCTGGAACTGCTAGCAGTCTTCAAAGCAGTGAAGGCTTTCCAGGCACACCTGCAAGGGAAGACAGTGATGGTCCACACAGACAGCACCACAGCCATGTACTATCTGAACAAGCAAGGGGGCACTCACTCTCCAGGACTGTCCAAGCTGTCACAGAACATCTGGAAGTGGGCTCTCAAACACATGTTCCTGTTGTCACAACATGTACCAGGGGAACTCAATCTGCTGGCAGACGAACTCAGCAGAGACTTGCCTCTGCCCGCAGAGTACGAATGGCGGTTACAAGAAGACATAGTCTTCGACGTCTTCACACAATGGGGATTCCCAGAAATAGATTTGTTTGCAACTCTGGAGAACTCCCAATGCCAAGATTACGCCTCCAGGTACCCCCAGAACCAATCCAAGGGGAATGGTCTATCGATACCATGGTCAGGGAAATTTGTTTACGCTCCACCCACCCCCCACCCCGACTCCTCTTCTCAACAAGATAGTGCACAAGATGCACCAGGAACCAGTTACCATGATACTAGTGGCCCCTATGTGGGCCCGGCAGCCATGGTTCGCTCACTTGATGGAAATGTCTCTATCTCCTCCAGTGAAACTTCCCTGCCCGTACAACATGCTGTCACAGGACAATGGCAGAACACTACACCCATGCCCACAGACCCTGAACTTAGCAGCCTGGCTCCTGAGGTCATAGAATTTGGACATTTACAACTCCCTCAAAGATGCATGGACATTCTTAAGGAGGCTAGAAAACCTAACACTCGTTACTGCTATTCCAGCAAATGGAAAAGATTTGTCTTCTGGTGTAGAGATAAGAGCATCAACCCAGTTGACTGCTCTGCCACACGGATTGATCTTTACCTGACTCACTTATTAGACTCAGGTTTGAACTTTAATGCCATTAAAGTTCATCTAGCTGCACTTTCCGCATACACCACTTCTCAAAACGGAGTCCGTGAGAGAGTCCAGTCTGCTGCAGTGTGAGCAGGAGAGAGGAGCTGCAGCTACGGTCTACGGTCTTTGTTTCAGTGTGCCAGTGGGCCTTTAAGAAAAAAAAGCACAACTGCCTTTAAAAACACCAGAAGAGCGCGGAGCGCGCGCGGAGTCCGTGAGAGAGTCCAGTCTGCTGCAGTCCGCTGCAGACTGCTGCGGCTGTCATCAGAAGTTAAGTCTATAGGTAAGTGACTTTCATGGGGGACAATAGGCCGTGGACAAGGCTTAAGTTAAAACAAACCCAAATATCCTTGCCTCTAACTCACAGTAAAATCATGGACACTGAACTGTATTCAAATTGTATTATTAGAAGTGACCTTGAAACGGAAAGTGAAGCAAGACAAAGTTTACCCCTCGATGAAATCGAGGGAGGAGCTGAGAGTAGCAGATCGAGACTGACTAATCCCGTACTTTCAGCTACTTCAACCACCACCTTAACTGTCCAATGCTTTACGCCCACAACCTCGGAAGAGTGTACAGATGGCACAACGCCGGACTCGATAGAAGCCCCACCTTCTGTGGAGCCCGGGACGGCGAACGCGCCGGTTTCAGATGAACTTGTAACTCAACTTGCTCCAGCCAAGACGCATGTCGACGCATGTAGAGCCACCATTTTAGTTAACTCAGACGTGGAATCATTGCCAATACCGATGCAACTAAATCTGCGTGATCAAGCATTGCCTGCAAACGCAAACGCACGCGAGTCAGCTGAGAGCTTAGTAGTCTTGAAGAACGAAATGGAAGGAATGGCAAAAGCCTCCAGCAAAGCACGCACTGAATCTATGAATTCATAGGCACAATCTATCCATGATGATAACGGCAGTAACGCTAGGAGAAGCCTAACTTTAGACAAAAATCAGAGAAATGGAACAAAGCACTTGGTGTAACGCTCACCTGGTTCCCCCGGAGGCGCGGGTCTTGATCTGGCGAGGATACTGTCTTCAGTGTTAGGCGCAGGGTTCGTTTTGCTCCCGGACTGGGCCCCCTTCCCACCGACAGTTTAAGCTGAAGAGAGAGATGTCTGCAAGGGTAAACCAAGGTATTAGTGTTTGGAAGGTTCGGAAAGTTCCTAGCCCCTCTCGCCCTTTCTTTCCCCGTGGAACTGGGTTGATATTGCGCTTACCTTATATAGGTAAATGACGGGCTCTCCATCCTGCGTCTTATGCAGGGGCGCTGGATCCAGTTGCTTCACTGGATGCGAGCTCTGCCTCTTGATAGCAGAGGATTTGCTGAGAGCGAAGACGCCGTTAATGCACGAGCGTGCCTTGCAAGTATTAAAGTTCCTTTTGCTTTGTTTTCTTCTCTTTCAAAAGTCTTAAGTCTGTAAAGTCTATGTCTTTCCCTTTTCAGATGCTGTGACGATGAAGATTATCCTTCTAATGGCACGTAAGTAGAAAGACTGCACTAGCGCTGGAGAATGCTCCGTAATGTCTCTTTAGTCTTTGCAGGTGCTGAGGTGCAGCGCGAACAGATTGAAAGCGAGCATAACACAGGTAAGCAGTCTTGTAACTAAGCGTTACTAACCGATGTATCTTGCCTTGCAGGTGCCGGAATGCAGCACGAGCTGAGTTGGAACGGGCGTAACACAGGTAAGCAGAACTTGTAGTTGAATATTACTGACCGATGCTCTCTCTCTTTGCAGATGTCGGATGCCGGAAGAGAAAGGCAGAAAAAGGCGCCTTGGATGCTGCCGTTGGATTAGGTAAGTAGATTCACTGCCTTTGCTTTAACCTAACCTGTGCCTTTGTTTTGCAGGAGCCGCCGAAGACTGAAGACGACTGAAGATTGGATTCCAGCAGGTTATTTTGTGTTCACAGGATCTGGAGCTGGAGGTTTCCTGGAGCTGACACGGTGAGCGTCCTGCTGCAGATGCAGAATAACGCGAAGCACGTGAAACCAATCGGGTGTGGTTTAAATAGCCTTCTGTAGTGCTTAGGCGTCTCCTTCCACGGCCCCACCCAGGTAAGAAAAGAGTTCCAGATTTCTAAAAGAGTTCCTGTGTTCTGCTTCCAGGGAGTGGCTCCTGCTCCACCCAGACAGAAAAAGTAGTTCCAGGCAGAGAAGGATCAGGAGACCAGTTAGCTGGTAAGTAAGCAGCATGGTCTGCTACAGGTAGGTCCACCAAGCACTCTTATCCAATATGAGCCCGGCGCTTCCTGTGCCGGGACCAGTCACCATCATGAGCCTGGCGCCAGGACAAGGTCCAGAGGGTCCCTATAGGGACTGGCTGGTTCCTGGGATCAGAGTCATGGGCCTGCTTCCAGGGTCGTGGGGCAAGTCCTGACCCCTTGGAAGCAGGGATCATGACAGCACCCCCCCTCAAGGCCCCTCCCAAGGTTGACTTCTCCGGAGGTCTTGGTTTGTTAGGAAATGTCCGATGAAATTTCTTGATTAGTCGGGGAGCGTGTACATGTTCTGCAGGTTCCCAAGATCTTTCTTGGGGGCCGTAGCCTTTCCAGTCAATCAGGTAGTGTAGTTTTGATTTGGAGATCTTGGAATCCAGGATATTTTTGATTTCAAACTCAAGTTCTCCGTCAACTAGGATAGGTTCAGGAGATTTAGTCAATCGGGTTTCTGGTTGAACAGGTTTTAGTAGTGAAACATGGAAGACTGGGTGCATTTTCATGCGAGGGGGTAAATCCAACTTGACCGCTACTGGATTTATTATTGCAGTAACAGAGTAGGGTCCCAGGTATCTTGGGTTAAAGGTGCGTGGTCTCTTTAGGGGTAAATATTTGGTGGATAACCAGACTTGATCTCCTATTTGGTATTGAGGGGCTTCCTTTCGATGTTGATCTGCTCCTTTCTTGTATTGTTCCTTGGCCCTTTGAAGGTGGGTAGTAGCTTCCTTGAAGGCTTGGGTGATGGTTGAATGTAGGTGGTCAACTGCTGGTGTTCCAAGATCCTGAGGTGGATCCAGGTTAGAGGTTCGAGGATGATTACCATACAAAAGAAAAAACGGGGTCTTTCCGGTTCCAGAGTGGACTGAGTTATTGTAAGCGTACTCGGCTATCCAAAGGATGTCCTTCCAAGTTCCTCCTGTCTGTTGCAGCATGCAGCGTAGGTACTGTTCTAAAGTCTGATTGGTCCTTTCGGTCTGACCATCGGTTTGTGGGTGGTGACTGGTGGAAAGCCTCACATCAATTTGAGCTAACCGACAGCAACTCCGCCAGAAGTGGGAGATGAATTGACTTCCTCTGTCTGAGATTAAAACTGAAGGAAAGCCGTGCAACCGAACGATGTTTTCAAGAAATTCTCGAGCCAGGATTGCTGCTGACGGTAACCCCTTTAGTGGGATGAAATGTGCCATTTTTGAAAATAAGTCTACGATTACCAGGATTGTATTGTATCCGGAACAGGGAGGTAAGTCGGTGATAAAGTCCATGGAAAGGGTATGCCAGGGATGAGGTGGAATTTCAAGTGGTTGTAAGAGGCCTGCTGGTTTTTCCTTAGGACTCTTGTTCTGGGCGCACACTCCACAGGACATGACAAAGTTTCTGATGTCTTTTCTCCAAGATGGCCACCAAAAGTGACGCTTGACCTTTTCCGAGGTCTTGGCCATACCCGGGTGTCCTTCCATTAAGGAGTCGTGATAACAAGAGATGACTTGAGTTTGTAAGCTGGTACAGGGTAGATAGTTGTTCCTTGAAGTATAATAAGTCGTTCTTTACTGTGAAGTCTTCCCCCTGAAGTTGCCATTTTTGTATGTCCATTGGAGTTACAAGTTGTTTAACCTGGGTTTCAATTTCTTCAATGGATTGCATGCTGATCAAACCCAGGATTCTTTGTTCAGGAATAATAGGTACGAGCTCGGGGTTAACCATGTGTTCCTCTACTCCGATTCGAGAGAGGGCATCCGCTTTACCATTCTTATTGCCTGGTCGGTAGGTGATTATAAAATCAAATTCGGCAAAAAATAATGCCCAGCGAAGTTGTCTGGAGGATTGAGCTTTGGCTGATTTAAGATACTGTAGATTACGATGGTCAGTAATGAAAGTGACTGTGTGTCGGGCTCCTAAGAGATAATGCCGCCAGGCCTTAAAGGCGGACTTAATAGCCAACAGTTCCTTATCGGTAATGGTGTAATTGATTTCTGGGGCTGAAAATTTGCGAGACCAAAACGCCACAGGGTGCAACTGGTTGGTTTCTGGATCTCTTTGTGAAAGCACTGCTCCCATAGCAAGGCTGGAGGCATCGGTCTCTACGATGTAAGGTAGTTCCGGGCGGGGATGTTTTAAAATCGGGGCAGAGGTAAATTTAGTCTTTAGCTCCTGAAAGGCTTGTTCTGCCTCGGTAGACCATTCAAAACGTTTGTTTTTTCTGAGGAGAGCTGTAATGGGTTGGACTACCCGAGAAAAGTCTGGAATAAACCTGCGATAGAAGTTGGCGAAGCCCAACATACTTTGAACCCCTTTTACAGATGATGGTGAGGGCCACTTGATTATTGCATCTACTTTCCTCGAGTCCATGTGAACTCCGTTAGGTGACAAAATAAATCCCAGAAATTCGACCTCAGTAACATGAAAGACGCACTTCTCTAATTTTGCAAAAAGTTTGTGTTTGCGGAGCCTCTCCAGTACTGCGGTTACATGTTTTCGGTGTTCTGCCTCAGAGGACGAATAAACCAGAATGTCGTCAATGTATACAACTACACACACATCAATGAGTTCACGGAGCACGTCATTCATAAAGAACTGGAATGCGGCCGGTGCGTTACACAACCCGAAGGGCATCACTTGATACTCGAACAGTCCATACTTGGTACGAAAGGCCGTCTTCCATTCATCGCCCTCCTTTATTCGCACCAAATGGTAGGCTCCTCTGAGGTCTAACTTAGTATATATGCAGGCGTTTTTGACTTGGTCAAGTAGTTCTGGGATCAATGGCAATGGATACCTGTTCTTAATTGTAATCTGGTTCAGGGCACGGTAGTCTATACACGTTCTTAAGTCTCCTTCCTTTTTTGGCACGAAGAACAGAGCTGAGGAGGCCGGGGACTTCGAAGGACGGATGAATCCGTTAGCCAGGTACTGGTCCAAATATTGCCTTAGGTGGAGATTTTCAGGTTCAGTAAGGGCATAAATCCGACTGCACGGAGGAGTGGATCCGGGAATCAGGTCTATCTGACAGTCGTAAGATCTGTGGGGAGGCCAAGAATTAGCTTGGTCTTTCCGAAAGACATCTTGGAATTCCTGGTATTCAGGAGGCAGTTGCGGACTCTCAGAAACAGTTGCAGCTAGTTTGGTGGAGAGCTGAGGGTAGCAGGTAGAAGCGCATTCTGGAAACCGGATTGTCTTTGCTCGCCAATCAATTTGAGGATTGTGTTTCTCCAACCAAGGAACTCCCAAGATGACTTGAAACTGAGGGGCCTTGATCACATCAAACACGATCTTCTCTTGATGCCCATCTTGGCTTACTAACGTTACTTCCATGGTGGTGTGAGTTACGGGTCCGGAAGCTATTTCCGTCCCATCCACGGTGGTAATGACGTCTTTCACCGTCTTTGGACAAAGAGATAGATTCATCCTGGCGGCCAGCTCACAGTCCAAGTAATTCCCGATTGCGCCACTATCAATGTATGCTTTAATGGCATGCATACGATTAGGTTGTTCAGGACTCACGAGGACCATGGGCATGATGAAATGCGAGGTCAAAGAACTGGTTTTAACGCTCGGCAAGCGGACCTCTACACTTGCCGGGCGAGGTCGTTTCCTGGCTCAGAATTCTCGGTACCTTTATCAGACACCCCTACTATCTTCTTCTTGGGCTTCACTGGACAATCTCGAAGAAAGTGCCCTGAGTTTCCGCAATAGAGGCATAATTGCAGTTGTCTCCTCCTTTCCCTCTCCTTTTGGGTTAAAGGTCCTTTTACACCCCCTATTTGCATGGGTTCCACGGAATCAGTTCCTTTCGTAGAACTTTGCGGCCTTGAAAAAAGTCGGGTTTCAAATCTGGATCGATCGGCTTTCCGATTCTGTAGTCGATGATCCAATTGCACTACCAGATCGATATATTCGGAACAGTCTTGTGGAGGATTTACCACTTGAGCCAGAACGTCTTTTAATTCCCCACGCAGACCTCTGTAAAACAGTGTGATCCTCTTATCCTCCGGCCATCCGGTTTCCACCACTAGTCTGTTAAATGATGCAATATAAGTCAGAAGATCTTGATTGCCCTGTCGTACTGAAAGAAGTTCATTGTCCAAGGCCTGTCCCTGATAGTGCCTTGCGAACAGTTTCTCCATACTGGCTTGGAAGTCCTGGAAGTTATGGAGAATGGGGTCATCTTGAGACACTAAAGGAACAGACCAATCTGCGGCACTGCCACTGAGATAAGAGAGCACGAAGGCCACTTTAGCCTGGTCCGTTGGAAAAGCGGCGGGTCTGCACAAAAAGTGCAAGCGACATTGATTGAAGAACACAGCAAACCTTTTTGAATCACCTGAAAAGCGTTCGGGCGGAGCCAAAGGTATATTTCCTGGTAGATTGATTTGTACCGGATTCGAGGAAGCTGGAGGAGCGTGGCCCCCACTTGGGGTTGGTAGAGGAGTTTGTCCAGCTTGGGCTTGCAGCAATTGTCTAGCCAAATCGTCTGTTCGCTCTTTGGAGACCACTAACTCCCTCCTTAGGGCATTTGTTTCCTGACGTGCAGCGTGTACTTCCGCCCTCAACTCCCCGAGTAATTGGGCCAACTGGTCTGTGTCTGAAGTTTCCATTGCGCCTGGGCGGGAATTTTTGTGGTAGGGCTTCGCGTTCTGTAACGCTCACCTGGTTCCCCCGGAGGCGCGGGTCTTGATCTGGCGAGGATACGGTCTTCAGTGTTAGGCGCAGGGTTCGTTTTGCTCCCGGACTGGGCCCCCTTCCCACCGACAGTTTAAGCTGAAGAGAGAGATGTCTGCAAGGGTAAACCGAGGTATTAGTGTTTGGAAGGTTCGGAAAGTTCCTAGCCCCTCTCGCCCTTTCTTTCCCCGTGGAACTGGGTTGATATTGCGCTTACCTTATATAGGTAAATGTCGGGCTCTCCATCCTGCGTCTTATGCAGGGGCGCTGGATCCAGTTGCTTCACTGGATGCGAGCTCTGCCTCTTGATAGCAGAGGATTTGCTGAGAGCGAAGACGCCGTTAATGCACGAGCGTGCCTTGCAAGTATTAAAGTTCCTTTTGCTTTGTTTTCTTCTCTTTCAAAAGTCTTAAGTCTGTAAAGTCTATGTCTTTCCCTTTTCAGATGCTGTGACGATGAAGATTATCCTTCTAATGGCACGTAAGTAGAAAGACTGCACTAGCGCTGGAGAATGCTCCGTAATGTCTCTTTAGTCTTTGCAGGTGCTGAGGTGCGGCGCGAACAGATTGAAAGCGAGCATAACACAGGTAAGCAGTCTTGTAACTAAGTGTTACTAACCGATGTATCTTGCCTTGCAGGTGCCGGAATGCAGCGCGAGCTGAGTTGGAACGGGCGTAACACAGGTAAGCAGAACTTGTAGTTGAATATTACTGACCGATGCTCTCTCTCTTTGCAGATGTCGGATGCCGGAAGAGAAAGGCAGAAAAAGGCGCCTTGGATGCTGCCGTTGGATTAGGTAAGTAGATTCACTGCCTTTGCTTTAACCTAACCTGTGCCTTTGTTTTGCAGGAGCCGCCGAAGACTGAAGACGACTGAAGATTGGATTCCAGCAGGTTATTTTGTGTTCACAGGATCTGGAGCTGGAGGTTTCCTGGAGCTGACACGGTGAGCGTCCTGCTGCAGATGCAGAATAACGCGAAGCACGTGAAACCAATCGGGTGTGGTTTAAATAGCCTTCTGTAGTGCTTAGGAGTCTCCTTCCACGGCCCCACCCAGGTAAGAAAAGAGTTCCAGATTTCTAAAAGAGTTCCTGTGTTCTGCTTCCAGGGAGTGGCTCCTGCTCCACCCAGACAGAAAAAGTAGTTCCAGGCAGAGAAGGATCAGGAGACCAGTTAGCTGGTAAGTAAGCAGCATGGTCTGCTACAGGTAGGTCCACCAAGCACTCTTATCCAATATGAGCCCGGCGCTTCCTGTGCCGGGACCAGTCACCATCATGAGCCTGGCGCCACTGGCGCCAGGACAAGGTCCAGAGGGTCCCTATAGGGACTGGCTGGTTCCTGGGATCAGAGTCATGGGCCTGCTTCCAGGGTCGTGGGGCAAGTCCTGACCCCTTGGAAGCAGGGATCATGACACTTGGAAGTTGATTCAAGCAGAGACAATGAGGCAATAGAAGTGATTGAGATAAATGCGGAGGCATTTCAATCGCCATTCGATGTAACAGACAACGAACTGCTCGCACTCGAAGTGCCAAACATTGCACTTGATCCAAATTCACTGAAATTCACTTTTCCACTGTCTAACAAACCACATGAAAACCATCGGAAAGAAAGTACGCCAAAACAAAAAACCATAAATGGAGCCAAGAATTGCAACCAAACTATGGCAACCACGATGACAAGCAATGGAAATGTGTTAAATCCCTTACATTCACTAACTAGTGGCAACTCTGTATTCGGTGCAATAAGTAGCATCCAGCCCTTTGGTCTACAACAAGCCCTCTGTAATGTATTACAGTTAAAAGAGACAGATCCGGCAGCGCGTGAAGCACGCCTGACAAAAAGACTCTTAGCAGATTTTGAAGAAATGAAAGACAGATTAACAGCAAGTTTCACTCTTGGAGCCTCAAGTAATAACAGCACTACGGAAACTGTTTCCGACATAAATTTTGAAGGCGACCAAGAACGAACCATCAGCGACAAAGCGTTAGGTCTGAAACAGACATCTTTGGATCAGAAGCGCAAAGCAGACCGCCTCAATTTAAATCCAGTAATTGTCACAACTCCATGCCCAAAAAGTCATGGAACTCACTCTTGCACTATCGCCAATACTCGCCCAAAAACGCAAAGACAGGGGGGAAAAGCAATTGATGTGGAAATCCAACAACGGCCGAAAAGTACTCCATCAATCACAATGAACGAACAGAGTACTTCAAGCAAAGAGAACACTGGCAGCTCACACTGTAAAGATTCTGATTCAAAATCGAACCTATCAGTTGCGGCTGCCATACAGATCCATAACAACATCTTGGCTGCAACATCTCTTGCCTTGATTCCATTCATAAAACTTTATGAAAGCTTGAACGAATCCTCCCAAAACAACGGAGCTATCATGAGACACATAGACGACAAAATAAACAAAATCGAAACAGAATTCGTGGCCTTTCAATTAAGACAAGAAGCCGAAAATACTCAGTCTACAGAACACATGAGCAGGCACTTTGAACAACTGCTGATGGAACATAAAGGATCCAAAAAATGCATTGAAGAAATGCTTGAAAAATTAACACAAATGCAATTACAAGTAGTAGAGAAAAGAGATACCACTAAGGATACTAATGAAAAAATAGACATAGGGATACAATGCAAATTGGACGCAGAAACACGTGACACAGAAAATGCAAATAATAAATCTATCTTAGTCACTGGTCCAATCTTGCAAACTCCCACTGACATAACAGGAAACAGCTTAACCACGGTTCCGAATAAACGGCCTGATGGAATTACGCCGAGATAAACAAGATTGCTAATTTCTCAAATCAATCTCTGGCAGAGGGAATCATTGATTCAACTGTTGATTCGCGAAACAGATGCAGTGAGACAAACCCGAAAACGGGGAAGAGTTCTGAGCAGCCATCATGTTCCTTCGCAAAAGCATCGTATGGCATTTTCAGCGGCCCAGCCAAAAACCTTGAGATTACGGCAAACAAAGAAAAAACAATCTCAGAGACAAATAGTCACCCAAAGAAAAAGCTAGAAAAAAAAAGAACATTCAGACTGTCCCAAAACACAGAAGCAATATAAAGCAATTTATAAGAAATTTGACCACGCCGGTGAAATCAAAGTCTACCGTAAACAAAAACTCCAGTAAATCAAATACAAATAGTAAAGTGGGGAAAGCTGAGATAACAGCTGAACCAAAGTGCAAATCGCCTGCAAACCCAAAAAAGCGGATGAGAATAGATTCAGACCAGGGATCTTCTGATCTCGGAGATCTAATAGAAGACCTATGTAACTTGTCAACATATGACGACAACGAGGCCGAGGATTCGCCCCGAGGATCTGCTGTGGACTTGTCAAACCTGTCGACAAGTAGATTAGAATCACCAAATCAGACAAAACCAGGGAAACCTCTTTTAAAGAAAACAGGAAGCCAGAAAAATGATATAGGTGAGGCCGGGGAGAAACAAAGAACAATTGTCGAATCTTTGTCTGGACAAAAGCCTGGAACACCGGATTATATCTCCAAGTCAGCAAACAACTTTCGTTCAGATTTAAATCCAAAACATACGTCCGCTTACAACTGCAAGTCCTTTAATGACTTACATGATTTTCCCCGAACAGCACTTAAGGCATCCTATCAAAAGATCATGATCGAAAACATCTTCCAAAATGAATCAGATGTTAACTTGAATCGTGGAAACATCTTACGTCTACTACATGCAGTACCAGCGCTAAGGAACATCAGGTCCGACGACATCCGTATTGTCGAATACTTTTCGGAAGAGCGAGTTGACATTGTACTTCTCCACATAAATTCCCAAGCAGTACGTACAATGTTACTAACTGCAAAGCAGGATCTATTGTGCTTAGGATTTGAAATCTCACTTTACGATCCAACAAATAGCCAAGGACCAACAGTGATCTCTGAGAAAATAAAAGTGAAAGAAACCTTGGAACAGCAACGTGATAGCTTGAGGAGACACTTAAAAATCACTCCACTTAGTAATGCAAAGAAAAGGAACCATGACAACAAGCTAACTAAGCTTTAGCGTAAAACAAAAAAGGAAATTGATGCGCCTGCGACTGTGATTTCTTGGAACACAAGGGGCTTCAACCATCTATACAACGACTTCCCGGTTGATCTAACTAATAATTTCGCCATCTGCCTACAGGAAACGTGGCTGCGGGTGCCACCAACTAAAGATGGATATGTAACACTGCTAAACCCAGCGGAAAAAAACAGTAAGGGACGTCCATTTTCTGGCTTAATTACAATGATAAAATCAGGAACAAATTGGGAAATAACTGAAAAAATGAACCCAAATAGTTATGTCCAAGGAACACTACTTCAATCCTCGAATACTGAAAACAACAAAGAATACTTATTAATCTTGAACGTGTATTGGAATCCGTTAAAAATCTCGACTGATGTATTTATATCTGCTGTAATGCAAATAATAGATACCTACCAACGTACCTGTCTGGACCTTGCAATAATTATTTGTGGAGATTTGAACATTTCGTGGTTTGATGAACACAAGAAACCCATCAAAGAAAATTCGTTAGATGGATGTCATGGAAACAAAAACAGAACGAAATGGAGAAAAGAATTGGAAGCCCGCGACTGCATGATGGCAAATGGTCAAGTGAGAGGTGACATACCACCAAATTTCACCTGGGAGAACATGGGACATAAAAAGATCTTAGATTATTTCTGGACTTCTAGAAATGTGTTTGCAACCATCACCAAGCTTCAAACTATACCTACAATCAACAGTGATCATTACCCATTAGTAATGTCCTGGCTCTTGAAACATAAAAAGAAATGTAGGACTAACAGCAAAGCACTTGAAGTAAATCATGGGCGAAATCGACTAAGGATAAAAGAATACAAAATTATCAAACTGTCCAATGATATACAAGCGACAAACTATGATAACGGCGACCATTTAAACTACATACCGTTGTTACCTAACCTGAATACAGGCTTTGCTAGGAAAATATTCCAAAATAATAAAGATCATAAACATAAGTGGAGCCACACTTTGATAAATAAAAAAAAAACTCAGGAAAGACATAACCAAATTAAAAAAAAACAGCATGGAGCGAATGTCTGGTGCCAAATAAAACGGAGAAAACAACAATATCGAAATTGGTTAAAATCTTTCTCTATTCAGAGAGACCAAGAACGTGGCGAAGAAATGTTGGCCTTGATCAAAAAAAATAATTCAAGGGAAATATGGAAAATCCTGAATAAAGGCACGGTTAATCAAGACGCCCTAATGTCTAATGGAGTGTCCGAAAGCGACTGGATAACGCACTTTCAAAGTGTCTTTACAGGAAAAAAGACACCATACCTTGAAGTGAGTGAAAAAAACAACACAAATTGGGACATAATTGAGTCTAGAGAAAATATTCTAACGGCCATATCAAAATTAAAGACCTCAAGAGCCGCTGGGCCAGATGGAATCAGTAACACTATGTTAAAAGCACACAGCCATGCCTGGTCCAAATTCATTTGCAAACTTTTCGTGGCGATAGCCGAAAGAAAACAAGTACCGAGCTCATGGACTGAGGCAATAATAGTACCAGTATATAAGAAGGGCAGTCGTGACGACCCCGCCAACTATCGACCGATTGCCCTCCTGGACACTATTGGCAAAGTGCTGGCGACTTTCTTACAAAAAAAGCTATCTACATGGGCCAATGAAGTCAACCTACCAGATATACGACAAACTGGTTTCACAAAGGGCGTAGGAGTAGAGAACAATCTTGTGCTGGTAAATCTGCTAAAACTTGATGCCCTAAATAAGAAAGATCAATTATTCATGGCATTCATCGACCTACAGCAAGCGTTCGATTCAATTAATCGAATTAAATTATGGGAGAAGTTGGAAAAGCGAAACTGCCCAAATGCCTTGCTTCAACCGATAAAGGCACTACATTCCAATACAACAATTAGAGTAAGACTAAATGCAAGTGGAGACCTGTCTAAACCTATTACTACCTCCAGAGGAGTAAAACAGGGATGTCCACTTGCTGCCACCTTATTCAAACTCTATATTGCTGAGATCTCTACTGCACTGGCTAGTGTCATCTGCTTCCCCCCAAAAATTAATGGACATCCAATAAGTTATGTGATATATGCAGATGACTTAGTATCGGTTGATAAGACTCAGATAGGACTACAAAGGCTCTTGTCAAAGCTTGAATTCTACATGATTGATAATGATTTATCAATCAACGTGAAAAAAACAAAAATTATGAGGTTTGGCAGAGATCGAGTCGCCAAAAATAAAAAGAACTTCAAATGGCGAATTGATAACAATATTCTTGAAGAAGTCAAGGAAATTCGATATTTAGGAATAATGATGAATATCTCGATTCGTGAGCAGAGCTGGGTTTATGATCTATTCCAGCGGACCAGAATGCTCGCCCTACAAGGAGCAAGAATACACTCTTTATACGGAAAATTTTCAGTAGCACTGCTACGCACGTTTTACACCCAAAAAGTGATACCTACAATAACGTTTGGGTCAGAAGCTGGCTGGAACTTGGATCTAAAGATCTCTCCCACCTTGGAAGGCTTATTCTGGCGCCAAGTACTGAGATTGCCAAAATACCTCTCAATTACCATATTACGCCACGAATTGGCACTAGAAAGCTTATATGGAACAGTTCTATGGAAATCCCTATCACTGCTGCGAAAGATGGAGATGTCGAACCCTGCACCAGCTTACAAAAATCTTAAAATCTGAAGGAACACATCAACATAAGGGGCTGCTCTTAAGATGGTCTGAGAAAGTGAAAGCCATCTTGCATAATGCAAATATTTCAACGGAAACCCTGATGAATCGCCCACAGATCGCGAGAATAAAATTAAAAGAATGGTTATGGATAGACAACGTGAACAAACTCGAAACAATGCCGACAGCATTGAATCTTGGGCCAACAAAGAATGAAGTGGACAATATGCCAAACTGTCTGTGTCAATTTCCATCGAGATATCATAGAGATAAATTTCTTAGACTCAGATTAAATCTGCTGAAAACTAACCACATGCAGGTGACGAGAAACATGAAACCAGATACTGAAGATGCCTGTCGGCACTGCAATCTCTTTGCAGAGTCACTAAAACATCTGATAATTGAATGTGTGGCCCTAAACAAGTTGCGTTCCATCCATTTGAGTAAATTTAAGCCAGTAAACGAAGAGATGGAAGATCTGTGGTTTCGGATACTGAGTGGAAGCTCGACACATCTTACCTGTTCAGTGATAAACTTTCTAGACAGAGCCCTAATCTGAAAATACATGAGCTAAATTGTTAATGGAAAGCGTTACTAACGATCTTAGGAAAAGTTGTAATAAAAGTTTTTGTAAAAACTAGATGTTACAAATAAAAAAAATAAATAAAAAAAAAACAGTGTCATGGTGGAAAGTCCCAGTTATTAAGGCCTTCATGGAGGGAGTAAAGAGAATACACCCTCCTATAGCTAACCCAGCTCCCGGGTGGGACCTAAATGTGGTACTTACCAGGCTTATGGGCTCACCCTTTGAACCCATGCACAAAGCATCCCTTAAGAACCTCACTCTTAAAACTGCTTTCTTAATAGCTATCACCTCCATTAGGAGAGTGAGTGAACTACAAGCGCTCTCTATACTAGACCCCTTTGTAACAGTTCACAAGGATAAGGTAGTTCTACGCACACATCCTAGGTTTGCACCAAAATTCATTTCTAAATTCCATGTCAACCAATCAATAGAGCTACCAACTTTCTTTCAGAACCCTTCAAGTTTGGGAGAAAAGAGCCTGCATACACTAGATGTACGCAGGGCTGTCATGTTTTACATGGAAAGAACTAGACCTCTGAGAAAGACTAATCTGTCTGTTTGTTTGGCAGCAGGAAGAGAAGGAGATGCAGTTTCAAAGTCCACTATATCTAGATGGATTGTCCAATGCATCACTCTCTGTTACACTTTTGCTAAGAGAGAACTACCCTTCAAGCCAAGAGCACATTCTACTCGAGGCACTGGGGCTTCCATAGCATTAATTGCAAATGTCCCTCTGGAGTTCATTTGTAAAGCGGCAACCTGGAGTTCTGTACACACCTTTACAAAACACTACTGTCTAGATGCCCACTCTAGATCTGATTGCCAGGTGGGGCAAGCAGTGTTAAGACATCTATTTTCTACTGTTCCTTCTCACAACCCACCTCCAACTCCGGGTACTGCTCGCTAGTCTATGCACAGCATGTGATTCTAAGCAGATTAACAAACATCAGAAGACAATGCATTACTTACCGTAAAAGCATTTCTGATGGTTGTATCTGCTTAGATTCACATGCGCCCACCCTTCCTCCCCGCTCGGATGGAAGGAACATAGACATCCTTACCTTTCTCTCTTTTCTGTACTCACTCACGTCTAATAGGCTCCCTCGGGGCAGAAAAAATACAAACAGAGGGACCTCGACACGTGAGGGATTGTGGGTACACTGCATGCCACTATAGGGATAGTGTTACAGACACGCCTTGTCGAAGTCCCCTTTTCGACTACGAAAAACAAAATGAAATACTCCGCAGTGACCACTGGATGTCGGACTATGCACAGCATGTGAATCTAAGCAGATACAACCATCAGAAATGCTTTTACGGCAAGTAATGCATTGTCATACCCAACTGTCGCCCAGCTCCATTCCTGGATCTCAGGCTACCCCGCATCTAGTCCTTTCTTGGCCTCTGCCGATACTCGGAACACAGCAGGGAGATACCACACCGGTATCACAACTAAACTAACTATTGGGGTAAGGATGCGTTTCCCTTGTATCTCCCGCACTTATACCACAGTATACTTTGCACGCCTGTCCAATTAGCGGCACATGTATCTCCTACTAGTCGTTATTAGTGCAAAGGCAATCTACATGGCCCGAATCTACTTTAACACAGTCAAGTTTCAACAGCTCGCCCTCGACTATCTTTCCATGGAGCATTCCTCTAAACTCTGTAAGATCATTATCAACGTATTCTGCAATGTACATTGTGAAGAAAAAGCAGGGTCACTTAGCCACATCTCTCATGTCCTGGCCGTCTGCATCGGCTGGGCAATTCACAGTATCCATCCATTTTGCTGCGTCTTCCGGAGTCTCGAAAAAAAGGGCCTTGCGTTTGTGTAAGACTTTCAGCTTCACTGGATAAAGTAGCATGTATTTCAGCCCCGCCAGCTGTAGCCTTTGCTTTGTGGCCACATAATTCAAGCGTTACTTTTGCACCTGGAAGGTGTAGTCCGGATATGCCATGATGGACGCAGATGCTCTGCTTATCGTTCCTCCTTTACAGAAGTGTTCCAATAACTTTCCTGTCTCTGTAATTCAGTATCCTCGCGATTAATGGTGTGCGATGTGCTCCTGGTGGTGGTTTTCTTATCGGGCCCCTTTGTGCTCGTTCCACTGTAAATCCCTGGGTAAGTGTTTCTACACCTATCTCATGCCGTAGCATGTTTTCGATGTAGTTCGTCGGGTCCAGACTTTCCTACCCTTCAGGAAGTCCCACTATCCGTATGTTGTTTCTATGGCCCCTTCCTTCGCTTCCTCTGATCTATGTTCCAAGTTACACACTTGCTGTTGCAGCGTGGAGATATCTCTAGTGTTGTCCGTACAGGAGCTTATGTTGGCTTTGACTTCCACTTCGAGCCTCCCTGTGCGCTCCGCCACTGCCCTTACGTTCTGTCGTAGTAGGTTGACATCCACTCCAACGGCTTCGATCTTGAACTCCAGGGTTGCCGTGAGCTCTGTCATGGCTGCGTCTAGTTTGGACTCCCAGGACACTTGCAGTGCCGCTATGGCTTCCAGGATCTGTTTATCGCCTCTGGTCGGGCTTGTCTCCTTTCGCTGAGTGTCTGTGCCCTGTATCAGTCTTGCAAAGGTGTCTAGCGATGCCTGCTTCGGTCTAGATTTAGTCTGTTTGGATGACATTTCCACTCCGGTGGACTTGAGTGTCAGTGCCTGTTCTGGGATGCTTCTGTATGTTGGATATCCCTTTGGGCCTCGGTCAGGTGCGTTAGCATAGTCGCCTAGTGTGCCCACAGGCAGTTCACTGTCTTGTTGCCCTGCTCTTGCAGGTGTTACCTCCTGCCACCATGGGCTACTCATCTGGCATCTGCCCTCTGGTCATCCATGTTGTGGGTTCCAGTGTGCCGGTCGGGCATCATATCCAGGTTACTGTAATAGGTCAGTTCTCCACCCTTGCAAGGTGGAATTCGCTTCTAGGTGTTGTGATCCTGGATAGTATTTACTCGGGGTTGTCTCAACTGGGTGTTTAGGGCTCAGTATCAGCTCATGGTTCGCTGGCTCACACTCCTCTATAAATGAGTATTATTGGTCCCGCGTTCTTTTGGCAATGAATCCCCACACACACTCTGCTGCAGTGCCACCCCTGCTGGGTGCACACAGGGTGCTTCGTGTCTCACCGGTTAACAAGCGGGACTCGTATCGTGTCTCTTGTTGTTTTGCACATGAAGTTGTCTCGCATTGAGTTTCCTAGCAGGGCACCCTTTTCACTCCTTGACTTCTGTCTTGTCGAGTGCTGGTCTTAATATCACTTATCTTGTTGCTGGGTGCGCTCCGGCGTAGCAGTGCTTGTTTGTTCAGATATACCTGGCACCTCGGGCTGTGTTGACTATTGCTCTTGCGTTCACCGAATGGGGGCTCAAATGTTAAGTGGGCACATCGACCTTTGTGCACTGAATGTTCAAGAGGCCATCCGCTGTGTGCTTATTTCACATTCTTAGGCAAGACACCAGCCCCTTCCTTAGCTTAGCCAGGGCACTAGTGTCTCATAAATGTCCTGCTTTCAGATAAGTGCTCAGTGTTCGTGGACTATATCTACGTGGCTCGTGTGCGCTGGATGTTGTGCCAGTTCCGGGGATTTATTGCAACACTCCAGCCACAGTGTTGTCCGGCCGTGCCAGTCACCCTCAGCGATTTGGCCCTAGTCGGCTCCCATCTGGTGCGCCAGGATCGCTCCGCACCCACTGTTATTTGCAATATATGCGGCGTGTCCGTAACCATTCGTCCAACTACCTACGGTGCGCAGGAGCGCCACGGTAGTGTGCCTAGATACGGTCTTCAGTTGCAACAGTATTGTCCTCTAGTAGCCGTTTCACGGCTGGGCTTCATGGGGGAAGTGTCCCTCGCAGTATAATGCGCATTTGAGGTCGAAGACGTGGAAGCGTCCCTCGCTTTGCGACGATATCGCTACCTAATATCAGCCAGGCTCTTCGAGGGAGGTTTGATGTATTGTTGCAATGCGGACCTGCTGGACACAGCCCTCTGTGTTCTGCGACGGTTCGGTTCATGCGTATGGTCTATGACCCATGTTCTGCTTCTCTGCACCACCAGTCAAGGCTCACAGCACACGTTCACCTTCTCAGCACAGCGGGGATACAATGTACCAGTCACAGGCCTCCGCATCAGAGGATGCCAAAACGATCACTCGCGCACCTCTAGCCTTGTTGTCATAATCATTGTGGACGCAATCCCGAGTCATGTGTCCACTTCGTCAGCCTATCCCTTTGTTCTCTGCATCCACCATCTTGGGACCGCCGAGCCTGCTCCGTCACAAAATTCTCCTGCTGATATCACTCGGGATCCCAATGCACAGCCAGCGCAAAGAACCTCCAGCTTTGCTTGATCCCTTTCCGTGCACATCAGTATGATTATACGGCTCCAGGATCGCATTATGTTTGCCTTCTGTCCGGATCTTTGTAGGATCTGCAGGAACTACTGTGGAATCATGTCCTGCTACATGGCTTCCAAGCCACGCCCCCCCCTTACTACTGCTCCATGTTGCTCCTAAGGGAGGCATAGCAGCTGGTACCCTCTCACCCTTTTCGATCGCCAACCATCCAGGCAACCCTGCTGAGAAGAGTCTCTCCTGAGAGCATTGCTCAAGAAATGGCTTCATGCTCTGGCCTTCCTTCGCCTTGGTTAAGCCCACCAGGTGAATGCTACCCCTGCTATTGAACCCGTTGGAATCTTTAGCTCTTTTCTTTCTTTAAACATTGTCGTCATCTTGATCAAGCCTGTTACCTTCTGTTTGAGGGTCACAGCTTCAGATTTCCACTCCTCTCAGCTTCATTGAGGTGGCTGGAGGTTTACTTCCTCTCTAATTTTACCAATGTTAGTTTCCAAGACCAAACAGTATTAGTGAGTGACCTTGAACAGCTCTGCGATTTCCACCATCTTCTGAGCCATGCTTTCCGCCTGCTCCTGTGCCACTTAGATATTGGGCTCTTGTGTTAATCTTTGACCATGTTAATAATACATTTAAACCGCATGTAACTGGTTTAAATCGCTCTCCTTGTCCTGTGGTTGGCAGTTGTAATTTATAGGTCATTTGTTAGAGTGCCCTGCCTATTACTTGGGGTGATCAATGGTGTAGCCAAGAGGGGCAGATGCTGCCACTCATGCCATGATGCTGGGCCAGAGGGTGGAGTGAGAAGGATCCCCTGTCCAACTCCACCATGCCCGGAATGGGATGGAGGAGCTTACCATAAGATATCTTTAAAAGACCCTGCTGTGCCCTATACAGCTTAATATTACATTCTTTTGAGATTGATTTTCAGAATCAACCGCGGGCTGGACTTGTGAGACCAACCTATTATGGTGGACAGGAAAGACACCGACGTCTAGCCATATCCAGTCAAGGCATGGTAGCAGAGCCTTAAGGATTAGACTTGTGGAGGGCGGGAATGTGAGAGTAGTCTGGGGCTACATTGAGAGACACACTGTGGACTCCAATACTTCCAGAGACAGAGAAGTATTAACATTTACAATGATTTAATATGCATTTGAATAGACTCTAAAAGTATGAAAACCTCTAGTAAGTATTATTACTAAATTATTATTGCATACATATACACATTCACTATTTGGGTGGCGGTTATGTTTAGAGCCCCTACACTTTAACTTTGAGACAGTTATGCAAGTGTAAGCATAATCATAAACAATACTTTCAATAACCGTGTAGTAAAGCAAGTGGAGAATTAGAAAAACAGTAGATTCAAAACCAGTTAACACAGGTAATTAATGAAGTAGAAAAATATAATACAACTTGAACCCTTAGTAAGTCCAGCCCTGATATGAAATGGTGCCTAGTTCCCAAAGGTCAACAGTTCTGCAAGTTCTACTGTTCATGTAGGTTTACTCTCTTGGACTGTGCAATGCCAGTGGTTCAGGTAAGTGTCTCTCACGTCCCACCATGCTAGGTAAGGCTGGGGGTGAGGGGTTGAGGATGGATGGTTGGGGGTGGGGGATAGATGGGGTCTTTGACCAGACCACCATCGAACTTAGTGGGGCATGGGAGAGATAGGGACAGTACTTTACGCCCAGGTAACCCTATGCAGGAGGCAGGAATGGGTAGTTTAACTTACCCCCTTTACTCTCACTTCAGGGGTTCTTGGATTTGTTGTGACCACTTACTTCTGAGATGTGTCCGGTCGAGGGAGGTCCATGGACCGTGGGTGCAGAGGTCAGTTTCGGCTTTGAGATTCAGTCTGGCTCCAGTGATATGGTTCTGCGGACTGGACAGCTGGACACCCTATGCAGTAAGAGATGCAGACTTTCAGGACAGACTACCTCAAAAGACCTCAAGCTGTATTCGGAGAGAGTCACCATGGTCAGGCAGTGACAGGTAATCTTCGGTTGGCGAACAAAGGAGCCAGCCATGCACGGCTTTTGCTGGGACTGGAAGACTGAATATTCAGGAGCAGGTGACTTGTTTCACAATAGTTGAAGATGTTCCAAGGATGCACTCACAACGGCACCAACTGCAGCGATGTAGCCCAGGAGAGAGCTGATGAATCCACCTGATGGCCAGGGACACTTTCAAAGGCTCCGAAGGCATGGACCCTCGAGCAGGGGTTGAGAGTGATTGTTCCCACCAGTCCAGGGGTTGAAGCACGGACAAGGGTCTTCTTGCGATCAGGACAGGAGGACAGGACATCACTGGAACTGCACTAATGTCAATGCTGAACAGCTTAACTGCAGGCTGTACCTCTTCGTAGGGGTCTTGGATCCAACGATGTTCTGAGGAATGGCTGAAGGAGTCCTCCTTTTATCCAAGATTTGGACTGGAGTCGTAGCAGGTCCATCAATGATAAGAAACTGCACCATTCAATTTGGCAGGGACTGTCCAATCCTGGGCAGCCACTGGTCAAACATTCTGCATAGCAACAGACACACTGTGACTCGGATGTGGACTGGGACCAGAAAGTCCCAAGCCCCACAGCCGACAACACACATAGATTTCCCCTTTGCCCAGGAAAGGGCTTTCCATAAATGACAATTCCAGACCCTAGAGGGCAGGAAAAGAGACAAAATAAAAAGATTTCATTTCGATTTTTTTTTTCAAAATTGAACTTTATTGGCCTTTCAAAGAGTACATTCAAACAATACGATTCACCTTGTCAAAAACCGACCAACTCATCCGAGCAACCGCCAACCATTGACCCCCACCACCCCCCGACCTCCAAGCAGTAGATGGGAATCAACGCCAGTAGGTTCATACCAAAGACTCTAAACCCCTTACTGATTAGACCGCTACAAAATTCCCATGGCTGGCCCATAGGTAGCGACATGTAAGCTTCCTCGTAAGCAATCCACGCATGCCCGCCCCCCCCCCCCCGTGCCTGCATTGCTCAGCGGCCATACCTCTCAAAAAGGGTAACAAACGGCCTTCAATATTGGTCCGGGACTCTTCCAAAAGATGTGTAAGGAACTCCATATCGTATATGGCGTGAACCTTCGCCACCCATTCTTTTTACTCAGGCACCCATTGACTCTTCCACGTCTGGGCTAGGCAACATCTCACAGCCACCAAAATAACCAGGACCATGTACCCATCTTCCACCTCCTCCGGCCACACCCCAAAAAGGAGGAACCATGGCAACAACCCCCTGTGTATGCCATCAACCACTTTAATCCACAACAAAATGTCTCTCCAGTAGGCTTGTACTCTAGGGCAACCCCAGCACATATGTCTGTAGTCCCTCTTCACCCAGTTAAACTTCCAACAACGTGAGTCATACCCTTTACACATTTTGGCCAACATTGCCGGCGGGAAGTGCAGTTTCAGGTCCTGATGTCTACACTGCAGAAAAACCGTCGAGCGGGAGACTCTTTTGCACATCAGCACCCACAAGGCATTGTCTATATCCTGCCCCCATCTGATTCTGGCCGGGATTGGGTCCCTAGGTTCCGCCAACAATATTGTCCTATACAGACACACTATAAGCCCCCCCGCCCTTCTACATTTGACCGGCCATGCTCAACCCTGCCTCATACCAAAACTGGAATTCCAGCGGTTCCTCGACCCTGTCCCACAAGGTTTGGGCCCCGATACAACTCGGGGAGATGGCCATGTGGACAGCCACCTATTCTTCCCCCCACCCTTCCAAAGGGAAGACAGGATCACTAAGACCGGATGACACAGCACCCTCTTTGGGATGCAGGACCTTGGCACCCATAACCATTCCCCAAGGGGAACCGTGGTCAGGATCTCATTGTCAATCGTTACCCACTGTTTGTCGGTGAGCAGGTCCTGATGGTCCGCAAATACACAAAGCTGGGCATCCCTTACGTAAGTCGAGAGACCTGGGAATCCCACAACCCCCCTCCCCCCACCCTGCCCCTCCTCCTTTGACAGAATCAATGTTTTATAGACGATCCTATGCTTGGCCCCTTCCCAGAGGAATTTTAGCAGGACTGCCTGCCATAATCAAAAAAGGACCTCAGGGCGACCACCGGGGAGCATTTGGATTAGGAATAAAAATGTGGACAGCACCACCATTTTGATAGTTTAGACGCCCCATCCAAGTAAGCTTCAACCTCACCCACTTCTCCATGTCTTTCTGCACTGCAGACCATAGCGGCAGATAATTCCTGGGGAAAAGATCTCTGTACTGGTGTGACACCTGCACCCCTAAATATCAAAAAGTGTCCTCTTGCTCCTGAAATGGTGACCCCTTTATGTATTCCCCCTTTGCTTCTGACAACCCCCAACAGCATAGGCCACCGATTTCTCCAGAATGACTTTAAAGACATATAGTTCCCCATACCTTACTAAACTCGCCAGTAAACGTGGCAGTGACAGCACCGGTTTAGTGATGTAGAGCAGAGCGTCATCTGCGAAGAGACTTATTTTTTCACGTTCAGCCACCTATTGTGACTCTCCCCTATTCCTTCGTCTTTCCTCAACCCCACGGCTCCATGATCAGCGTATAGAGCAGCAGGGAGCAGGGGCACCCCTGTCTCGTACCCTACTGCAATGTGAAGCCCTGCGATGTATCCTAGTTTACTACCACTCTAGCCATCAGTTCTGAGTATAGGGCCGCGATCCACCCCCTCCACCTCGGGCCCATCCATCCTTATGGTCAAGAGGACCTCCCCCATGAAGGCCCAATTCAACCGGTCGAAAGCCGCCTTGGCAGCTAATGCCAGAAGTATTACTCCTGCTGGCCCTTCCTCGCCTGGACCAGGAGCCCCGACCGCCAAACACTGTGCTGGGGGTCTGCTCTGCAGTGAGGCACCGTTGCCACTTGGGGAGATTTCCCCCCCACCGTCCGGCGCTGTGCCGCCACGCCGCTGCTACTCGCGACTGCCAGCCAACAGCTCTCCTCCTCTTCCCGCCAAGCCTGTTAGGCAGAAACCTGTGCAGTTCCCTCTGGGACCACTGCAAAAGATTTAAGACTACAGGTGTTTGGCAGTAAACCCACTTGGTAGCAGTCTGTACCACACAGATTCACTTGGTAGCTGTGGCTGAGCAGTCAGACTTCCCTCAAGAAGAGTTAGGCAGTATACAGAATATTCACAATAGGTCAAGAGAACACAATAGAACAAGTAAACGCTGACCAGGGCTTGGTGTAAAAGAGATATAATTATTTATTTAAAACCACATCTAGAAAAACACACAGGCACTAATGGTAAGCAATTCAAAAACGCGGTCACTAAAAGATATACACTCCCTTAAAAGAATATTAGACAAGTCTTAAGTAAAGCCCCATTTATTTTCAGACAGCTGTGAGCGCTTAACGTAGATGGCACTCTAATAGTTCGTTTTTAAAAGGGAGAGAAAAGCAGAGAATAAGTTGAAACAGATCCCAACACTTTTACAAGAACATAACAAGAGAGGAAGGCAAAGTAAAACCGTGAAGTTAGAGTTCAATAGGCCGGATCCACTTTAAGAGGATCAAACGAAATGTGTCCAAGGTCACACGGTTGCAGTGCACAAAAGTCTTGTAACGGTTCAAAAAGGAGTTGGACCAAAGAAAGGGAACAGTTAGAGAGTCAAGGCGACCAGCCCAGTCCAGAAGGTTAAGGGATTATTATTACCTTGTAGCAATCTTTAGAAAGGGAGGCCTGGTGGACACGGTACCTTAAAGTGGTGAGAACACTCCAGCGGGGGCAGTTGTTCCTGGCAGTGGATGCAAGTCGGTGCTTCGTCCGGGGGAAGAGAGGATCTCGTCGGGGAGGAAGACAGGAGTCCGTTGCACTGCCAGGGAAGAAACCAGCCGCAGAGTTTCTCAGGTACAAGGAGCGGTCCGTTGATTCGCGGTTCAGTGGCGAGTGGCTATCCGGCCGCCAGGGTGCTTGGCACGGGCAGTTCGACCACAAACCGGTCTGAGGTGCGAAGAAAGAAGGTAAAACTGGTTGTGCCCACCAGTCAGGGGAAGAAGCCTCTCCAGCTGGGAGATGTTCTCTGTTGTTCGGAAGTGGTGAGCCGGTTCTGCAGGGCTCCACCGGTGGTGTCGTCGTGGTAGGTCGGCTCAGCTTCTCCCTCGTCGGATTCTCAGGTCCTGTGGCGACTTCTGAAGTTCCAGTCCCCAAAGCCCTGCTTTTATGCAGCATACCCCCATTCACTCAGCCTAGCTGTCAATCAAACACACAAGAGTGCGACTTGAGTTACCAAGGTAACTCAGTCCAGGGTGCCTAAACCCTCTCCCACACCCCCTGTGGTACCCAGACAGAGTGGCACCACTTTTGGAAGCTTCTGTGGAGAAGCCCGCCAAAAAGTGGAACAAAGGGCTCGACTTGGGTTGGAGTCACAGAAGAGAACACAAACACCATTTTAGAATCGAGTCCTGGCAAAAAATACCAACCAGCGAATTAATTAATAGGCTATGAGAATTAAATAATTAAAGTTGGTAGCCTCGAACAATGGGAAAATCCCATAGGAAAATATTCGCGGTCGAATATAAAAAGTAGTTTCCACTGCCACCAGCCAAAACTCGATCAGGGGGGACGGAGACGTGCCCCCTTGACTAACAGACCCCGGGGCAATCGAATTGCCCCGACCAGTACGTCCACAATATGATGGTTTGTACTGGTTTCTGTTCATAATTTGGTTCTAGTAAAGCCAATGGTGACTTTACATGCCCTGGGAGACAGTAGTCAGTCCCAGGGTTTGGAGTCTATGGTGGGGTGTCACTATGACACCCCTGTGTTACTGCACGGAGGGTGCTGTGTAACACACATAGTAAAAACACATGAGACCCTATGGAGTAAAATACCCCATAGCCCATAAAACACATGGAAAGTGAAAGGAACACCTCAAATCATGTCTAAGAGTGGGAGCAAAAGAATCTCACTCTTAGCAGGAGAGAAAAAAAATAAACCCCAAAAATCCAGCAAAGCTGCTGGGGGACTCACTAGGTTTGGGAAATTAGCCTAAAGAGAGAATTCTCCCTAACACCTGTGATGGCACTTAGTGCGGTCCTCCGCTGCAGGATGCACATCTCTCCTGTTAGTGGGGTTATCGCTGCTTCAGCTCACCACTGTCTCCGCTGCTGCATTTCACATGCTCTGGGATCCTCCTTCTGGGGGCCCTGATTGCCGCAACTCCCGCAAAACTCTGCATTTCTGCAGGGCAAGGGCCGGAGCTCCGCACTTAGTCAGCCATGTTGCCTGTGCCCCCTGCTGGTCTCCCTTATTTAGATCTATGACATTGCGTGGACCTAACCTATTGGCATCTGAGAGGCAAAGCAAGCGACTGAGGGGGTGGATGAAAAGAAAAAGGTATTGGAGGATCAGAATTCTAGGAAAAAGTTTCCAAACTGGAAATAAAAATGGTTTTAGTTTTGTACGAAAACAGGAATGACAGGATGTGAGCCGAAGAGTGCATGGCAGTGAATTCTATAACCATAGAAGGACAACTGATAATGCTTGCCGTGCAAGGTGAGGTTTTTGAAGTCTAGGAATTTTAAGTCAGAGAATATCTGTTCAATGAGTAACTCAATTGCCACCACAGAATGGCTGGCTAAAAGTGGAGACTGATGTAACACAAAGGTTATGAAGGCAATACATGCAAGCTTGAATTGCATACATGCTTCAAAAGGAAACCAGTGTAATTCCAATAGAATTGGAGAGAGAACCATCGAACTGCAGAATGAAAAACTGCTCTTTAAGGTTGGAGAGCATTTTTGGCAACTTCCATATAAATGGTTTTACCACTGTCAATATGTGACAGGACCATAATTGGAAGCACAGTTTGAAATGGAGATCTATCAGGTTTACATTTCCTCAGGATAGTTTGAACAGGATTTTACTCAATGTGATGTTTTAGAGATGGTTTTGGATAATGCCTTCCCTGGCTAGTGGAGCCAGCTATGTTTTGATATCAGTTTCTTGGTGGGAGGATGCAAAGAGAGTACATTCTGTTTTATTTGGATTAAATTAAAAAGTGCCAATACCATCCACGCATCAGTTTTTGTCAGACAATCCTTTAGACTAATGATGTCCTTTAGTGTGGACACACGTAAGCACAGTTTATTGTCATCAGCATCCTATTTTATTTTGAAACAATATCTCCCAAAGGTTCAACATAAAGATTGAACATTAAAGGTGTTAGAAGGGAACCCTGGGGGACACCACATGGCACTGTGATTGGTGAAGACCTATTTGGCTTTCCTATAAAAGTCCAAAGGACAGGCGAAAAACTTGTGGCACCGTCGTTTTGGAGTATATGGTACTCTTTATGGCATTATGAGGTAAAATACAAAAGTTCACAAGGAATAAAGTCAAAATCTGATAATCATAGGGACTGATTAGTTTACCAGTAAAAGTAAGCAAAAGACAAGTGCAGTAAATCTGAGGGCTATACTTCTCTCCAAAACGTCAGGTCAGCAAGCAAAAAAATGAAAAAAGAAAGGGTGTCCCATTGAAGACTCTGGGCGGAAAGCAGCAAACTGAAAATCTTTCCTAACACATCTTATACCAAAGGCCCTATTATGTCCGAATGCAACCCTCCTATGTCATTGTCTGATGAACAAAACAATGCAAGAGTCACAACTGTTGCTTGCAGACCATGTAGAAGATCCCAGAGTGGGCACATTCCTTCATGCTGTCGTGAAAAAACAACCACAGGCCCTTCCAATGGATTGGTGAATGTCTTTTAATGGCAGTCAGTAAAGCCAGCATACACAGGACAACAGCAACCCAACGACAAACGAGACTCGGTGCAGCAACAATTCCTCCCTCAAGGCACAGAGCTTTTTATACAGATGGGCCCAGCCCCGTTGTATGGCAAAAGATTTTTCTACAAAAAAGCAAATGAAAAAGAAAGCTTTAGAAAGACCGCTCTGTGACGGCACAGAGCTGGCTTTCTAAATCGAACTGCCAGCCCCTGCGACACACAGCAGTGCGCGCAGGGGCTGACGGGCACGCCAGGACCCCGAAGCGGTCATGAGGGAGAATGAATACGTTTGTGTGTTGGGTGTATGTGTTTGTGTGTGTTGTGTGTCTGCAATGGGGGATTGGGAGGAGAGGGAGGCTCTCGGGGCTGAAGGAGGGTGATTTGGGGGTGAAACAATCACATTTTTAGCAAATGGGGAAAGAGAGGGTAGGGGGCAAGGTTTGGGGGTGAGGAAATGTCCTTTTTTCAATTTGCGTAGGCCACCTAAAATCGAATGAAACCCACTCCTCCAGTCTGGCCCTGTCCGGCCAATGAAGGCCCTCCAACTTTGTGCCTTGTGAGGTATTATGCTCCTTTGAATGCTGTTATTACACTTAACACAATACAGCTGCTACCGCCGCACTATTCAATCCAACCCTCCACCTTCCCACCTCAATTATCTCCTATCCATGCCTTCGCTACCTCCTACTCCCTCTCTCGCTACTTACTGATTCCTGCTGCAGAGCCCTACATGCTTTGTGAGTCACCTACAACACCTTCTGAGGACCCCCATGCTATCCTCCCAGCTCACTCCTCGTCAGGACCTCTTAAGGTCGCCTGCCTTGCTGCAGACTCCCACACCCCACTGTCCACGACGCTCATGTGCAAACTCGCATGAGTGCCCTGCAATACACCTGCAGACCATCTGCCACCTTGCCGGAGTTATGAAAGATGTGCACCAGCCTTCTTCAACTCCCTTAGGCCATCCCACTATGCCAAGAACGCCCCCAAGCTCTTTGTACAGCCTAAACAAACATTACTGTGGCTTACAAAGAAAGATGTGCCATGCAGCACATCATTCACACTTGCCACAATATACGCTGCAGCACTTGACCTCCCCAAGCAGCCCGGTATGCATTCCTCTAACTTCAACCACTAACTCCAGGACATCCAACGTCAGAGTCAACACCTTGCCAGCTAGTGAGCCAAATAACACAGCCACCATGACCATACACCACACACCTCATACTTGACACAACATGCTTCGTGGCAATTGACCTCCCTAAGTAGCTTGGCATGCGAGCCTCCTAGTTCTATCTTTACATCCAGAACTTCTGACTTCAGAGACCAGATATTGCTGGCCAGTAAGCCTAATAATACAGGTATACGCCAGCCACTCCTTACGCCGCATCATACAGCCTGACAAATATGCCCACTGCTCAAAGCACTTCCTCACTGCTCTACATATCCTTCACCAGAAAACCTAGTCAACACAAACATAATGCGCCAGATTAACCTTGAGGATCCCTCCCCTGTTTCTCTGAACATGCCTCCTTACACTGAGTCCACCCGTCCCCAGGCCCACGCTATCAAGTCTTCAACCTTCCCAACAGCCTCCATGCGCAAATGCGTTTTAGTGAATGCCAGATCAGTCTCAGCCCGCCACCTTGACATCACTGACCTCATCACCACTAACGACTTGGAACTGCTAGCCATCACAGAAACTTGGCTCCTTGCTTCCTCAGGCCCTTCCCTATCACTAGCATTAACTCTCCAGTACACACACAGACTAACCACAACATCATTGTATTCACTGTTCCTTTGCCCACCCTCCTCCTGCTGCTCCCTTCCTCCCATCTACTTCCATCCAAAGTATCAAAAACATTACCAAAGCCTGCATCCTCTCATTGCTGGACGATCTATTCCACACACACACGCTCTACAACGACCCGGCCACCGTGGATGACCGATTATAACCTTGCACTATCAGGCCATCAACTCTGTGGCCCCACTCACCCAGCCGAAAGCCAAATCTATCTCACATAACGCATGTTTCTTGCCCAACCTTGGAGCCCTCTGCCTACTGAAACGCCAGTCAGAAAAAACATGGAAGCACTCCCCCTACAAAGCCCAACAAAGACGGCTGCTTGCAGGCAGCCTGGGCTTACAAGGTGGCCGCTCTTCAAGAAAAAAGAGCTTCTTAAAACACAAGAATAAAAAAAGCGAATTCCAGCTCAAGGGAGCTCTTCGTCATTATGCGAGCTTGAAGCACGTTCCCCACCTCCTTCCAACTGCACCCAGGACATTACCTAGCTTGTGAACATTCAAGATGCCCTACTACAGAAAATCGAAACAAAGATCCTTAACAAAAAAACCTCTCTGGGCAAGGCCGCTGCCTCACCTACTGTGCTACTATCCCACCCACAAAACCTCCCCCACCCCCCTTAGGTTTAAACCTATCTCGGAACCAGCGGCCACCCCGATTGTCAAAAGTCTTAAACCATCCTGCTGCCAGGGAGATATCAGCCCAGCAGCAGTCATTAAGGACTGTGATGAACCTTTGGTACCTTTCATTGCTTCCCCGATCAATGCCTCCTTTGCTTTTTGCTCAGTTCTCTCCTCCCTCAATGATGCGTGGGTCCTTCCACCACTAAGAAACCCTATTTTGGACCCCAAAAACCCTACCAACTACCGCCCCATCCCGACTGTCCCCTTCCTCCTGATCGGGCAGCTTACCTTCAGATCCAGCACCACCTGGAATGCAACAACCTCCTGGGCCTGCCTTTGGCACAGAATCTGCCCTGCTGGATCTGAAGAATCAATTGGATAAAATCAAGGATGCCGGCAACCAACCCTCCTCTTGTTGCTAGACCTCTCAGCTGCCTTTGACCTGGTGGACCATCAAATATTATGCCGCCACCTCACATCAGCAGCTCACTTCTCTCCAGAGGCCATCACCTGGATCTCTTCACTCCTGTCGGAGAGATCAATAAGAGTCTTGTGAGAAACGTAAAGGTGTCTCCCTGACTAGTCCCCGGGGATCTGTCATCCAGGTGGCCAGGACACTGCCATCGCTATTGGATCCAGTTCCTGGGGGTGGACCAGTGAGGGAGGATCACCTGTATGGGAGGGGGGCCCTCAGGGAGTGGAAGTGAGACACTGATGGGTGAGACGCAGTATCCCCTTTCTTATGACACCTTTTCCCCGACCTACCATGTAGAATATGCAAACACACTACCCATGCCTCTCCATCACTCAGATCTGGACAATCGTATTGGGTGTTCAGGAAACATCTTAAGACTTTGCTTTTCTCTACAAACTTTCCATTGTGAACCAAGTACCCTGGTGCGCTGCATATGTTATAAGGAGGAATCACACTGCCTTGTCTGCATGTTCCTGTTTTATTTCAGCACAGTGCTTTGATGCCGTAGGGTGTAGTGCGCGTCATAAAGAAATAAAACTAAGGGTGCTCGCCAGAGTCCAAACATTTCAATCCTCCCTCCGAATCCTAATCACTAACTGGCCCTACCACTTAAGAATACAAACCAAAAAAGGGAGACAAGACACGTCCTTTGGGTTAGACTTCTGCCTGGCCCAAACAGGTTATTATCGAGAGTTCATAAAGTTATGCAACATTTTACATGCAGAGTTCAAAAGAAAAGATCCTCAGTAGGTTTCCTCTTACCACAAGTCTACCAAAGTTCATGTCTTTCTGGCAGCTGTCGACATTCAAAAAGGGAGAAAAAGAAAAGATCTTATACTTTAACAAAAGTCCCTGGATAACAAGTCCTTAGCTGTTGGACTCCCTGAAGTCCTGGGCTCTCTGGCAGGCTTGCTTACTTTCACTTCACGTTCCTTACATAGGGCACTTCCCACTCTGGTTTCTAAGGTCCCCGTAACCTCGTGGACTCCCCCAGCTTGGATGCAAAGTGTTCATATTTAGCTTGACCGGACTCACATAGGGTGCTTGCCCATTCCAATTTCCTGTAACCTTGTCTGCTTTCCCAGCTTGGATATAAAGAATTTGTCTGTCGATCAGATTCTCAAGGGCGCTTGCCCGTTCAGGTTTCTCAGGTTCCCAAAACCTTGTAGGCTCTCTCGGCCTTGGCTCAAAGTATTCGTACTTCTCTTGTGCTGATTCACACGGGCGGTTTGCCCTCTCTGCTTTCTCAGGCTCCCAAAACCTAATGGGCTTTGTTAGGGAGAATTCTCTGTAAGGCTAATTTCCCAAACCTAGTGAGTCCCCCAGCAGCTTTGCTGGATTTTTGGGGTTTATTTTTTTTTCTCTCCTGCTAAGAGTGAGATTATTTTGCTCCCACTCTTAGACATGATTTGAGGTGTTCCTTTCACTTTCCATGTATTTTATGGGCTATGGGGTCTTTTACTCCATAGGGTCTCATGTGTTTTTTTTTATGTGGGTTACACAGCACCCTCCGTGCCGTAACCCAGGGGTGTCGTAGCGACCCCCCAACATAGACTCCATACCCTGGGACTCACTACTGTCTCCCAGGGCATGTAAAGTCACCATTGGCTTTACTAGTTCCAAATTATGAACAGAAACCAGTACAAACCATCATATTGTGGACGTACTGGTCGGGGCAATTCGATTGCCTCGGGGTCTGTTGTTCCAGGGGGCACGTCTCCGTATCCCCTGATCGAGTTTTGGCTGGTGACAGTGGACACTACTTTTTATATTCGACCGCGAATATATCTCTATGGGATTTTCCCATTGTTCGAGGCTACCAACTTTAATTATTTAATTCTTATAGCCTCGAACATACCGCCGGTTTATTTATTTAATATTAATTCACTGTTGGTATTTTTTGCCAGAACTCGATTCTAAAATGGCGTTTGTGTTCTCTTCTGCGACTCCAACCCGAGTTGAGCCCTTTGTTCCACTTTTTGGCGGGCTTCTCCACAGAAGCCTCCAAAAGTGGTGCCACTCTGTCTGGGTACCAAAGTGGGTGTGGGAGGGGGTTTAGGCACCCTGGACTGAGTTACCTTGGTAACTCAAGTCGCACTCTTGTGTGATTGGCCCACTTAGCATGTTTGATTGACAGCTAGGCTGAGTGAATGGGGGTTTGCTGCATAAAAGCAGGACTGGAACTTCAGAAGTCGCCACAGGACCTAAGAATTTGAGGCGGGAGAAGCTGAGCCAACCTGCAACGACGACACCACCGGTGGAACCCTGCTGAACCGTCTCACCACTTTTCCCGACGACAGAGGAGATCTCCAGTCCGGAGAGTCTTCTTCCTTTGACTGGTGGGGATAACCAGTTTCGCCTTCTTTTTACCTTCCTGGAGCATCTCGTGGCCGCCTTGCCCGTGCCAAGCACCCCGGCAACCGGAATACCACAGTTTACCACTACCGCGAAAAGAAGGGTAGTGCCTTTTAACTGGAGAACTCCACGGCTGGTTTCTTCCCTGGCAGTGCAACGACCTTCCTCTTTCCTCCACGGCGAGACCTCTTCTTCCTCTGGACGAAACACCAACTTGCACCTGCTGCCAGGAACAACTGCCTCCGCTGGAGCTTCCTTCACACTTAAGGTACTGTGTCCCGCATGGCTTCCCTTGCGACAGATCGTTCGGGGTGACAGTAAAGCCTCGACTTTCTAACCTGGGCTGGCCTGGGACAACCTAGCTAACTTTTCCTGACTTTAATTTCATCCTTTTTGTGCGAGCTATCTACAAAGACTCTTTGGGCATAACCCCACTGGTGAACCTGGACCCCTTCTGCTTGCTCTCTCCAAGAGTGGGCCTTGCAATTGACTTCCTTGCTCTCCAGTAGAACTCTGCCTATCCTGCCTTACTGTGGTTCATTGAGAAAGTATTGAAACTTGTGTGCTTTTTAACTCTGCCTTGTTCCCTCCCTTTCTTTACAACTTATTAGAATGTTATCTTATGTTAAGCGCTCACCTCTGTCTGAAAATAAGTGGTGTTTCTCACTAAGACTTGTCTAATAAGTGAATTGGGTTGTATATATATGATAGTGACTGTGTGCTGAAATTACTTGCCTCTTTTTTGCTGGTGTGATTTACAAGTGTGTTTTTAAATAAATAATTATATACTTTTACACCAAAGCTCTGGTCAGTGTTTGTTTGTACTACTGTGTCTCTGTACCTATTGTGTATACTCTGCATACTGCCCTGCTCTTCTTGAGAGAAGTCTGACTGCTCAGCCACAGCTACCAAGTGAATCTGTGTGGTACAGACTGCTACCAAGTGGGTTTACTGCCAAACACCTGTAGTCTTAAATCTTTTGCAGTGGTCCCTAAGGGAACTGCACAGGTTTCTGCCTAACGGGCTTTTCCAGCTTAGACTCGCAATATTGGTACCTCTCAGGACTAACCTTCCATCGTCCAGCTAGCTTTGGGCTCGCTTTCCACTCTATTGGTGGCTCTGTAATCTAGTGTGGCTGTCTCTCCAGGACGTCTCCTCCACAGAGGTTCGCCTCTACGTAGGATTTAATTCTCCTCCCTGCATAGGAGATCTCCTTCCATTCACAGTTCCTCCTGTGCTTAAGTATGTGATTACAGTTGGGGCGTGGCCGAGCCGCAATGTAAGAAAGTCAAGTATTCTGCAAGTTCCCCGCCAGATCCTGACAAAACAGATCCTGCGTGAGACAGAACAGATCCTTGGAGGCAGAAATCAGCCCAGCAGCTGCATGAACTTCTGGGGCACGTACAGAACCACTTTGAAGGGCCCGCCGTGATAGGAGAGAGGAGAGCCTGGCCATGATAACTCTGAAACAGCACCCAAAATGGCGCCCATAGCCCTCGTTCACTGAGGGAGATGCAAGAGCCCAAGCAGCGACGGACGGACGGACGGACCCCGGATGATCCCAAAGACACATGGAGGAAGCAGCCCCATGAGCCCGGATGCTTGGAAAGTAAGCAGAGAGATGCTGCATTAGCCGACAGCACACCCGAGGAGCTGGGGGGGGGGGGATGTTGGCTGGTGGGACGGGGAGCAGAAGAAGGTAGAAACAACGTTCTCCCCCCCACCCCCAGGAGGTGAGTCTCCAGGTGTCGAGCCCTAGTACAGAGACCTTCCCCCAGCACATACAGATCCTGAAGATCCGGCCGGGGGCTAACCACCCCCCACCCCCCATCGGACGCAAGCATTCTAATCAGCAGTGGCAACGACCAAGAGAGACAGTAGGGAAGCTCCCCCTCATTTACAACCTGACAGCAAGAGCCATCCGCGGCTCTGGGGGTAGCGACACCACATGCTACAAGATAATAAGGCAAACAGCTAGCCTCCGGGCGGGCAGTGTTCCTGCCGAGCCAAGGTGCGAACTCAGAGCAGCGGCTAAAAGCAAGGGGGAGAAAGAGACCCACTCCCCCCCCTGAAGGCGAGCCCCCCTCCTATAAGGGTGTGCTGGTGTTTTCCTCCTGTGTGCCCGGGGCGTGCCGCTGTAGGGGAGGAGGGGGGGCTCCCATCTGAGCACCGAGTACAGCACGCACCCCCCAGGGAGAGGCAGCAAGCGAAGCAGCGCTGCACTGGCAAATACTGGCAGAGCGAGACACCAAAGGCTAATACTGCAAACTGCGCCCTGCAGCATTGAAGAGGGACCGCTGGGAGTGAAGGCAACAGCAGGAAGTGGAGGCACAGCAAGAGAAGCTACTCGGGAAAGAGCCCTTGGTCGCAGACAATGGCATGGGAACCCGCTCCTTGGGCGCACTGATTGTAAAGCCTGATTGATAAGACCCCACCACCAGCTAGACCATACAGACGAGCTGGGAGCAACACAGTCTGCAGAGTAACAGCGCAAAGCAAAGAGGAGCGCAGAGGGGGTTTCCTATGTATCCACAGTTTGACCAACTGGTCTAAACAAAGGCACTTCCACCCCCCCCCCCCCTGCAGCCCCCCCTCTCCGCAGCGACAGACCCTGTGGGCTCACAGAGCAACAAGGACTCAAGGCTGCAGAAGGTAGACCTGCAGGGATAAGATCTGGGACACTGCCATCACCCACACTAGCTCACTAGACAGTCCACGCCCACATGAACCAATAGAGGGCGACACACAGATGTGATCTGCCATTTGTAGCTGGAGTAGAGACATCTAGGGCCCAGAAAAACATCCACCCTGCAGCCAACGCAGAGGGCACCTACGATGAGCAACAACTGAGCCACTCCTATATATCAAATCAAAAAGGTCATCATCCTTGGGCCAATACACACATCAGCTAGCAAGGGTTCGAACAAGAAGTGCAGCACATACGGGTTGAGGCCTGCTGCCCATCTCTGTAATCCTCCCAAAAAGACGCAAACAATTATACAAAAGTCCCGCAGTGAATAGCAGACTGTAAGGCAAATATCCGTCTGGATGCCAGAGGGGAAAGGAAGGAAAATGGCGTTGCAGCTCAAACAAGCAATGATGGACTCCTATGCCAAGAAAAATGACCCGACAACAGGCAATGGACCTCCAGAAGACCGCCCGGAGACCAGCGAAAGGGAACCACAAGACAGTGAATGAAAATAAGATCTCGAAGCAATAGCAGCCATGAGAACATCCATGGAGACCCACATAGGGGAAATTAAATGCGACATGGGCCTCCTGCGCCAAGACGTACAGAACCTAGCCGGCAGAGCCGGCGAAACGGGACAAAAACTGGAGGAAATGACGACCACCACCAAAGAGCTACAGGCGACAGTTCAAGACTTGGTGACCAAAGTCCAGATGTTACAGGATAGAGCTGAGGATGCGGAGGGTCAAGCATGAAGAAGCAACATCAGGATCCTCGGGCTACCTGAGGGAGCAGAGGGCATGGATCCTACCAATTCCGTGGAAAACCTGCTCTTCCAAGAAATAGGGGCGGTTGTCCTATCACAGGGTTTCACCATTGAAAGAGCCCACAGAGCACTTACAAGAACGCCCCCCCCACACCCAGAGCACACCCGCGACCTATCATAGCAAAGATCCTCAACTACTGGGATAAAGAGAGAGTCCTAGCCCACTCAAGATCAGGTGGAGTGATTCAAAGAGACTTAGCAACCCTTGCAATCTACCCAGATTACACCATTCAAGTTCAAAGAAGGAGAGCCCAGTACATACCAACTAAAGACAGGCTCAGAAGACAAGGTATCAAATATATGCTCCTCTACCTGGCAAAATTAAAGATTCTTTACAAAGGAAAATCCCTCTTCTTTGAAACACCGGAGTCAGCCAAAGAATGGATGGACGAGCACAACCTTGGCCAGATGTCGGAAAGACGGGAGGGCACAAGAAAGGACAATAAGTAAAGCACTAGAAATATGAGACCACAAACACTGTCGACACCATCAGCAGAGGATAATACAGGCGGGGGGACAGCACTCGCAGTCCCCAATATGTTCACGCGAGAAACGCATACTGGGCCTAGACACTAATAGAGGACACGACCATTGGGAACCCCTCCAGCCCCACCACCGAGCCCGGTCACCATGGTTACTGAGTCTGGGAACCCAGGCCCCTTATCCATACCTAGACTAACTCCAAGTACATCATAGTACTCGACCACCGACCCCCATGAGCCACCACAGCACTGGTCAGGTTACACAATAGTCAAGCCAGTCACGGCAACAAACACTTGGGAATCTATGGGTGATTACCACAATCTGAGGCAACTAAGAGTCCTCCAGAGTTCAATAGAAGCGGAGGGTAAAGAAAAGAGGAGAGAAAATGGGGCAAAACAGGAGGCCAGAGCAGCCCATCAATCAGAATCTATGTGCCAAGAGGCTCAGGGCAGATATACTTGGCCAGACCGTCGAAGGCGGGAGGAGACAGTGATGCCAAAAGTAAGACCCCGATGACAGAGACCTTAAAGATGCCACATGGAACGTCTGTGGCCTCAACTACATCAAAAGGATGAAGGTCATGATGCACCTTCGTCGGGAAGGAGTTCAAGTTGCCATGCTACAGGAGATGCATTTGACTCCATCTAAACAGACACACATACTGGGAAAATGGAGAGGCAAGGGATTTGGGCCTGCATACTCTAACTACGCCAGAGGGGTGATTACATGGATTGCACCTGGAGTACCACTACAGATGCTAAGCACTCACGCAGACCAATAAGGATGGTTGACCCTAATTCACAGATTTCTCGGACAGAGGGAGACTTGCATAATCAATACCTATGTGCCCAACCAAAATTCAGCAAACTTCTACCGCTCGATGTATAACGCCCTAACCCCATACAAAGGTATGACATTCTGCGGAGGGGATTTTAACTATATATTAGATACCGCCATGGACAGGTCGGATATCATACCTTGCCCGCTTTCTCCCCCTTCCAAAGTCCTGAACACATTGACACAGGACTTAGACCTGCAGGAGATATGGAGGTGGATACACCGGGACAGGAGGGAATTATCCTACTATTCAAGTGTGCATAAGATCTACACTGGTATAGATTACATATTCACAGGGAGGGAACACCTGGGGAATGTAAAGGGGGTAACGTATGAAGGTAGGACCCTATCAGATCACTCGCCCATGATACTCGATTGGTTACTCTCCAGATATCCTGCCCCCATACCCACATGTAGGCTAAGCGGAATCACTACAAGATAATGGTTTCAGAGAAGAGCTCAGAACCCAGATAGAACAGTACTTTGAATTTAACCCAGGGAGTGTATAGGACAGGAGTACGGTATGGGATGCTTTTAAGGTTGTCCTGAGGGGAGCAACTATCGCCAAAGCAGGGGGAATCCAGAAAGACTTAACACAGCAGGTTGCAAAGATAGAAGATACGATTAAAAAACTGGAAGGGACCCACCTAGCAGGAGAGATATCGAAAGTGAACTTATAACTCTCAGGCAACAGTGCCTGGAGCAATGGGACACACTGGGTAACTTTAGCTACGCAAGGTATACTGAGAAGCTCCATGGGCAGGGAGACAAACCAGGTAGACTCCTAGCCTCGCTAGTCTGGGACAAAAACAGCAGAGAAGAGATAGTTGAGGTAGCTGATGAATGCGGGAGACTGGAGATCACAGAAGGAGATGAACAATACCTTTAGAGAATTTTATAGCAGACTGCTCGGAATCCTAAGCAGCAGAAATGGAAAGGAAGGGTTACGAGACACAATGGAACAGGCAGTAATAATACCCGTCCTGAAGCCTGGCAAAGACAATAAATTATGTGAGTCATTCAGACCAATAGCACTCATAAATCAGGACACCAAAATCCTTACGGCGGTCTTCGCCGAGAGGCTTAAAAAAGTAGTCCCCTCACTGATACACCCAGATCAAACACTATTGTTCAGGTAGGGCCACCACAGAGAACCTCAGGAGGTTTCAGGCGATTATAGATAGATGGAACACAACACTGGCCAGAGGGCTGTGCGGTAGTAGCGCTAGATGCTATCAAAACATTTTATTCTGTTAGGTGGTAATGGCTAATTGCCTCCCTGGAAGGATATCGTATTGGGTAATACTTTGAGATGGATACGCATGCTCTACTCAAAGGCAACCGCGACGGTACAAACCGGAGAGCACATCTCAGACCCATTCCTGATCAACAGAGGCATCAAACACGGCTGCCCCTTATCGCCCCTATTATATATTCTGGCACTGGAATCCTTAGCAATATTCATGAGGAAAACTTTCATCGAGGAGGGTCTGAGGGTGGACGGGACCTTACATGTCATATCTCTTTACGGCGATGACATGCTGCTCTACATTAATCATCCTGAAGACAACATTGAAGCATATCTAGAGGTACTGGGTAACTTTGCAACGCTCTCAGGGATAGAAATCAGCAGGACAAAATCCGGCCTCTTCCCTCTGTCGGGTTGGATAGGAGTAGTGGAGGAACAGCTCCCCCACCTGTGTCTCCAGTGGAAGGTCCACTCCTTTCGATATTTGGGTATTAATATATGCCACGATACCAAAAAGACCTATGAACTGAAAACCATCAAAGCAAAAAGAGGTTTGGAAACCTCCAGTAAATTCTGTTAAAAACTGCCCCTCGCAGTGATGGGTAGAATCTCACTAGTAATAATGATTGCGCTTCCCTGCATACTCGATTCATAAACCTTCCATACCTCATCCCAAAAATCTTCTTTAAAGAGCTTAACTCACTACTTAGCAGTTTCATATGGGGGTCGGGCAGAAGAAGGGTTGCATTGGAAGTACTGACCAGGAACTACACAGAGGGCGGTGTTCGTCTTCCGCACTTTGAACTTTATTATCTAGCTTCAACATGTAGCAAGATGGTGTGCAGACTCAAACAATAGAGCACACCCTAATGAGCTCCAAGATAGCCCCCTACCTCTTAAAGGAAATACTATGGCTGGGGAAGGCCAGGATTAAGGACCCCCCTCCACTACTGCAACTTGGTAGGCAGCTAGGGATGAGAACAAAAACAATACTAGCAATAGCAGAGCCCTACTCCGCACAAATCCCACTAGCAGCCCTACATGGAACCAACAGAGAAGACCTGATGCATAGCAGGAAATATTGGGAAGAAAGAGGGATAATCACGGTGGGAGATATATGCCCAACAGGGGAGCCAATAGAATTTCAGGAATTAGTAGACATGCATGAGGTACACAAAGGCCAATAGATAACGTATACTAGATTAAAAAAGTCTCAAGGGCTGATGGCCAACCCCATTTGAACCAGAGGCTGAAACCCCTATACTAGGGTTACTGTATGATGTGACCGAGGGAGGACACATGGTCTCCAGGATAAACCAGGTACTCCTGGAAAAGATCCCCAAAAACTTGCATAGAGGGAAATCCCCCCGGAAAGCAGAAATAGGCAGAGAAATCACGGCGTTGCTGGGAGGTGACGGGGTGAGAGGCAGGAGGAGGAGCAGTGTGTTGTTGGATTTTGTGAGGCAGACGGGGCAGTGGGAGGAGTTATGAGATTGTGAGGGCAATGTGTATGAATGGTGGGGGTAAGTGCACATCATCCTATTGGATGGGGAAGCGCCAGTGTGGGTCCGCCCACGCATTCAATAATTTAGAAGAAGAAGAAGAAACGTCGGGCTGAAGCAGATACAACTTTTCATTCCATAGGGTGTACATGACACCCCGAAAGATATCAAAATTTCCAGGGGCAGAGACACAAAGATGCCCGAGATGTGGAGCAATGAACGAAGATATGGGACATATGTGCTGGTCCTGTCCAATAATCCAGATATTCTGGCAAGAAATTGGAAACCGTCTGCGTGATAAAGGAGTAAAGGGTCAGGAATGGTCAGAGGAAGCGTGCCTCCTGGGGCTATACAAGTACCCTGGGAAAGACGGACCGATGAAAAGAATGGTTGACCTGGCGTGGCTACTAGCCAAACAAAGGATTACAACGAAGTGGAAAACTGAAAATGGGCCGAGAATAGTCATCGTGGAAAGATCTAGAAAGATGGTCCATGGCAGAAACAGCAATATGGTACGAGGCACTAAGAATAGACAAGAGTGAAAGCTCTGTAGATATTACAGCATGGAACACACTAGTGCATGATCTGTTCTCCTCTCCAGAAGACAACCCCCCCTGAACCAAACACCTGACACACAGACCTTTTTTCAGGCGACCTTGCAAAATATAAACTGAGACCATCTGTAGCACCTCATCCAGTCAATGGTCAGAATGACCCAAGGATTGCATAATTCCTCTGTGACTGAGACTAGTTTATAGTTCTTGTTTGTATTGGGGCTAGGGTGGGAATAAGAGGGAGGTAGAAATATGGGGAAGGAGAACATTTAAATGTTCGGATGATGCTCGTCTTTCTGTTGGTCCCGTTCCCTAAGAAACCCCCTTTTGGTTTTCTCTGGGATTTTTTCCCAACCTTGTAAAATATCAATGAAAACATTTTTTTTTTTTTTTAAAGTATGTCATCACAGTTAAAAGGGACTGTAGCGCTCAGATGAAACCCAGCTTTGCCTGAAGCCAAGTATATGGAAGAAATGTCACTGTTTGGTGGAGTCATAACAGAATTATCAACAGTCTTTCCAATTCTCATGTAGGAAGACAATGGGCCTCATTACACGGTAGGCGCTAAGGGATTACCAGCACTGGTGCTGGTAATCCCTTAGCGCCCTACTACGAGGTCCCTCAGCGGGTCCCGTCCTTGACGCCTGGTCTGACCAGGCGTTAAGGACGGGATCCGCTGAGGGACGTCAGAGCTAATAACGGTACTGCAAATTGCGGTACCGTTATTAGCTCCTTCCCCATTCCCATTGAGCCCTATGGCGGCTCAAATGGGAATGGGGAATGGTATTTGGAATGAGGGCTTACCGGGTCCTCCAGGGTCGGAATGACCCGGTAAGTCCCCATACCGCCTACCCGGTATGCGGTAAGGGAGTAGCCATGCCGCTAATAGCGGCATTGGTTACCTCCTACCGTGTAATGAGGCACATTGTATTCCAGTATTCCAGACTGGGATTTCCTTAACAAAATTGGAGTACTTGTCCCCAAGAGGGGAGTCCCTCCCAGTGAGTGTCCACTTGCGTAGTCCCCTAGGCAGGGTCTTGCTGAGTGGGCTGACCTCCCCAGCCTCAAAGGGGGTGGCTCCCACTGGGGAGATGGGACGAATACCCTGGATTTGTCACTGCTGACTCACGTTTTCTATTCAATATATGGATAGCGGTGGATGTCAAATAGCCAGAATTCATTGTAAATTGTAGCCAGCTGGTCTGTTGCCAGGGTACATGCTCGTGTGAGGGTTAAGAGTTCAGAAACATGGGCTGACTTGGCATTGGGCATTCAATGGGCTTCAACGATGTCGTGGAACTACAGATGTAGTAACCAGAGACCCGCTATCCGGTCCCAGAGGTACGCAGACTTGAGCCATCCATGAAAATGATCAGGTCTGGGTTCTGAAAAGGAACATCTGCTAAAGCAGTAAGGGGTGACGCAAGTGTTTCGACAACCATGAGGCAGCTGTATGGTTCCCCGTCCTACAGTGTTGGCAACAGTGAGGCAGGGTTCAAAACAGGACAGTGGCTCAGACTTTCATTCACAGCCGAGTTGGGCAACTTTTCATACTTTGAGGTGGGAATTGGAAATGTGTTGGGCGTTCCCCTTAAGAAGCAGGACCAGCACTGAGTGAGGGACTCTGATCATGGCAGGGTTACCTTGTACCAATTAATCTTGTTTTTCTACCAACAGGGTTGCAGCAGCAACAGCTCCTAGACAGGCTGGTAGCCCTACCACTACCGGGTCTAACACTACACTGTGATACAACATGGGCTGATTGCTTATGCCCATGCAGTTGTGTTAACACTCCTTGGGCAAACCCATTGCGCTTATCTCAAAACAACACAAATGGTTTGTTATAATCGGGCAGACCCAGAGCTGGGGCCGTTGCAAGGGCTTGCTTTATGGTGACAAAAGGCATCTTCAACGCCCTGGGACCATGGCAGGTGTTCCGGGGTTGAATCATGTTTGAGAGTCTGAAGGGGCTTAACTATAGGGGCATATCCCAGGACCCACTGTCTGCAGTTACTGACCATCCCAAGCAAACCCTCTCATTTGTGTCCTGCTCTGGGGCTTTGGAACTTTCTAGATCATCACAGTACGATCCTGGAATGGGCGTCTTTCTCCAGCTGAAATTTCATGGCCCAGATATCGCACTCTGGGTAGGCACAACTGTAGCTTGTGCATAGATGCTTTCACCCTTTTCGGCAAGCGCTGTCAACAGGGCAAGGGAGACCTGCCCGCAGGCTTCCAAGGAGGGGGAGGCCAGTTGTAGATTGTCTAAATATTGTACCAGCGTGAATCCTCCTGGGAAAATTAGCAAGTAATTGGGGAATGGTATTTGGAATGAGGATTTGGGAAAACAAGGTCAGGCGCTCTACATACCTCCACAGAAAGACGTGTGAATTTGTATCCAAATTTGGGCTTGGGTCTTTGATTCTCACTGTCTTATTGTTGCTTCAGCGTACAGTGGCATAACACAAAATGTGGGGGCCCCCCTGCCAGCCATGCTGAGTGCCCCACCCCCAACTCTGCAGCAAATCACAGGTTGCGCCACACTCTGGGCTGGCCTAGATGGTCACGCTTGCGCAATATACACCAATGTGCTGCTGAAGGTGTATGCCACACACTGCACTAGGAGAAAGATATACATATGTATTTTAATGCAACATACAGCACACTTTCTGAGAAGAATTGGCTATAAAGCCAGTGTTTGCCATTGTTGTGTAGGGTAACACCAATCCATTACATGCAAGTCACCAACAGTGCACAGGAACATTAATGCTTTGCTATTAAAAATGCTATGCCACAATGAAAACATGTCCAACTGGCTGCACAATGTAGACCAGTGTAGACACGTAATAACATTAGAGTAAAGCATGCCAGGCCACATTTAGACATACCTAAACTGGTTGCACCAAAATGCCAGTCAAAGCAATATCACTCATCAAGAAGAGTGAACGCATTAAAGCCTGCGTCTCCGCGGCCTCTACCAGCACGGCCAAACTCTTTAAAATCCGCAAGGAACTGGTCAATCCTGTTGCAGTCTCTACTTCTCCTGTTACCTCCAAGGCCCTCTGTGCGGCTCTGGCATCTCACTTCTCGGCTAAATCTCAGGACATCCTGTCCTCTATCTCCTCTCCCTCTTCCTCTCTCGGCCCCCTTTGGTCATCTCTACCTCTCCCCTTTCCTTTTTCCTCTTTCTCTCTGACAACACCTGACGAGGTTTCTAGACAAGTCTGATATATGAAAGCGTCGTCCAAACAGGTGCTCCCCTGCTCCTCCAGAACCATCAAGGTCCATATTGACACCCTCGCTCCAGCCGTAGCCGATTTCTGTAATCACTCTTTAGCCACTGGAACGTTCCCCTCTCCCCTTAAGCACTCCCTTGTGCACCCACTCCTCAAGAAGCCGTCTGCTGATCGTACCTGCTCAGCAAACTATTGCCCAATCTCCATCACCCTTTTCTTGGGCAAAATCTTGGAACAGCTTGTTATCTCCCAGCTTAATCTCTACACTGAATATGTTGGTTATTTCCATGACCATCAGTCTGACTTCAGAGCTGCCAGAGGCATTGAAACTGCTCTCCTGAACACCCGTGAAGATCTGCTCTCTAACCTTGATTCCAGCATTCCTTCTGTCCTCACCCTCCTTCTTTCCTCTGCTTTCAACTTGGTGAACGCCATCTTGATCAATCGACTCTGTGAGAACCTGGGCATCAAGGATCAGGCCCTGGAGTGACTGACTGCCTTCCTCTTGGACCACCCCCCCAAACCCCCCCCCCCCCCTCTCAGGTCCAACCTAGTCGCAATCTCTCTGCCACCTCTCTCTACCTGTGACGTTCCCCAGGGCTCTATACTCTCACCCTGGTTTTTCAACCTCTACTTGGCCCCTTTGGCCCACCTGATCTCTACCTTCTCCAGTAACTTTGAATGTTATGCGGATTACTCAGCTTTCCTTCCGGCTACCCTTGGCCTCCTCTCCTCTCTCGCTCATTCCTGACTGTCCGCGATTCAGGTTTGGTGCGCCTCCAACGATCTCTGCCTTAATGCCAGTAAGATGGAGATCCTTCTCGGTGGGACCCTAGCACCAGCTTTCCCTTTCTCACTCTGGCCGTCCGCCTTGGGCCCTCTTCCTTCACCTTCCTGCGAGGCAAAAAAACGTGGTGTCATCTTCTATGCCACTCTTTCTCTCTTCACATCTCGGATGTCACCAAGAATTTCCACTACCAGCTGCCCCTCCTCAAAGGGACGCTTCCCTTTCTCACTTTCGACCAGAAGCTCACTGTCTCCAGAGCCCTGGTTCTCTCTAGGTTGGACTGCTGCAATAGCCTCTTTCTCATTCTGCCTTCCTTTACTCTCCGTCATCTGCAACTAATCCAGAACAGGACTGCAAGACTTATCCTTGGCCTCAAGCCCAGGGATCATATCTCTCCAGTCCTGAAATCTCTCCACTGGCTCCTGGTGGCTGCAAGGATCAAGTTCAAGACCCTTTGCATTGTCCACAAGGCTTTCTGGGGCAGGGGCCCGCACTACATCCAACGCTCTCTTCCAAAATACCTTCCTTCTCGAGCCCTTCGCTCAGCTACCTCCAACTCCAGAGAGTGGAGGGGAAGATCTCTCTCCTCGGCTGGTGCCTCCCTCTGGAATGGCCTCCCTGCCCCTTCAAACTTGAGTCCGACCATCTGAAGTTTCGGAAGTAGCTCAAAACTTTCCTTTTCTCCTCTGCTTTCTCTCTCTCCCTCACCTGCTGACCTACCTGTCTGCTGTACAGACTGGTTGATTGGATACCCTCAGAGGCTCTCTGAGTCCAGGCGCTTTCTTGATAGGTCCCCCTTGCACTGTCTCAATGCCTACCATGCACTTAGGGGCTGTAACTGTAACCCTGCAGCCCCATGTTCTCCTTGCACTACCCATAGCTGCGCTGCCCTGGCTGCACTTACTCAGTGCATTGCAGCCCTGTTTTCCCCTCCCCTCTCCCTTGCACTCCCCCCCTCCCTTTCCTCTTGCACCTCTTGTTCTCACAATGACTAGTGAGATCGTTTGTCTTGTCCTCCTTCGATCTTCCCTCCCGTGTCTTGTCGCGCATAGAAACACTTGTGTATAGGCGCGTTATAAATGACTTTTATCATATCATTTTATCACAGATGCCCAGAAAAATATACAATGCCGCAGTAAGAAATGTCTAGACTGGCAGCACCCAAATGCCAATCTAGCCAGGCAATTACACTTAGCACGACTGCTTTATCAGAAATTCCCAGTTAAAAGAAAGGCATACCAAACTGAATAGACTGGCTGCACCAAAATGCTTCTCTAGCCATTAATACCACATATCATGCCTGCTTAGCCTGGACATGGACAACCATTATGATTTATCGCACAATCCCGCCCCCCCCAACACATCACCCCCCCCCCCACCGCCACAACACATCCCCTCTCCCTCCCACCCCAACCTCCAGAAATCAGCTCCTTGGCCAATAATTACCTCCAAGTCCCTCTTCCTTGTCCCAGAGCTTACATATGAGGCTTCTTTCCTCATAGGTAAGTACTGGGATGAGGACAAGTGGGACTAGGAGTGATGAAGATTACAGGTAGCCAAGTCTGGCATTACCTCCATGTACCTCTACCTCATCCCAGTACTTGTGTATGAGGCAGAGTACACAAGTACTGGGACGAGGAAGAATAGGGCTAGGAGCTATCAAGGCATTAAACACAAGTAGTGGCGCAACACCATTGAGTTGACTGGGCTTCATCACTACCCCCCCTGAGATTTTGGGCTATGTTGACTTGGCTGACTTTAGAGCAGTTGCCGGACAGAACAGGACACAGATGTTAAACGGCACCTGGGTTTTGCTGTTAATAAGGGCCCAGCAATTACCAACATAAAGCATTTCACTGTTAGTACCTGCATTCAAATGCCACATTTTTTAGGCAATTGAAATCGTGATGTGGGTCTAGTACTTGCATGCCAGGGGAGTGATTGGAAGTGTAGAGCGGGAATAGGAGACTTAAAGGAGAGAGTTAACTGCTTGTAACACTGAAGCTGCACTAGAATAGTCTCATTAAACGGCGTAAAGAAGTTAGATGCCCCCACACAAATAAGTTTGCCCCTCCCCACCACCCGTGAATTTAGCGCCTCTCCAAACATTTGAAGGGATAGCCCCCCAAAATGTAGGTTTTGTTGTGCCCCTGTACACAAGCACACACACCATTCACCATATACACACCCAGCCATCTATACATTTAAGTGTGCACTCTCATCATACACGCACACCCAGGCAGCCATCCATACATTTAAGTGTGCACCCTTTCACAATACAGGCACACCCAGGCAGCCATGTGAAGCAGAAGACCAAGTGGAAAGCAAGGTCACACAACCGCTCTCAAAAGCACCCCAGCAGGGTGTGTAGGTAGTTGAATCTATTCAAAGTTGCTTTCAAAAGTAAAAATTATTTTTAATAGAAAATAATGGTAGTCTTGAGATAAAATTGTTTTCCAAAATTGGTTTATCCACCAAGAATTTGAATAAAAAAATTATATACATATCATGCGATGAAAAGTCACTAATATATTCTTAGTGAGGAGGAAACCGCCATATATGTTTTTTCAATCAGACCATAAAAATTGCCAATGCATTTCGGAATAATATTTCCTTCATCAGGGCAGGTCTATAAGCAATATACATACAATCAATAGATAGTACATAATCAAACCAAACAATAGTGACATATAATATAATCAACATACCATATTGTTATGATTGTAGAGGTACGTAGATGGTAAACGAGGAAAAAAGAGAAAAGGGTAATGAGGCCCTGTTGGATGCAGATAAAGACCATTAAACAATATGTAAAGTGAAGTCAGCGAGCATTCACGGAGTGCATTTTACCTGAGGCGGGTTGTAAGCACAGTATATGGCGTGTGTGGCTTAAAGAAGCCTTCGAATGTTCAAACTGTCTACAAGGAGTCAGCGTTGAAGCGCAGCCTCCAGGAGATGGGCTGAAATCAAAAAGGTGTATATAGTTGCAAAAACGGGTCTGATCCGTATATAGAGACAAAATTCTAGCAGTAATGCAAACTTACCCTACGAGTCGCAAGGAACAGGCGTTCTCCTGTAACCGGCTCGCGTACATCTGAGGCTATCGTATCAAGGCAACGCTTCTTTTTAAAGACACGTGACCGCGAAGCATCCGCGAGGAGCGCGCGGTCGAAGTAAAGACACTGCAATCAGGCCAGTGGGCTTGAATTGCAATGATCCACATATTTAACATACCTCATCTCTACCCAGGCGGAATTGTGGTCACTGAAAAATCTGAAATTTAAAAAAAGTCGTACTGTAATGAAAAGAGAAAAAATACTGTGATGAATAGAAAAGCAGCATCATATGGAAAAAGGGACCTAGTACATGATCCAAACCATGCAGAATATATGGATCGGTATGTGTGGTTATGAAGCTGCCGATACAAACACTATCGACTGGTGATGTACTCTTAAATGGTGTCCCTCTCCTAACGGCGAGGGTCCTAAAATAGCTACATTGCGAGTAAACTCAAACTAATGTATCATTATTGCGAAATCTACGCATCTGCATGTAATCAACCCTGCTGGTAGTTGTGTCATCCTAAGATGGCTCCTTGCGTCCCAGACAGTCTGTCCGGGAGGTCCATCAGGGTTCCATTGCTGCAATACAGTTGTACATTAATGTTGTGTTCATGGTAGTGCTTAGGGTCAGGACGTATGTCCACGAGATACAGCAGAGTTCCATTGCTTGGATACAGTTACACATCGTGGTAATCATTCACAAATATAGTGTGAAGAGCAGTGTCATCCTGGTTCATAAAGGGGATTACTCTTCGGGTACAAGGATAATCGTACAGTACAGATACTAACACTCAGGCATGACATACAGAAAATAGTGCCAGCAGTCAAGAAAGTATAGGACAAATGTTAGGATCATAAAAAACAGTGGTAGTTGATCTCTTCATTGATGCCATTGGGGGTCAAACTACTTAGCTTGTCGATCCAGAATGTCTCTCTACGATTTAGACGTTGGTTCAAGTCTTCATGGGGACTGTTTTTCGTAAGTGTCTCTAAAATCACGAATCTCATCTGGGTCAGATTGTGTCCATTGTCAACCCAATGTCGGGCTACAGCTGAGTTCATGTTTGCATTGAATACCATAGATGGTATTTACACTGTCACAGGTACCGATCTTTCATTTTGGAGCGAACCTCCAGCCAGAATGACTGTATTACGGGCAATGCCACCACATATGAGCAAGGTAACCCAGTTGCCCGCATCCATGCCAGCATCTGTCAGAGTAGGTGGAGTGCATTGTGTGCAAGCGCTGTAGAGAGATACCAGCGGAAGCACAAATTGAGCGCCCCTTCCTTCACAAGGGTGCAGCGCAAGCTTTTATGGGCTCTAGTCCATATCCTCATCTAGGACTCACCTGAAATTTTCCAGCCAAATTCCTTTTCCCATGCCGCCACTTCTCCAGAAGCTTATAATGCCTATATTCTGTGTTTTGTTTGCCCTTCTAGTACTTTAAGCTCTATGCCTGTTGGGGGACAGGATCCAGCCTGCCGTACCATGGCGTTAGTCAACCAATGACGCAATTGGCCATAGTGGAACCGCTCTGATTCGAGCAGGTTGAACTTCTCCTTACACTCGGCAAAGGTCAGGAGCCCCCTGTCACCATAGATGTCCCGCAATCTCAGAAGTTTGCTGGAGTTCCAGAGCTGAAAGGCTCTTGCTTGTAAACCCGGGGTAAATGCTGGGTTTTGTGTAATAGGTGAGTGTGGGCCCAGGCCGATTTGAAATCCCTTCTGCGCGCAGGCTTTATCCCAGCTCTGAAGTGTTGTTAGGGTAGTAGTCAGCATGGTGTCACGCTGTCGCTGCGCCTCCGTAGGGAGGAATGGAAGATGACCCAGTGGGAAGGAAGATGCAAACTGTTCTGTCTCCTTCCATTTGGCGGCTTTACCTGCTGCCTCCCAACCTAGCATAATAGCTACTTGAGCTGCCCGGTAGTACTGTGAGATCAATGGTAAGCCTAGACTACCCAGCATTTTCCCTCATGTGAGAAGCCTGCGAGGGATACATGTTTTTATTGCGCTGCCAGGTGAATTGTCCCACTGCCTTCTGAAGGTCGAGTAATTCCCGTTCTTAGATGAGCACAGGTAGCGCCTGGAAAAATATACAGTAATTTTGGAAGGAGAGTCATTTTGACAGCGCAAATACGCCCTATCCACGAGATTTCCTTTGAATACCACCTTTTGAAGCTGTTCTTTGGCTCCTTTCCATAGTTGGCCTTCAGCAAGCCAGAGTAGGTGGGGGTTAGATGCAACCCCAGGTTGGAGATATCTGTATTCGACCATCGGAATGGGAACGTTTTCCCGTAGGGTTGCCAGGGCTGCCGGCGTTTGTCGGGCTCATGCCTATTGATTTTCCAAGGTTTATTGCAAACCCAGAGACTGCTGTGAACTGGGCCAACAGGTCTATGAGAGCCGGGAGTGAGGTGAGCAAGTCCTTTAGAAAGCATAGCACGTCATCCGCCTATAATGCTAACTTGTGGCATTCCCCCTGTAATTGAAGCACTGGATATCAGGGTGAAGACAAACTCTTTGGGCTAGGGGTTCCATAGCTAAAGCAAATACTAGGGGGGATAGAGGGCATCCTTGTCTAGTCCCGTTACCCAGGGATATCAGAGAGGACCACCGAAAATTAACCCTGATGTGGGTGGTTGAAGATGTAAGTTTGCAAGCACTAGCTTAGTGAAGCACGGACCAAAGCCGAAACTCTGAAGTACCAATTTCAGGTAGTCCCAGGACATACTATCGAATGCTCTATGGGGATCCAGGGATAATAATAGCTTTCCCGGGATTTGAGGGGCCAGGGCTATGAGATCAATCACTCAGCGGATGTTATCATGGGCCGACCGATTTTGTATGAAGCCCGTCTGATCGTTATTAATTAATACCGGGAGAACTTCCCCAAGCCGCTGCGCAATAATTTAAGAGTTAAGCAGGGCTATTGGGCGATAAGATGTACACTCATTGGGTTCCTCCGCTGTTTCAAGAGTTGCGTGGTGGCTGATTCCGCCATAGTGTGCGTTACTGTTCCGGAGGAGAAAAAGGAGTTAACTTAGTCAAATGGGAGATCAGTTTGGTACTAAATATTTGATAAAACTTGTTAGTGAAAGGCCGTAGGGCCTTTCCTGAAGGAAGTGAGTGGATTGCCAGGAACACCTCTTGGTCAATGATGGGCCCTTCTAAGGGATCCCATATGGTCTGGGAGTTTTGGAGTTGGGAGTTGTGTATAAAGTCGTGCATCGCCTGCTGATCATCCTGATGTGCTGACAAGTGTACCCGGTAAAAGTCTTCCATAATTAGGAGTTTACCCTCTTCTGCGGTCTTGCGCTTACCATTAAAGTCGCGCAGAGCATCTATGTAATTACGCTTGGCCCTCTTTTTCAGTTTTGCCGTTAACAGCTTGTGGGCCTTATTCCTTTTGGTGTGAAAGTGTTGTTTTGTGAGCAGCAAGGAGTGCGCTGCACATCCCATATGATGTGCCTCCAGGGCCATCCGGGCTATTCGCAAGTCCCAAAGTGAGCACCAGGATCCCCCCTCCCTATGTGTTATCTCCTTTCCTCGAAGCTCCTCCTCCAAATGGGTCTGGAGCAACTGACTAGCTTTCCCCCGTTCCATGGATTAGTCTATGATGCAGCCCCGGATAACTGCCTTCCTGGCATCCCATACAGTGTCGATTCCCACCTCTTCATTGTCATTTTCTGAAAAATAATGCTTTATTGCTTCAGAGATGTGGGAACGAACTAAAGGGTCCTCCAGTAGAGAATCATTCAGGCGCCATGCAGGTTTGTGCGGGGAGTCCGGGTGTGCGGGACCATCGCCTGTAGGATCAGGGTGTTGGAGAGAGAGAATATATCCAGCCTGGAGAACCCCCTGTGGACTGCTGAGAAAAAAGTATAGTCTCACTCCTCCTGGTGGAAGAAGCACCAGGCCTCAATGAGTGTTCACGTAGGAGTGTGGTGAGGGCTATAAAGTTTTTCTTGTTGGGGATTGAGGGGGGGGTTGCGGCGGTTGGGGTTAGAGCTTTATCTGCCAGAGGATTAACCACTGCATTGAAGTCCCTAATGATAGCCCTTTCAACAAACTCCCTCAGCTTTGAGAAAGAGGTGTAAAATGCTTCCTGTTGGTTATGGGGGTCATAAATCGATGCCAGGGTCACTTTTCGTCCATATACTGGCGCCACCACCATAATATACCTCCCCGTCCCTTGAGATTTTCAGCATTTTCAGTGGGGTACCTTGGGGAATCAGGATGACGACTCCATGTCTTTTCGAGGCGTTAAAGGCACAAAACACAGTGGGGTACAGTTTATTGTTGAGGCGGAATTCATCCGAGGGCAAGAGATTGGTCTCCTGTAGGAACAGGAGTGAGGAATTAAGGGTAGACATTCTATGAAATAGTGCCTTGCGTTTCAACGGGGCATTTAGACCCTGTACGTTCAGGCTTAGACAATTAACACCCAGGAGTCGCCATTGTGAGCCCACTCAGGTGAGCCTATGGGGCATTGGGTGGCCGATTTCCCCCCCCCTCCACTCCCAGTAGGGGTGGCCAGGATGCCCCGCTTGTCGGCGAACTCATTTTCCCAGGCAGTCTGTTACAGTACAAATAAGGGTGCACAAAATTTAAACATTAATAAAACGAAATTAGGCATTGAAAAACTTGCCAAATCCTTTTGAGCAATTACATAAAATCAACAGTAGCGGGCGTTATCCACTCAGTGCGCCCGATGGTTTGCCACATCCTGCCTCCTCCTCTTGCAGTGATGAGAAGAAAGCAAAAAGAAAAGGAACTCTTAAATGTATGCCCCTCCCAAATGCTGGGTGAATTTCGAGGAGATCCATCCGAGGCGGCCATCAACCCCGCCTCTGAAGTGATTGATGCCAATGAGAAGTTCCAGGTGTAGGAAGATCAGTCTGAGGGCAACAGAGATTCCGGTTCGGTCCTCTGTGTCACTGGTAGCGGTTCTGGTATATGTCGACCTCTGGGTTTCCTCCCCATATCTCTAGGGGTGGGCTCAAATTGGGGATCATCCGGCTCTCTGACTTATGATTTGTTAGCGTTGTTCGCCTCTTCCATTAATTCCTTAGCCTCATCCTCTGTGCAAATTATTTGGTGACGATTGCAATAGTCAGACCAATTTACATGGCAACCCCCTGCGGTATCCACATTTATTTTGACTGTATCATGAAGTGATCTTTTGCAGAGGTCCTGGAATGAAGTGAGGCAGGCCCCTGGATAACCACTGGCTCCGACCTCCGGGCCGCAGCCATGATAGCCTCTTTTTTATGGAAGAAATGCACACGAGAGAGAACGTCTGGCCGTAAGTTGTGTCTCTATTGGACTGAGGAATAGACCCGATGGGTCCTATTCAAGACCAGTTCCTCCGAGTCCGGGAGATTACGCAGCAACTTGAAAAGAACACTCGTGTATGCTGCCCATTCTTGATCTGAAACATGGCGCGGTACCCCACGTAGCCGGACATTGTTCTTTCTTGACTGGTTTTCTAAATCTGCTTGCTTCGCCCAGATGTCTACAAGGTGTCCTTCAATTCCGCCGACCCTCTTAGCCAGTTCCGCATAATCGTGTGTCTGTTAACATTGCTGTGTTTTCGAGATCATTTACGTGAGATTCTCGAGGCCCAATAGATGAGAGTTCAGGTCTGCAATTGAACGGGTCAGGGAGTCCTTGGAAGTTTTTATTTCTTGCTTTATCTCCTGCGTGATGTCCTGCTTGAAAGCCTTCAACTTTTCCTCGATGTCCCTTCTGGAGAGTGCAGAATCAGAGAGGATTGGCTCTGGTGGGGACAAGTGAACCTCAGCTTCCACAGCCTGCATCCCTGGTTTCCCTGTGTCTTGAGGGGTTAAGAACGCAGTGATGTCCAATGACTTCCCCTTCGCCCCTGCTTTGGGCTTTTCTGGTAAGGCCTGATTAGTTCTGAAGAAAAGGGGGGGGCTTGCTCTGGCGATCAACCACCGAGCCAAGCCCCTGATGCAGCCTCCATGCGCCCTCCAACGTTGCAAGGGCCCGCTTGTGTAGGGGGAAGGGTGTATTGTTATCTCATAAGGGATCAGGGGAGTAGGAAACACTAGAAGGAAACCGTTCCCCACCCACTCCGCCTGTGTGTGTGTCCTCCAGGGGCCTTACGCCCTATCCACCCCAGAAGGCCCTTCAGGCCAATGTTCAACTGCTAGTGAATGGAGATGAGTGGCCCGCGCTCATGAAGGCCAGGCCTTCTTCAGAAATGCTGACTGTGAGGTGCAGCTCTGTGCCCAAAGGGGCGGAAGATGGAATTAGCTTGGAGTGTGGAGTCCGTTCCAAGGTGTGGGTGAGCAGAGGCTGTTCCCCTGAGTCGTTTTTTTTTTCTTTTCCCTTTACTTGCTCCTCCCCAGTCCGGGCACTTAAACTGATAGCCCTGTATCTGCCTCAGCCCTCAAACACTCCCTGACTCTGGAGCCTCTGCACCACCCTTAGTCGGCCCGTGAATGCTGTGACAACTAGGGGATGGGAGCAGGGTGGGCCGTTGAGGGTGTCGCTGGTGCTAGTGCTTGAGTAGGTGCAGCGTTGCCTCCACGCGCCCCTCACCTTCGTGCTTGTCTGCAATGAAGAGCTCATGCGGTGAGAGGTCACTGCGCCCTCAGCCCGGGCGTGCAGTCTGCCATCTTTCCTTCAGTGCCGCTCGGGCAACGGGGGCAAACGCAACTCGCCTGGGGCTCCAGATGGGTAAAGCGCCATATGGGGCCCCAGGGTAAAGCGCTGTGCTCCGGGACATCAATGGAGTCCCTGCGAGGGAAGATAGATTCTCGGGGTAGCATTAGCGGATCGGATACCCCGTCGCGGAGCTCACAGCAGACACAACTCCATGGCGTACTGCCTGGCACAGATCTTTTATACAGGAGAGCCGACATGCATTTCAATGGAAAGGGAGCTTTCAGACATAGCATGATATTGTCAAGCAACAATGTTTCAGGTGCATGAACTGTGCCTCTGCTTACAAGTCTTAGGCAGAGGCTGCGTTCTCACGCTCAGAAAGGCATAATCGGGATGCAATACATTTAGTGATTAATTTCGATTCTTGCTGTGCAATATAATTCTACATTTCCCACACAGTTTGGGACATATGAGCCTGCTTCATTCCATATGACCACTTCAGTCTTCTAAGCAACCTTGCCTAGAAAAGCGACACTCTAAAACTTGCTTACATATGCCGAAAGGGAAACATGGAAACAGGCGAGAACTATGGAAGTGAGCACTGCTAGGCACTAGGTGGTGGAAGCCTTCGCGGTTAAAACAAGTTCATTAGAACATAGAGCTCACACAGCACTGGCAATAAGAACTTTAAACATGGTAGTTTACATTGTCTGACCATCATTATAAGGCACTAACGTGTTTAAGAGGTTTATAAAAAATGTTAAAACACATTTTCCCTCCCACGATGCTATGCGCTCTACTTGCTGGCAGTGCAAGTGTGGGAGAGCAACCAGATCCCAGAGTGCATATCTACAGCTGTCCCTTCTCCCTGTGTGCGTGAAACAAAATCAAGATCAGGATCAGGGCCTTTATCGACTCACAACGCAAAGAAATGGGGAAGGAGCCATGGACTGGAATGAGCATAGCCAGCTAATCAAAGACTGTATATTCTGAATTAGCACACCCTGAAGCCAGTTAGACTGGTGGGAGTTTTGTGAAGCGGTATCATGGCACTATCAATAAGACTGAATCTCTGAAGGGTGTGAGTATTTGGAAAATGAGTTGAGTGGATGGATGACAGACCGGACCGAGCGAGCTCAGGAAGCCAGGGCTCAGAGAGGAAGCAGAGGATGATGAAAAGAGAGGAAAGTGGGAGAAGTCGAACATCAGGAGTTAGAGAGATGAGGCGGGTGAGGAGTGGACGAGTCTGACTGCAGAAGAGGATGAAAGGAACTGAAGAGTGACAGTGAAAAGTGGGGGACAGGTGGACCATTAAAGGGAGAGATAGAGAAGAGTGATGGTGGTTGGAAAAGAGGGCATGTCTGACCCAGAAGAGGAGAAGGTGTTAGTGTGGAGTAGGGTGAATTTTGACACTACCAACCGGCAGCCTGGAGAAGGTGGCAGAAGGAGCATTTTGCGAAGCACCGAGGAGGTGCAAGTGAAGCACGACAACGGAGAGATGGGGTGGGGTAAGAAGGGATGTTCCCTAAGGTGTGAGCTCCTGGTGAGGCGAGCTCCTGAACTGAGCAACGTTTTTGCTATGAGTTTCTTATGTCTTTGGCTAACCCTTTATATACCACACTATTTTGTAGTGTCAAACTTCCAAGAGTGACTAGGACCCAACCTTGACAAGAAGGCCTCAGAAACAATAAGGTCTTCGGCCCTTCTGTAATTAACCCTGGGGAATTGAGCACATCTAAGTGCACCAATGTCCTAGGTATGATCAAGTTTACTATCGTGGATATATTTTTGCCCTCAATTGCTTAGTTTGATTGATCTTATGAGAAAATCCCAATAAAGAGCTGTTGTGAAAGATTGTTTGTGTGATTGCAGCACATACTCTTCCGAACAGTTGCAATCCCATCACCTCTTCAGGGTGTCCTTATTGTAGTTGTAGGTCTCCTTATACAGTCCCCCGCAGGGCCTCAAACGCTATCCATGTTACAGCTCTGCTTGGAGTTCATCGGATCAGCTATGATGGTGGGTGGGAGCATGCTGTTGTATCATTTGGTAGTTTCTCTAGTTGCAGTGTCCGGCTCGCCTCTTTGGGTCATGTTTTAGTCTCTGCTCCAAGGGCCCTCTGCAATTCACAACTCCCAAAGCGGAGGGGGGTCCTCTGAAATTGCTACAGCCTGGCTGGCCATTTTTGCCGTGTTCGTTCTCACAGAGAGGGGCGCCCATGACTAATTTTACAGTCCGACTGGGATGCCCTCTCCCAACCGCCAAGTGTTTGCTGCACGTTTTTTGCTCTTTGCCCTGATGCAAAGCCTTCCCACCATTTATTTTATAGTCCAGTATCTGTAACAGAATGAAAGACTAAAAGGAGTGAATGGAATAAGAGTAAAATAGTGAAAGGTGACAAGAAAAGAATAAAGATACAAAATAATAAAACAGGAAAGAAGTAACCCCGTAATTAACAAAAGGAGGAAAGAGAGAATAGACAATAGAGAAGGACAAAATAAAGTAAGAAAAAACATAACAAGCAAAGACATTGAAATATGGAATTGGAAAGAAAGTAATGAAAGAAAAGAAATGAAAGCATAGGGTGCTAATATTGAAGGAAAAAAGTAAGTTAGAAAAGAAATAAAAAAATAGAGAAGGAAGAGGGACCACTAGGTTGCGCAGGCAAGATGGCTGCCTGATGTAACCCTCTCTTGCCGTCCGGGTGACATAGGCAGCAGGCTGCGGCAAGCTCAAGGGGAGACTGCGCCTCAAAGCACCGGAGGGTGTGTGAAGCCCCGAGGCATTGCCTGATTGACAAAAAGAGCATCAGGGGACGCTGTAGGCGCAACGTGGTGAGGCGAGGACAATGACGTCTGCGACCCCAAAGCAACATGCTGGAGCATTGTCCTCGGGAGGAGGGGCCTTGCTGGGGATAGCCGACGACTGCTCTCCGTCGGGTGCCGGCTGCTGGGCGATGCACTACAACGCAGCTCGCGGCAGCAACACAGCACACAGAGAAACATAAGAAGAGAAAAAATAGCCCCCGGCGGCGCAGCGGAGCACCCGACCCGGCAGAGAGCAATTGTGCACAACGACTGGAACTTTATTACCTAGCTGCCCACCTAAGCTTTGTATCGAAATGGTTGTCTTACAACCTCGCCTCTGAAACACTATTGTTTAAACAATTGGTTGCTCCGGCCCTCCTTAATGACATTCTATGGCTCCCAGACCATTGCATGAATTCCCTGCCGCTACTCATGGATCTAGGCAGAAAGATCTGGTCCAGCGCGTTAAAGCTGCTTCGGTTGCATTGTCCCGACTCGCCCACCATCCCGATTGTGGCTGATGTATGCACAAACAGGGAAGACCTTAGTGGGTTGCAAGGTGCTGGGAGGAATGAGGAATTTCTACATGGGGGAGATATGTATGAAAGCGGGAAATTTAGTGACTTAGATAGCCTAGCTCAGCAAAAAGGCCTGCCCAAGGGACAATTTCTGAGATATATGGAAGTGGTGGGAGTGGCGAGAGGTAGATGGAGCGGGAGGCCCGCTGAACTGTGGAGAAGACAGGACTTATGGCTCTAATGTATATGCTAGAAGATGGCTGGAGGCCTGTAACCAGATTGTTTAGTTGCTTGCTGAGTGGGTCGAACCCTCAAAACCCAAATTTGAAGATGTGATGGGAGTCGGATATGGGCTCTGTAATCACTGATCAGGAGTGTGAACAAGTGCTTAGTTTACCTAAAAATGTGTCCTGCAATGCTAGATTTAAACTACTCCAAATCAATGTACTCCATCGTACATACATGACCCCCAGCAGAGTAGCTACATTTAATAAAAACATACATTCGATCTGTCCCTGGTGTAATCCAGATGATGCAGATTTAATCCATATGTTCTGGAAATGTTTAAGTGCAAGTTTTTTGGTCCCAAATTGAACAGGCTTGTAAGGTGGGGAGTATTGTCTGATACAGTTGGGGTCCGCTGGAGTGTCTACTTGGCGCAGATCCCAGGAAAGCCACATACAGGCATATTACCAGATATATGGATCTAGCTTGCATACTGGCTAAAATTCGTGTTGCCATGACCTGGAAGTTTATGCGGGGCCCGCAATATAAACAGCGGTATTGCAAATTTGAAATTTGATGTGAGGCAGAAACTAAGGCATGGTCTGGGTCACTACGAGGTCCTTGTTGATACTTACGAGTCTTGGAAAATACTTGTTTTTACTATGTTCCACCCATCCCATGATAAGCCACCGTGAACCTCTTTTCGATGCCACATTATATCCATTATTTGTGAATGTATCTTCTACTCGCCTCCCCTTATCCCCCCCTCCCCCCTGAGTCTCTTTTTGAGTAATTATCCTTGACTTTTAGGTTTCTCACCCCACTGTGCCCAGGACGCTACCCCACTGCCGCTATAATAGCGATTTCTTATTTACCTTGTCTAAGAACACAGTTAACATGCCTGAAGAGTTTGTTTCCCTGTTCTGTTTGTGTGTATTGTTTTCTGTGTTTTACTTTGCTGTTACCTGGTCAATGTAGTATTCCATGCTATATTTTCACTGTAACCTTGTCAAACTGATGCTAACCCATGCAGCTTGATAATAATAATAAACACATTTGATAATAAAAAAATGAATAATAAAGGTAATTGGAGTGCTGAAGTGTGAATGTGACCTCTATTTCCTAGAAGAAATGATATGGCTACCCAAACCAGAGCTGCAGGGGCGATCGAGACTGCTGGAACTGGGGTAGGATGACATGGCACAAAGTGTGCCGAGTCATGGGAAACCCGACCCCATGTTCCCTGCAGGCGCCACTCGTGGCGCTACGCGGGGTGGATGAGCAACTGCGGAAAGGGATCCGCAAACACTGGGAGACGGTAGGCCTAGCGACCCTGGGGGATATATGGCAAGAAGGGAAGTCATTGGACTTCCAAACAATAGTAGACGAGACAGGGGTACATGTGGGGCAATATATCACATATACCAGATTAATAAGACAGGTGAAAGAAACATGGTCGGAAATAACGCTAGCAGAACAACCTGACACTGCCATAGAAACTATGTACGATATCTCAGAGAGAGGGCATGAAACATCCCAGATGAACTAACTGGTTATGTCCAGAGTGGGTAAGGAGCTGCTCCAACTGAGACGTGATTGGGAGGAGGAAGCGGGTGAACCTATGCTAGACGGGCAGTGGGAAAGAGCTCAGAGATAGCACAAAAAGGTGTCTAGGGATGCAAGGCTGCAGCAGATACAGATGTACGTCACTCATAGGGCATACATGACACCCAAAAAGGTTGCCAGATTTGGAAGTAAAGAAGAACAAAAATGCCCCAAGTGCGTGGAGGTGGATGCTGGAATTATCCATATGTTCTGGGCGTGCCTGGAGGTTGAAAGATTCTGGGAGGAAGTTAAGCTTCGACTATTGGAAAAGGGGATCAAGCTAGATGTGGAATCTATATGGGCATGCATGATGGGGGGTTTTACCAGACCACACAACTTGAAACATGTATCCAAACTCAAGGACCTGGCCTATATCCTGGCCAAGAGGAGAATAGCTACGAGCTGGAAAGCAGCCCACAGACCCAGGTTAGAAGTATGGTGGAAAGACCTTCTGAAATGGGCAGAATCCGAGACAGTAGTATGGTACGAAACAGCCAGCGGAGGGGAGGATAGCGAAGTGGGACCTCTGATAGCATGGAGACAAATGGTAGCCACATTGTCGTGATCCTCCCATGCCAATTCTAGTGAACATGACACGTCCGAAAACGATGAAGGGGATTAGCCCCAGAAGGAGGGAAAGCTGATGAACTGAGGTGGAGGCTCGAGTTGGAGGGGGAGTGGGGGGAAGACAGTAAGAAAAATATGCAAATGTATGCTGAAAAAGCTTGTAACCGAATATGTCGGGTGTGATGGTTATATTTTGTTTGTTAAAAATGTATAAAATTATAAAAAATAAAGGTAATTGGCACACTGTGTGCCCCCTCCCCTGGCTGCTATTTTAACAGCAGCGCGCAACGACAGGAGACTGGTAGAGGAATCCACAAGAGAGCACAAACACGTGGCACAGCCACACAAGCAGTGTAGCGCAGTGTGGGAAGTATGGTGCACCCCAACACACCAGGAGACTATGCACTAAACCAGTGAAGTTTGAGCAAGCAGTCCCTCCCCTGAAACGAACCACGCTAAACCTGCCAGAATAGGGAGCCCACAAGCTTGAGTAGGCAGGTACCTGCAAAGTGACACTGAACGTGAGGAGAATAGACTATAGAGGGACCCCGGGAAAAAGCTGCACAGCACACGTGACAAATGGAAACAAAGATTGTCGCAAGACAGCCTAACAGTTCAGCAAGTCATTACCCTGCGCAGTCGCGACTAAGCGATAGCCACAGCACCTAAACCCCCATAGAAGGCACTGGAGGGGAAACAAAGAAAAGAAAAAGTAGGTATAGATCAGGAACACTGCTCGAAACAAAAAGACTACCCAACACAAAACTGCCTTTCGAAGAAGCAGCCGAATTATAAAAAGACTACTCAAAGTAAAGTCATTGGTTTCACTTCAGCCTTTGTTACGCTCACCTGGGTTCCACAGGGACGCCGAACGAAGCTGGACTGCAGCTGTCTCCACCACTGTGACTCGTAGTGTAGTAATGAGCGACTGCACTTGCCCACTCAGTTTCGTCTGTCTGGCACGTAGGAGGATTTTCCTAAAGTAGTAAAATGGTAATTAGCTGACCGTGGTAAAAGCGGTTAACTTCGTCTTTTCCGAAACCACCTTGTGTTCCCCTCATCATGTCTCACCTTATTGTTAGGAAGGATGGGCTCTCCATCCTGCGTCGGCGTGCAGGGGTGCGTAGAAAGTAGTTAACTTCACTGGTCCATAAGCTTATGGCAGAGTTTTCAGACAACGATGACTCCGTGGTAAGTTTTATGCCAATCCAAAGTATAATGCAAGTCTTAGAGTTCGATTGTCTTTTTATATATTTCTTCCCTTGCAGAATGGCCCAAGGTGAATGTTCCTTCTCTGAAAGGATTGAGGTAGCGCCAAGGTAAGTCAGTTTTCCACCAAGCACTAATCTTAGTAAGCGATATTGTTCATTAAGAGATTAACCAATTGTCCTCTCTATATTTTGCAGGTGTGGCACTTATCCAGAAAGAGGGACGTAGGATGATGACTAGCGACACCTCGAGCGGTAATGTACCAAGTAAGTATCTTGCTGTATGAATTTGAATGTCTTTTGCAGAGCGCAGCTCACCTGTTGTTGCACCGAGCGGCGATTTCAACAGAGTGCCTCGCGGGATCGTGTGGATGAAAGGAGCATTGGTGAGTATGACGCGGCGCTGCAGCTGACAGTGCAGAGCTGTAACAGTTGTTTTATTTTCTTCACAGGTGCAGCGACTCCCCGATGAAAATGACGACTAATGGTGTGGCTCCTGTTCTAATCTGATTTTCCTCTTCTCCTTTGCAGGTTCGGTTCATGGAGAACAAGACGGATCTAACTGTAGACTGGATGCTGAGCTGCAGGCACGGTGAACGTTACGCTGCAGAGATGCAGTATAACGCAAGCGTGTGCTGCTCTCCGGGCGTGGTTTAAATAGTCACCATAAAGTAGTTCCCAGGTAAAATAGTTCCAGTACCACACCCAAGAAAAATAGTCCCTGGAAGAAAGTAATCCCTTCAAGGCCTCACAGTGGCCTGTACATGATTTCTCTACAGGATCTCCTGCTTAATTTAAAAAAAGGCAATATGAGCCTGGCGCCGTAAAGCCCCTAGGCGATCCCTTGAGCCTCCCTGAGTTCTCATGGGTGCTCGTACTCTGGGCAGATGGGTCTGCTCCTGATGTCTGGGGGCAGGCATCGTGACAGCCTTGCACTGCATTAGTGTAGGAAAGAACCCTAATCTTGGATAGCTACCTTACAGATAAAGCTGGATCCCAGGACTGCGCTGCAGCTGTTCCCACAGCAATGGGGGAACCTCTACAGGCGATTAACACTGCAATACCAGTTGAACATAACAAGGCCTCAATGAAAGCAGATATTAGACTGTTGCTCGATGAGATTAGATCAATGAATACTAGTGTTGCAGCGTCAATATCAGCAGTCCAGACAAGGGTAACCAAACTGGAAGACGAAGTGGTAGAAAATTACCAACAGTCAGCAGCAGTTGCTGAGATGATCGAAGGCTGCTTTCAGGACCTGGAGCAACGAGAGGCATACTTGGCTGCAAAAGTGGACGACCTAGAAAGCCGAGAGCGACGCACGAACATTAGAATACTCGGACTGAAAGAACGTCAGGGCAAGACACCACAGTCATTGGAAAATAGAGTCAAAGCTCTTGTTGAGGCCCTCTTTGAAGTACCTCCAACACAGCCATAGAGTTGGACACAGTACATAGAGGAGGCCCTCCTGCAAATGGTCCTAAATCAGTGATCGCAAAATGCCACCACTACAGGCAGTAAGCTAACATCGACAAAGCAAGAAGCCAAGATAAAATCTCCTTCGAAGGGTCAAGTATACTCATTTCTCCAGCATGGGGTCTGGCATGGATTCACATGCTCATGAATATTCCCCGTCGTCAGGCTGGGAATCCTCGGTAAAGAAAAAACCAGTATCAGTTTCGTTTCTGATCTGTCTTTCGTAGTAATAACCAATCACTGGTCTCTGCGTCATACTGACCACAGCCAATGACTGCCCTCTACCTAAGCACCGCCTCTGGCAGCCATCTTCAGATTTTTACCGCACGTTCATGTGTTGGGATCCTCGTGCTATTGCTCTCGAGCGTTAGTGCTATTTTTCGCGCTTTTCACAAAAAACTTCGATTCTTTCGGTCAAAAGAGCCTCAAGCTCCACCGATCCTACATCCGATCAACGGGGACCCGTGTCGGATTCATCTGTGCCCCTCAAGGGTGAAGATTTCGTCGAGCTACACTTCGGAGGACTCCAGAAGCTTCTCAGGCCCGGTCTCGGAGATGGCCCAGGAGAAGGGAAGCTCGACGCCCGGAAAGCTGTTCAGGGTCTGCCCTGGATGCCAGCTGCAGAACGTCTTCAAGGAGGACGAACACTCTTTCTGCCTTTACTGCCTTCATGAGGACAAGACGCACGTGGAGAAGGACTGTGCGTTTTGCGGCAACATGTCGGAACGGACCATGAAGGACCGCCATCAACGTCTCGCCAACTGGCTGGAGGGTAAGAGCCCGTCTGGCGAGAAGAAGAAGAAATCCGAGCGGTCTTCTAAGACCTTTGAGGGCGCCCCGGCGACGGGGGCCCAACATAAGGCCAAGCAACGCGAGTCCGCTGGCACCGGGAGCGCCGAACGGTCGGGCTCTACGGGCGCCAGGCAGGGCGCACCCTCCCCGGCACCATCAACCACGAGCCAACGCTCTGGGTCGGGTAAGAGGAAGGCCGAGCACCCGGCGAAGCTCCTGGAGAGGCCCCGGACGAGCTCTAAGGCAGAGGAGGAGCGTGGCAGTGCCCCCTCCCTCAAGGATAAGGCGGTGAGCGCACCTAAGGTGGTGAAGGCCTTGATCCATCCGACCAAGCCCTCTATCGAAACGGTCGCGGCGGCCCTGGCTCAGCCTGTGGTGGCTGCACCAGTGGTGGCGACCTCAGGGCCCAGAATCTCCCTGCCTCCTCGGAGGGAGTCTTCCTTTGTGCCCATCGATAGGACCCCCGTGAAACCCTCCGTGGGGAAGAAGAAGGGGGGGCAGGGCGTCGTCGTAGATTCGGCCTCAACCTCAGAAGAGGAGCTGATCGAGGTCTTCAGCCACGGCCTAGGCGTGGAAGAAGGCCAGCCCGTCGGAATGGACCCCGACGCAGGTGACGACGACGACATCGTCGAGGATACCGACGGGGCCCCTGCTCGCCCGTCGGATTCCCCTCTGCCAGCGCCGCAAGACAACTCGGCGGCCATTTTGTTGGCCATACAGTCCTTATGCTCCGAGATAAGGACGAGGCTACCGTTACCGACGGAGGAACCTCTCCCGTCGGGGGATCCAGAACCGGGACCTTCTGGTGTTCCCCCTACCAAGAAAAGAAGGATCCATCCACCACCTCCTTTTCAACCGTCGCGCCCCTTCCAGCCCTCCTCCCCGTCCACCCGAGGGGATGATACGGGGACTGACACGGCAGCAACGGGTACGGACGACGAGGCATACGACGAGGATCTTCCGTCGTCGCCTCCCACCAGGGCTTCTCCGCCCGACGAGATCGGATCTTTCCACTCCATGATCTCCAGGGCTTCCGAGCTTTTCCAACTCTGCCCTGAGGAGAAGAAAAAGGAAGGCTTCCTTTATCAGCGGCGCGAGGCCAAGAGGAAGACGGTCCTCGCAGTGCCTCTGTTGGACGACATTTGGGATGAGGGCCTTTCCCTCCTCAAGAACCCTTCCACGACGCCAGCTAGAAGAGACCGGTACGAGAAAAAGTACCGGGTCCCGGACACGGCCCACCTATGCCTCCGGGCGCAGCCTACCCCGGACTCCGTCGTCTCCGCGGCAGCCAGGAAGAAAGCGGGGGGGGTGCGGCCTCCACATCGACTTCCCCGCCGGACGGCGAGGGAAAGAAATTGGATGCTATGGGACGTAGAGTCATCTCGTCGGCAGCGACGACGATTAAAGCGGCCAACGCCTTGGCTATCGTGGCCCGCTACGACAGGGAGCTCTGGTACAAGATAGCTCCCCTGCTGGATTTTCTGCCGGACGACAAGAGGGCGGAGGCCCTTGAGATCCTGCAGGAAGGTGAGGTGGCCTCGGACCACGCCATCACCGTGGCGACGGACATCGCCGACACTGGGTTCCGCCAGCTGGGCAACGGCGTTTGCCTTCGACGTCGTGGATGGCTCAAAGCTATGGACTTCCGGCAGGACGTCCAGACCAGAGTCCTGGACATGCCCTTCGACGGGAACAACCTGTTTGGGAAGACAGTGGACGATTCCCTTCAGGCCATCAAGGCGGATACTGAGACGGCCCGGGCCCTTGGAGTCCTGCAACGACGGACGCCCTTTCGGAGCGGCGGAGGCAAGGGCGCCTCCAAAGGTTCCGGCGGCGGTTTCGCTTCCTACCGTCAAGCGGCCCGCTCGTCGTCGCAAGAGGCCTACAGAGGACGAGGCAAGTCTAGCGGACCCCGCCGTCGTCGCCAAGGAGGTCAAGGCGGCAAGGCCGCGTCCAAGCAGGATTGAACCGGCCGTGGGGTCGGGCCCCCACCGAAGCACCCCGGTGGGAGGCCGGCTGGCGGGCTTCGTCAGCGTGTGGGAGTCCATCTCCACCGACCGTTGGGTGCTGGACGCCCTGGCCCGGGGCCACGCGCTCGAGTTTCAAAGAAGGTGCCCGCGCGTCCCCCCCGTGGCCAGGAAAGAACTTCACGTCCCTCAACTTCTCCTGGAGGTAAAGGCGATGCTCAGAAAGGGCGCCATCGAACTCGTCCCAAAGAGGCTTCGGGGCTCCGGAGTCTACTCGAGATACTTCCTCGTGAAGAAGAAGACGGGAGGATGGCGCCCCATCCTAGACCTGCGACGTCTGAACAAGTTCATCAAGGCGCAGAAGTTCCGGATGGTCACCCTCCAGCACGTCCTGGGTCAGCTGGAGGAAGGAGACTTCCTATCGTCGTTGGATTTGGAGGATGCCTACTTCCACATTCCCATCCTAAAGGGGCACCGAAAATTCCTCAGATTCGTGGTCCAAGGGCGTCATTACCAGTTCAAAGCCCTTCCCTTCGGACTACGGTCGGCACCCAGGGTATTCACCAAGTGCCTCGCACCGGTGGCGGCGCAGCTGCGCCGCGAGGGGATTCACGTCTACCCCTACCTGGACGACTGGCTCATCCGCGCCAAGACGAGGGAGCTCGCCGTGGTCCACACGGCAAGGACCGTCCAACTCCTCACGGACCTGGGATTCTCCGTGAACTACGCCAAATCCCACCTGGTGCCCGCGCAAGTCGCACTGTTTCTGGGAGCGAGGCTCGACACAGTGTCCCTTCTGGCCTCCCCGTCGGAGGAGAGGACCAGGACCATCTTGGGCAAGGTGCAACGGATGTTGGTGGCCGACGCGGCCAAAGTGAGGTCCATCAAGTCCCTCCTCGGGATGATGTCTTCCTGCATCTACCTCATTCCCATGTGCAGGCTCCGGATGCGCCCGTTGCAAGAATTCCTGGATGCGCGCTGGATCCAGACGACGGGCAGCTTCGAGGAAAGGATCAAGCTCGACAAGAGTTTCCGACAAGCGATACGGTGGTGGGGCACCCGCGCGCATCTGACGGCGGGCATGGACTTCCAGACCCCAGCCCACCAGGAGACTGTGACCACGGATGCCTCCCTGGAAGGGTGGGGAGCGCACACCGAAAATCTGCACGCAAGGGGACTCTGGCTCCCGACGGAGAAGTCCCTGCATATCAACGTCCTGGAGCTCCGTGCAGTGTTTTGGGCCCTCAGGTCCTTCCTTCCGTCCCTCAAGGGCAAGGTGGTGAGGATCTTCACCGACAACACCACCACCATGTTTTACATCAGGAAACAGGGCGGAACCAGGTCCCCAGCGCTGTCCAAGGAGGCGCAGGACCTGTGGCATTGGGCCGTCGCCCAAGGGATTTTTCTGGTGCCGTTTCATCTGGCAGGGATAAAAAACACCATCGCCGACTCACTCAGCAGGGAGCTGCGCTCGTGCCACGAGTGGGAACTACGGCAGGATCTGGTGGATCGCCTCTTCCGACGGTGGGGCACACCCCAGATCGACCTGTTCGCGACGGCGACGAACACCAAGTGCCGGAGGTTCGCCAGCAGGTTTCCCCAGACGAGGAGCATGGGCGATGCTTTCTCGTTCCCCTGGGAGGGCCTGTTCCTCTACGCGTTCCCTCCCTTGCCTCTGCTAATCCGGCTCGTCAACCAGCTCAAGAGGTCACGGTGCAGGATGATCCTCGTCGCACCTGCGTGGCCGAGGCAGATATGGTTCCCGGACCTTCTGGACTTGTCAGCGTCCCCGCCGATCAAGCTGCCGGCGGACGCGGATCTACTCTCCAGGGAAGGAGGCGCCATCCTCCACCACGACCCGAAGTCGCTGAACTTGCAGGCCTGGCTCCTGCAGCGCTAGAGTTTGGAGGATACGACATACCGGCCGATTGCAGAGAGGTTCTTGCAAAGGCCAGGGCGTCCTCGACTCTTAAATGCTACGGACACAAATGGAAGAGGTTCTCTGTCTGGTGCCACGCACAGAAGATTAACCCTCTACGGATTACGGCTCCCCAAGTACTGCCGTACCTGCTGACGCTGGCCAAAGCTGGTCTGGCACACGCGTCCATCAAGATTCATCTTGCTGGGATCTCCCGATACACCAGAACCACGGGGCGGACGTCCTTGTGGTCTCATCGTCTGGTGAAAGAGTTCATGAAGGGACTGTTCAGATCGTTCCCGCCGGTGAAGGCTCCGGCCCCGGCGTGGGAGCTCAACGTGGTGCTGACCAAGCTCATGGGACCTCCGTTCGAGCCTCTGCACTCGGCCCCGTTGAAGTTTCTATCGTGGAAAACAGCTTTTCTTGTGGCCATCACCTCCGCACGACGAGTGGGAGAGATCCAGGCCCTTTCCTGCAAGGCCCCGTACTTGACTTTCCACGACACGAGGGTAGTGCTCAGGACGCACCCCTCCTTCATGCCCAAGGTACCGTCGGACTTCCATCTCAACGAACCCTTGGTGTTACCTGTGTTCTTCCCGTCGCCTTCATCGCCGGCTGAGAGGACTTTGCACTCGCTGGATGTAGCTAGAGCGCTGAAGTTCTACGTGGACCGCACGAAGGGTTTTCGGAAGACGTCACAACTCTTTGTGAACTTTGGACCTGTCAATCAGGGGAAGGCTCTCTCGAAGGCTTCCATCTCCAGATGGCTCTCCGGCTGTATCATGTGCTGTCACCGGTTGGCAAACCGACCGCTGCCTGGCCGTCCGAGAGCCCATTCCACCAGAGCGATCGCAGCTACCACGGCGTTCCTATCTGGTGTGCCCCTGCTGGACATATGCAGGGCTGCTACGTGGAGGTCGACGCACACCTTCACGAAATTCTACTGCGTCGACCGGGATTCCAGGGAGGAGTCCAGGGTCGGCCAAGCAGTGCTGCGCAACCTGTTCGCCTGAGGTGAGCCTGGTGAGGAGGTAAGATGCTTAATGTTGAGTTGATGTGATGCTTAATGTTGAGCCTTTGCCACCTCCCGTGGTTGTGCATGTGTGTACTGCTATGTATTCTTTATTCATGAGCATGTGAATCCATGCCAGACCCCATGCTGGAGAAGGAACAAGTTACTTACCTGTAACTGTTGTTCTCCAGCATGGGTCTGGCATGGATTCACATGCGAACCCTCCCGCCTACCCCTCTGCGGCTCTTCACTTGGTCATACTGCCACTTCACGTGCTTCCAAATCTGAAGATGGCTGCCAGAGGCGGTGCTTAGGTAGAGGGCAGTCATTGGCTGTGGTCAGTATGACGCAGAGACCAGTGATTGGTTATTACTACGAAAGACAGATCAGAAACGAAACTGATACTGGTTTTTTCTTTACCGAGGATTCCCATCCTGACGACGGGGAATATTCATGAGCATGTGAATCCATGCCAGACCCATGCTGGAGAACAACAGTTACAGGTAAGTAACTTGTTCCTTATCAGTACCTGTCATTAGTCACCCTACAGAAAAGGAGAGACTGTGCGCCATTAACAGCATGACTGAGATCACGGCACTAGATCTCGCTATGGATTTCCCTTTCCCTTGAACTTCAAGGACAGAGGAGAAGACTACAGAGTCAAAACTGGCGAGGAAGCAGCAGCGGTACTGCGAAGATTGCAAGGAGAGGACAGAAGTACCAATTTAGGTGAAAACATGAGGCACAGAGTTAAGACGCCCACGTTCTGAACGCTCCCCAAAACAAGGAAAAGCAGGAGCATCAAGGAAGTATCAAAGATGTAATACTCCGTGATCTGGACTGGCACAGGGGAAATTACTTTGTACTGCTCCAACCAGGGCCAATCTATGCAAAGGCGACACATACACCAGTGCTCCCTTTCTATTGTTTCTTTTTCTTGTTTTGAGCATGGACCGGAACCAGACGTTGGTCACCAGAGACTGGCACCCAGGAAGACTCAGCCGATACCATGCGGGATATGAGCTAAACAAACTTTCCGCGCCTGTCACAAAAGGAACATAGCAATTTAGCACCCGGAGGGTTAAGGAACTATGAGACAGCAGCGCTAGTTTTTTTTAGGACGTGTCTGTTTTTGGGTTTCAATTATGTTTTTGTTGATTTTTTTCTTTTAGGGTTTTTGGGGTGGAAAGGGGGGTGATTTGGGGGAATGGCACTAGCAAATTGGCAAGATGTTCTTTTTTCTGGATTACGTGTTTTGCGCAAGCAATATGTTATATAGCACGCAGTGGCTACTACCCGGTGAACAGATTGGGCAACTGGTTACCTGGGTTATTAGTCAAGAGCATACCCTCATGCAGAGATGTCGGCTAACAACTTGATGGAATGCGGCACGCTAAGTGTAAATGGACTTCTCTGCCCCCAGAAACGCTCAATGTTAATAAGTGAATTCAAGCATGCAAAGTTCAATCTATATTCGTACTGGAAACCAAATTCAAAAAGGGGGATGAACTACTGCCCAAATGAAAGCAACTAGGAGGAGCTGTCTGGGCCTCTTATTCAGTTAAGAAAAGAGGGGTTGACATTTTGCCCAAGGCCTCCTTGGGTCCATTATTACCAACTAATTTAGGCATGACGATGGTAGATATGTAGCAGTAAAGGGTTCAATTGGTCACACTCGTTTCAGTATATGCACCCAATCAACAACAATTTTCCTTCTGCAGATCATTCTTAAACTTCCTGGGGGACTGGGGAGAAGGACTACTAATATCTGGAGGGGTCTTCAACATGATAACAGATCCCTCAGTGGATTGGTGGTTTTAGCACCCGAACGCAGAGCCACCACACATCCCCCACAAAGGGGGCCTGAAAGACCCATTAGAAAAAGCACACCTAATTGATACATGGGGATACTCCTGTCCTACGGCCAGAACATACACATTTTTCTCACCACCGCATAGGACGTATTCCTGCATAGATGATGTCCTGATGGAAGCAATACATGCATACAAAATAACGTCCACAGACATAGCGATTGTGGGATGGTCGGACCATGGTAAGGTGTAACTTACATTAGTCTTGGACCGACCATGCTATTGTCCCGCAGATGGATATGCAACAATACCCTCAGCCGAGGCCCGCTTTTTCGTGCACTGCTGTGAGAACACATAAGTGAGTATTTCACGAACAACGATACAGGGGAAATGGCACTCAACATAGTCTGGTAAGCAGCCAAAGCGACATTGAGGGGTGTGTTAATAGCAGAAGGGATGCCGAAAAAGAGGATCCGTACATTACACAAGTCCACCCTAAAGCAGGAAATTAGAAGTAAGGAGGCATAGCTACACAAACAAGTCGATCCTGTCAGGTTTCCATTCTGTTTGTGTCTCTTCGCTGTAGTGACGAAGTATTTTCAATTTCAATATTTCTGGTTGGTTTGTCCTTAACCTCTATTGTTTTAGAGGGCGAGTTTCAGAAGCCAGCATGGTGTTGAGTAAGCAAGGAATTGATTGGACAAGAAGACTCTGCAAGCTGATTGGAGGTTGTGGGTGCCAGGGAACTGAAAGGGGGTTCTAAACTGCTTTTTATTGTCCTCTCCTTAACAGGAAGGTCCTGTTAATATGTTCTCTTGAGTTAGGCCTTTCTAAATCCCCTAGTAATTTTGGCCAGGCTGGTGAGGATCCAGGTATTGAGTGAGTGAAAAGCAGCTTGGGACAAGACAAGCTGTAATTCCGGTGGGAGCGCTGCACTCTAGGTTCTTTTGGAAGAAGACTATTGTTGGCATCAAGAAGATAATTCTGTTTCCTTTTAAAAAGGTAGTTTAGGTAATTAGTTAGCTAGGTAATTTTTAATTCTATGATTGGAGTTCCTCTTGTTTCTGTCAGTCAAAGTCTGACTGAGGTGAGGAAAGCAGTAAGAAGCAGGCACACGCATAAACCTGTTTCCTCAGTTCATTCACTGTAACGCTAGCTGAGCGCTCGCTTTGTATTCAGAAGCTAGCATCGGGCTCTGCGTATTTCATGTGGGAAAAGAATCGTTTGTGTTTTAGTTAAGTGTCTATGTAGCTGCGCACTTGCGTCAAGCGTTTTAGAAATATTAGCGTCACCCGTCCGCATGTACAAGAGACTGGCGTCTCCGACTACGTAAGCTCAGCACAGCGGATTAACTAGAGACACAATCCAGAAGGGTTCGCCTGCATTCATGAACAAAGAGACTAGTGTCTCTGACACGGAGAGCAGCGCCCTACGATACACTCCTGATATAGTAAGGGGTGAGTTGGAGTTTCCTTTCCGAACTTTAAAGCAGCGCTTATGTGAAAGGAAAATCTCAAAGGACACTGCTGTTTTAACAGTGCGCTCATTTCTTTATGGGCGAAAACAATAAAGTATGCAAAGGCAGTTCTGGAAAATTTAAATCATAATTTCATGTACCATTTAAGAAAACATTTTTCCAAAGGAGATTTGCTTCATTTTCAAAATGAAAACAATTCCAGTCAACCAACTTGAATATAAAAAGAACTCTCCTTCCTTTTGAAGTTGAAGCATTGATTCCGCAAATGTATGAAGTTTTAAAGAAGTATTTTCTTGCCAAAGGTTTGGAATAAGAGGTCAAGCAGAGAGGAGCTTTTCCATCACGCTTTCCAGCAATCGAGGGAGGCATAACAGGTATTTGAAAATACATGGGAATCTGGATGGGGTTAAATTCTGAGAGGAAGGAAATAATATCTCGTATTTTCTCATCCTCTGCAGGTGCTCAGATAGTCGGAGAGTGAAACCTGTGTTCTTTTGTTATTTTATTCACTGCCCCTTTCCCTCGGGGGTGTTGAGACTTCTGCTGTAATCATCCGGAAGTTGACGAAACATCTTGGAGGGTCTGTGAGGCTCAGCAGCTCCTGCAGACAAGGATTTCAGGACCGGACAGATCCATCCGAAGAGAAGTTTAGAGAAATAGAACAGTTTAGAAAAGAACTAGGTGAATTAGGGAAAGGTAGTCTTGACCCAGCTTCGTTATCTGAAGCAGAGATATTACGAGAAGGGAGATGAAGCTCATTCTATGATAGCAGCTAAACTGAGAGAGCAAAGAGCAAACAGAGCAGTGCTGAAAATCAAGAGCTCAAAGGGAACTCCCATAATCTCCCCTCTAGAAATTACACCGCGTTTTGCGCAATTGTATGTTGCACTATATACATCGGAAAGTCAAGATGGCCCTGAATGCTCACAACAATACTTAGCGAGCATACCGCTCAAGTCGATCTCTGCTGAGGACCGTGAAGTGTTAAATGACCCAATTAACAGGATAGAAGTTCTGCAAGCAATCTCTAATTCAAAGCTGGGTCGGCACCTGTCCAAGATGGCTATACCCTAGCCAATCCCTGGCCCCATTTTGGTTAAGCTATATAATGACATATTACCAACTGGAGAAGCTCCAATGTCATTTACTCAAGCCAGAATTATAGTGATACCTAAAGAAGGGAAAGACAAATCAGATTTAATCAAAGTGAATGCGAATATGATATGATACAGCATTTATAACGCACCTATACACAAGTGTTTCAAGGCGTGACGAGGCAAGGGAGGGGAAACGGAGGGAAGACGGAGACACCGGTCCTACTAGGCCAGGTGACATTGAGATTGCTCAAGTGCAGGGGAGGAGGGGTGGGGAAAAGTGCAAGTGGAAAGGGATGGGGCAGTTCAGTACATAGGATAACAGTAAAATAGAGGCAAAAAAAAGAAGTGCGGCCAGCTGGTGGCAAGTGAAGGGTAAGTGCAGACATCGGGTGTCAAGTGCTAGTAGGGGCTGTAGGGATACAGATATAGTCCCCGAGTGCAAGGGTTGCAAGGGGGGGGCAGTGCAGGTGTGCAACTACCGGGGAGGGGACCTGGGCCCGAGATCAGGGGGTACCCAGTGTAGTTTCAAATTCAGCCAGGAGATCAGCAGGGGTGTTAGGCAGAAACCTGTGCCGTTCCCTTTGGGAACACTGCAAAAGATTTAGGACTAGAGGTGTTAGCAGTAAACCCACTTGGTAGCAGTCCGTACCACCCAGATTTACCTGGTAGCTGTGGCTGAGCAGTCAGACTTCCCTCAAGAAGAATTAGGCAGTATGCAAAGTATACACAATAGGCACTCAGATACAATAATACAAGCAAACACTGACCAGAGCTTTGGTATCAAAGTGTATAATTATTTATTTAAAAACACACTGTTTGAAATACTCCAGCACTCTTATTGTAAAACACTCTGAACACAGTTACTATTATAATATATACAACCCTTATTCCTTATCAGACAAGTCTTAGTTAACACCACTTATTTCCAGACAGAGGTGAGCACTTAACTATAGATGGCACTCCAATAAGTTCATGAAAAAGGGAGGGAAAAAGACAGAATATGTGAAGATACACCACTCTAAGCTTTAGGAACACTTTTAGCAAGGCAGAAGAGCAAAAGTCACTTGTGAGCCAAAGTCCATAGGCTGGGCCCACTCTTAGAGAGAGCAGAGCACAAATGCGCCCAAGATCACTAGGCTTTGAAAGTCTTGCAGAGAGTTCGAAAAGAGTTTAGAGAGGCTCAGAAAAGTTTAGCCAGGGTGTCCCAGGCTAACCCAGGTTCGGAAGCCGGGGGCTAAATTTACCCCGTACAGTCGGTGGCAAGGGAAGCCAGGCGGAACACGGTACCTTAAGTGAGAAGGATCCTCCAGCGGTGGCAGTTGTTCCTGGCAGCGGGTCCAAGTCTCGGCGTCGTCCAGGGGAAGAGAATATCTCGACGTGGAGGAAAGCTGAAGGTCGTTGCACTGCCAGGGAAGAAACCAGCCGCGGAGTTTTTCCGGTTAAAGGTATTACCCTTAATTTCTCGGTCGTGGTAAAACGTGGTATTCTGGTTGCCGGGGTGCTTGGCACAGGCAAGGCGGCCACGAGATGCGTCGGGGAGGTGAAAAGACGGTGAAACTGGTTATCCCCACCAGTCAAAGGAAGAAGACTCTCCGACGGGAGATCTCCTCTGTTGTTGGGAAAAGTGGTGAGACGGTCCAGCAGGGCTCCACCGGTGGTGTCGTCGTGGCAGTTCGGCTCAGCTTCTCCCTCGTCGGATTCTTCGGTCCTGTGGCGACTTCTGAAGTTCCAGTCCCCAAAGCCCTGCTTTTATGCAGAAAACCCCCATTCACTCAGCCTAGCTGTCACTCAAACATGCTAAGTGGTGAGCCGGCCGGCTCACCACTTGGGCCAATCAGGACGGAGTGCGACTTGAGTTGCCTAGGCAACTCAGTCCAGGGTGACTAAATCCCCCTCCACCCCTCCTAAGAACCCCAGACAGAGTGGCACCACTTTGGAGGGCTTCTGTGGAGAAGCCCACCAAAAAGTGGAACAAAGGGCTCGACTTGGGTTGGAGTCACAGAAGAGAACACAAACGCCATTTTAGAACCGGGTTTTGGCAAAAAATATCAACCGGAGAATTAATAATAATTAAGTAAACCTGCGGTATGTTCGAGGCTATCGTAATTAAATAAAGATAATAGCCTCGAACAATGGGAAAATCCCATAGAGAAATATTTGCGGTTGAATATAAAAAGTAGTATGCACTGCCACCAGCCAAAACGCGATCAGGGGGGACGGAGACGTGCCCCCTCGACTAACAGATCCCGGGGCAATCGAATTGTTAAAGCCAGTACGTCCACAACATGATGGTTTGTACTGGTTCTGTTCAGAATTCAAGACTAGTAAAGTCAATGGTGACTTTACATGCCCTGGGAGACAGTAGTCAGTCCCAGGGTATGGGGGTCACTATGACACCCCTGTGTTACTGCACTGAGGGTGCTGTGTAACACACATCACAAAAACACATGAAGCCCTATGGAGTAAAAGACCCCATAGCTCATTAAACACACCTAGAGTCAAAGGCACACACTCAAATCATGTCCAAGAGTGAGGGTAAAAGAGTCTCACTCTTGGCAGGAGAAAAAATTAAACCCCACAAATCCAGCAAAGCTGCTGGGGGACTCACTAGGTTAGGAAATTCAGCCTAAACAGAGAATTCTCCCTAACAAGGGGAGAGAAGGAGAGCAAGCAGAAGCAAAGAGGTAGGTCTTGAAGTGCTTCCGGAGCCGCAGATGGTTATTCTCAAGTTGCAGAGAGGCAGGGAGGCTGTTCCAGAGGGAGGCCCCAGCCGAAGAAAGATCTACCACCAACTTGCTGCTTGGAGAAGTGGCTAACCCTGAGGGAGTTGGAGGCGAATGAGCGAAGATCCTAGCAAACCGTTTGGGCAGTACTCTACTGAAGCTTATACATAAGGATCAGACAGGATATGTCTAGGGAAGACATGGCTTGGAATAATATCTGCAAAACATTAGATCTAATTGCTGGTTTGGGCGAAGTAGACATAGACCCATGCCTTATTTCAAAAGATGGTGAAAAGGCATTCAATAGGGTCGAATGGTCATGTTTGGGTGCGCCCCACAGAAAGGCAGGCCTGGGAGAGCAATGTTAGTGATTTTGGACAGTAAAGCATGCTAGAGGGTAGAAGGAGTTAGCTACAAATTTGCAAGTGTTTTTGTGCGCTGTGTTCAGTCTATTTGTGTGCAGTCTATTTGATCTGCATAGTATTTCTTCTTGGCTCCACTTGTTACCCTACACTGTTTACGGGCATTGGAGAGTGTGATGCTTTGTATTTGTGATAACTTTTTACTAAATTAAACTTAAAAGTAAGTTTAAGCGGAGCGACTGTATTAACAAGGTTACTGATAGAATTGTTGTAAAGCGATGTTAGCTCAAATAATTCAAGAGACTGGCCAACATATTGACTCAGATGGTTAAATACTAGGTTTACTTTCTCTCTGGTTAAAATGTGATCATGTCTGCAAGGTAAGTATGTAAGTTTTGATTTTATTATTGAATTCAACATAGGTGTGGAAAAGAATATAATTTTGTGATCAGACCAGTCCACTATTGTGGTGCTAATACGACAAGTATCACGGTTCTTATGTGCAATCCAATCCAGGGTGTGCAGCCCTTGTTATGGGCGATTATATTAATGGCCTGCTTAATGTAATGTCAACTATAAAAGCAGCCCAACAATGTGTAGCCTGGCGATCTTCACCATCATTCTACCCAAGATTGAAGTCTCCTAATATTAGTACTTGGTTGTTTGATTTAAATATATGGGGAGAGTTTCTTCGAACATATCCTCGAGGAAACTATTCAGTGAACCTGGTTGACGGTAAACAATAAGGATGTGCAGTGCTGGATGATTCTGGATAAGGAATTTCATTCGAAGCATTTTGCATCCATCTATGAGCACGGTCTGGAAATTGGATCTGTAAATGATAGTAACTCTTCCATCTCGCACAGAGAGTCGTTGATGTGTTTAATGGTATAGTCATGGGGAACGGCTATGGTGAGCGAAGGGCCGGAATGGGATAATTACCGGGTTTCGGTAATGGCCAGCCATCTAGATTATTTGTTCTAAAAGATCCTCTAGTTCGATAGCAGGGTTTGGTAATGACCTGGCATTAATAAGGAATGATGTCTGTCAACAGTTGTGGTGATGGGTGTCTGGGGGGTTACAGGTCCCATTAAAGGAGTATGGGAGGCCAGGGGCGTAATCCCATTATTAAAGCAATTATAAAAGTTCCATGATCCAATTGGATCAGGCAGCCTGGCAAATAGTTGAAGTGGAGCAGGGGAGGGATTGGGCCCCAGGGAGTAGGAATCACTTCCCATTTGGAAATCGGGATCTTCATTGCTGTGGCTAGTTGCCAGTGTGTTTCCTTCTTTTTTAAGGACTGACCCTCGATGAGAGCAGGGTTGCAACCACTCAGATTCTTATGTTTATGAAGGTTGAATTGTTATGAAGATCCATACTTTGCTTCTGAGGTAGCCAGGTTTAAAGATCTAGTTCCTTGGAAATTCTGGACACCGGTAATATAATTCTCAAATCAAAAATGGTCTTTTATAATCCAATAAAAGGAACCGATCGGATTACTTTATGATATGGTACCTGACAGGCTGGTGCGATGTAAGAGAGGAAATTAGCAGTGTGCCGTGCCCCCTGCTTGAACAGGCTCAAACAAGCTTTTGAGCTGCATGGGCTCAGGCAAATGACATGAAAGTCAGTGCATCTTCACCAGCAGAGCAGTGGAGGCTGGGAAATGTCTCAGCTGAATTAAAAAGGTGGGCGATTTTTGCAGAGTACCCTGCTTTACCAAAAATCTCTGCCCGGTCCTTCTCCTATCTATGCATGTGCTCAAATAAATGTCCAAGAATGATGTTCAGTGTTAGCACTTAAGTCCCAAATGTTTTCTCTACTCTATCAATATCAGTATACTTTCACTAAACTCAATGAAGAGCAAACCAAATTGCTGCATTACGTAAACACATTCCTTTATAGCTATAACGTATTAGTCACAAGCTATCAAACCACTCCATTTACATTTTAAATTGCCCCCAATGAATACCACTGCATTGAAAATAAATCATATTTTTTTTAGAAAGAGCAGGGTGCCTGGTAAGAGAAGGGCAGCTGCTGATGCACTGATTTCTGTCAACTATGATGTTATGTTACTCTGCTTTTATACTGTGCCAAATCATCAACGTAGTACTTTTAGAGCACCTGATCCATGTCCGTGGTGTATTGTTCACCTGCCTGGGGTACTCTAGCCCTTAGTCTGCTTGAGCGATAGTGAGCATAACTGTGGAAAGCAAGAGGGGGGAGGAGGGAAAAGAGGAGGATATGGGGAAAATTGGGCAAAGGGGGGGGAGTGCTTTGTGTAAGGATGGATGCATGCCATTCCATCTTATGGCTTGCCTTCTGGAGAAAGTTAGAGAATAGAAATATGTTGAGATAGTACACGTAATTTGGTTGCAAGGCAGAAATGGAGAGCTACGAATTAAATATTGATTACTGTTTGGTGCTTGAGGGTCTTGATAATGTGCTTGGGCAATCCTGGTAGGGGAGTCTGCTCGATATATTTGCTGCATCCATTTAAATGTCTGCACATATTTCCAAAATGGTACTTTTGGGACTACCAAGCCAATCTTTATTCATAGGCATACTCCAAGAGTGGAACAGGCATAAAGGTGAAAGTTGTTATTGTGGAGTAGGGCAAAGCGAGGGAAAACAAGAAAATAAATAGAGCCTGCAATGTACTGGACCTAATCTGAAGGTTTATGTTTCTTTTCACTCTTTGCCTGCTTTGATCACCCGGATTAAATAGACCACCAGTCATGTGCTATCATTACTCTAAATCAAGGCCCTGTGCCTTCTCTCTCCGTATGCAGCACTCCCAATTGTTCTCAAATAAATGAACCATATTCAATGGTAATGTCCTTCTCTTTATAAATGGCTTTTAAAATGTGTGCCAATGATCACAAATGTTTACTTTTTGACTATTTAAGAAAGGTGCAGGTAGTGTGAGAAACCAGAGGGTGTCTCACCCGATAGTCCCCGGGGATCTCTCTCTCCGTAGGCCAGGGCACGGCCGTCACCTTTAGATCCAGACCCTGGGGGTGGGCCAGTGTGGGAGGATCACCTGGGTGAGGGGTCTTGGGTGGGTTTTGGGGTGAGATAACTGATGGTGAGACGCAGCATTCCCCCTTTTTGTTCATCTACCCCATCCTGTTTTTCAAGTTTTTCAGAAGTCCCAACTCCCCCACCCCCTTTTCACACAAACACTGGGCCGAGATAGAGGGTGACTGAGAGTAAGCAGACTAATTGTCACATCGTACTGAATATGTCCGGTTATTTAGGTCCTGCAAAGTCAGGCACTTTCCCTTGTGCATTCACCTAATACCAATTGGCTCTCCTCACACAAATAAAAGGCAACACATAAAGAGACACTCTGAGCAAGACGGAACAGTAGTACGAGCAGTCACACTTCGGGACGAAGGCACGCCTACTGGAGTAGAGCAAAGGACCAAGGGACGAGAGCAGCGGGCAGAAACCCCCAAGGGTTCGCTACTGGAGGTTGTTGCCTCCGACAGGCCATGGAAAAGACACGTTGAGAAGGCCCGATCCCACAAGTGAAGACTGCATTTTGTTCCAAGAATGCCAGCGACCCTCCCGGATGAACGGCAGAGTTGGGGAGGCGAGGCCAAGCATGTGGTATTAACCTTGACTCGTGAATTGGAAAGAGCAAAAACAAGGAAGAGGCGCAAACAGCCGGTGAGTTGGCAAGTGACCTGAGAGACCGGTGTGTGTTAAAGCGAATGAAGTAGCAACATTATATCGCAAGTGAAGGCTGCACGCGTGTGGATGAGACACGAAGAAAGACACACCTGTGAATGAATTTTCAGGTAAAGACAGCTGTGAGATCAGCGATACTAAGCAACGGAGTGGTCCGGCAAAAGGAAGTAGACCACTCGAAAGTCTCTGTGAAACGTACTTTTTTTGAAGCAATAAAGTGAATGAACAGCAAATGTGAATGTGAACTTTGTCGAAGTGGTCCTGCGGTGGTCTTTAAAAAGAGCCACACACATTAGAAAGTCTTAGACATCCGAAAGTGGTCTGAGCCGATTGAGGGAAGCCCAAAGTATAATAAGCTTTGGTATTGGAGCCCCCTTGCAAGTTTGTGTTGAACTTTGACGTGAGAGGTCTGAGCCCAACAGAGGGGGACCTATGTGAACTTTGTGTTGAAGTATTATTTTTGGAAATCGAGAAAAGAGACTTTAACGTGATAGGCCAGGCGGGACTGTAACCACATTCTGGAACTGTTTATAGTGTTGGAAACCGAGCCAGAGTGTCTCATCCTGACTACAGGGACAGTCTTACTCCGTGAGGTCTAACGTGGGGCGGAGAGCTGATTCAACTGCATTTATTCTTTGAACACTGATTTTTCCTTTGCATACATTTCTCCTTTTTACACTTTTGGTACAAGAGATCGGGCAGGCTTTAGGGTTTGTTCGTATAGGCCATTTTGATTTGACCGACTCCACTCAGACTGTTTTGTTTATTGTTTGATGGTGGAGACTACTCCCATTTTAGTTATAGGGCAAAGTAGGAGTTTCTCCAGCCCCCAACAGTTTTCAATTAAGGTTTTTTCAAATTGTGTCAATGTCGTACTTGTGATACCATGCCTCCCCTACAGTAGTTCCCAAGCATTTTAATAATAAGGATGATGCAAAAGGATTGCTAGTGACAGAATAGGATGTGAATGTCTCATTACCAAACAATTTAATATCATAAGAAGCTGAAGTGACTGTCTGAGAGCAGTAGAAGTCTTTAAATATCAGAATTCTATGTTTATTTGACATCCACAAAGCACCCACTACCATGTGTCATGGCTTTGAAGGGCCGTAATCTGAATGGCCCTTTGGCAGGCCATAGATTGAACAGACATGAGAAAAGAAGCACCACCTTAAATGAATTTAAATAACTAAACAGTTTTTAGTAGAGATGAGTGTAGTGCTTTATAGAGGAAGTAGAGAGAAGTGTTACACAGGGTGGATTGCTATATTGGAGACAGTGGCAAGATTATTCATGAATTAAAGCATTGTAATGCTCTTTGGTCTATATTTAGATGGAGAATGTTTTTATTATCCTGTATGCATACTTTTTAAAGTTCATGGCTCACATCTACAGTAAATTAACCCAGCATAATGCATTTCTTTGTAAAGGATTTAACAGGCGTATTACAGGAGGGGCAATGCAGCTGTCTTTTAATCAGATAAATGTCGACTATTACCCTTCACATGTTGCAGGTATGGCAAGTTTTTTATCTTTTTTTATATTGCAATTTCACAGACATTGAGCTATTTAATAAAGGTGTACTATATAATATGACTGTATGTTAACATTGTGCATATCTTTAAAAAATGTTAAGGCTTTAAGTGGAGCAAATAATCCAAAAGGTCAAAATTTGCACTGACCATTGGCACACCACTTTTTACCTTTGGTTCATACCCCACCTAGCATGAGCCAAAAATAATGCTATAGCTTGTGGAGGTGGAAGAATGGCAGTGGCAAATGGATACACATCCATGGTGTTTTGCCCATGGTTCTGCTTTCTCGGCACTCATGCTATGCAGTTATGTCCACCCCCGAAGTGGCAAACATGGGGCAATCCAGCCACAGTAAAGATGTTCTCCACCCCAAATGAAGGTCATTGGTTTATATAGCACTTTTGCCACTCCGGGGTTATCCATAGGATGCAGCAAAGGTGAACATTTCTTTTCTTTTTTTATTGCATTTTCCATAAGCGGATTCAAGCAGCAAAAGCATATTTTACAAAAAATCTGTAACAGATAATAATATAAGAAGTAGAAACTAACACACCGTGATAGGTTTGGCATTCCCAAGGACAAACCTAAATGATATATCTGCTCTCTGGACCTCGCTATATAAGAGTTTTTCTCCCTCTCAGGTAGCACAGTCCTCCCAGAAAATAAAGGTTTCCTAGGGCATCCGACAGGAAGTCGCCATCAATAATTCATCCACAAACATTTGAGGAGAGTCTATCATCCCTAGTCCCCCCCCATACCCTAGAGAAAAAATGGCTTATATGGTCCCTGGATGGTGGAAATGACTTACAGAATTCATACTCCCGATCAAAGCATGTTGATCTTTCCTTCAGCCAACCCTTGACAGTCTGTGCAGTGCCCCTCAACCAAGCCCTAGCACATAGCATCTTGTGAGGGTCATCACCAAGCCCCAATATCTTACAACGCCAACAGGGATGCCCCCCTTTCAACCCAGAATACCAGCCCAGGGCGGGGGCACGACCTGGTTCCCAATCATGTTCAAGGCTATCCGGATCACCTTCTGCCAAAAGACAGCTGTTGCTGGATACTCCCAACCCAGATGATGAAACCCGACATCCTGAGCACCACATCTAGTGCATCTGTGAGACCGCTCGCAATACATCCTGTAGAGGCGCCTAGCTCTGAAGTACATCCACAAATTTAAAAGAAATCAGTTTCACGCTGTGACGATCCTTCAGATAGCATCACTTTTCCCCCCGGGGGCAGCCCCTTTCCATGAGGCTAGGGAGGTGTGTGGCCTCTAACCAATAGTTCCCAGTAGGGGTGGTAACATTCGGGAGGATCTCATCGAGAGGGACTGCTCTCCTAGGGATAAGGACACGATTGGGAGACACAGATCTGTTAAACCCCAACCCTATAGGCAGGTGATAATGCCTGAATCTACTACACAAAAACATTGTTGTAAAATATCAAACCACCCCGATGTCATGGGTACAGGGATGAAGAAGGGCTTGAGAACACTACAATCGAGCGGATCAAAAGCTCACTCAGCTGCTGTCAATTAGACTGACATTACGCTTGGGCCAGCCCCGCTATTTAAACTGAACAGCAAAGGAGGACTGTTTTTCGTCAACTTCTGACACGTCTGGCAGTAGCCTGTGTGGTTCTGTTATGCTGAGAGTTTTGTACGTCCAGAAGGAGAACCAGGCGATCGAAGGGGCTGCATCGAAGACCGCAAGGCTGAACTTGGGCTTCGAAAGACTGCAGTGAGGCATGTCTAAAGCTGAAGAGAAGCAGCAGGATGCCCGAAAATCGTCTGGCGAGTAAGGACGGAACCGACGCTGTGCACCTGAAGAGATGGAAAGGTGGTGGCACGAGCTGTGCTGGGTGGACAGTCTGGTCCGACAACAGTGCTGAGGCGCCCATCTTAGCCTACAGCAGAGCCACGTAGGCGAATGTGTGGCGAGTGAAAGAGACTGTGCTGGTGGCATGACCTGTCGTGGGTTGACCTAGAGGTCTGACAACTACGCCAAGACTGGGCATGGAGAGAAACAGGCAACAAACAGTGTGTTTGCGCTATGAGTGAGTAGGTATATAAATCGGGAGCACCTAATCCTCCCTCCCCCCGATCTATCCAAACAAACGGAGTAAAAAATCTCCTTAGTTTCCAGAAAAATCTCAACGGTAAAGAAACTGGACTGTTGATGAATAGGTAAAAAAGTTTCTGCAAGATCTCCATCTACAGCAGAGAGATCCTGCCAATCCACTTCTCCATTGCCCCTTAAATCTCCGACATAACCGGGTCGTTATTCAGCTTGACGACTGAATGTCTATTCCCAGAAATTGCAATCGCCAGGTATTTAGATTTACTTCTGGATGCTTTAGGAACAACATACCATTGTCTGCATACAGCAAGATTATTAGCTTATGTGCATACAGCTGCAGACCTCCATCCATGTGCAGAGTTCTTATCTACTCAGCCATCGGTTCAATCACTGCCGCAAATAGAAATGGCGAGATGGTCCCTTTCTGCAGGGCTCGTCTAGGGGCGATCCTGTCGTCGGTCCATACCCGAACTACCTGGGAGCACTACAGCAACCCAACCAGAGACCAGAAACCACCACCCAGCCCGGGGTCCTGTTTAACTCTACAAACAGGAAGGGCCCTCCCAGCAAATCAAATGCTTTCTCTGCATCTGGAATAACTGCTACTACCAGAAGCGGAGGCTCAAGGTGGTCTGAAAGGCAAAAAATGATCCTAGAATTGTAGGAATTTGACGTGCCGGGGATAATCTGGCCTGGTCAGGGCTAGAAATGATTAAGAGCAGCGTCAAGAGTCCATTGACTAGAGCTTTGACTAAAATTGTATTATCTAGATTAATTAGAGAAATTGAGGTGTAAGGCTCCAGGCTTTGTAAAATTCAGCAGGGATACCATCTGGTCGTGGGGCCTTCCAACTGGAAGATCCAAGATCGCCTTTTTTAGCTCCACCGCAGAAATTAGTGCATTAAATGCGTTGTATTGCACCCATTCAGGCTAGAAAAGACCCACCTTGTCTAGAAATGCTTTAATGTGCACTTCAATCCTGAACTTATATAAATCCGAATAGAAATGAAAAAATGACGCATTATCCTCATCCTTTCTACTTTACGAGTCATCTGCTAATTGAACCCCTTCTATGAGGCAGCACCCCCTACCGTTTCTGCTGGCATTTTACCTTCCCCATATTGTCTATCCTGAGCCTCTTCTAGTAAAAATGTAACCTCTCTAGATGTGTTTTTCTAGAATATATTCATCTCTTTGCGAATCAGCGCTAGTGCAATATTATCGCAAGTGGCCTCATACCATCCTTCCAGTTCTTTAATAGTCTTTTCAGTTTTGAAAGGAGTATTCCTATTAGCTAGAAGGACACCAGCCTCCCTGGAAATTCACATTTCGTAAACAAAGGCTTTAAAAGCTCCCCTGACCCACTGCAAGGGATTTAAAAGTTTCCTCATTTGAATCAAAGAACTCCTGATATCCTTATGGATTGTGTCCTTAAACGCAACATCTAGTAGTGATTTGGGCTTGTCCACCATCCCCTGCCCAATGCCAGCCTTCCTGGAATTCTAATTCTGCATACAATGGGGGAATGGTCTTATAGGGTGAGGGAGTATATCAGAGACAAAAGACCTGGACAATAACCACTTGGATACAAAGATCATATTGATCCGAGAAGCTGCAGCATGCACAGAGTAGACAAAAGTGAACTCCTGCACCATTGTATGCCCTTCCCTCCTCCATCACATAGGCCGTAGATTTCTGCAACTAGTTAACTAGCTCTCGAGGAACTCAACAGTGGCCTGTGGGTACTAATGGATTACCAGTCCCTGTTGCCTGGCCATGTTAAAATCCCCTCCCCAGATCAACAGTGTATCAGGAAAGGGGCCAGTTTTGATGACAGGCCATGAAAGAATTCGGTAGAGACTGTGTTTGTGGCATAAGCGTTAACGAAAACAAAGGTTACCTGATGGCCTGCCACGTCCCCACTGATTATGAGGAGTCTGCCCTCTGAGTCCTGCTTCACTTCCCTTAACCTAAAACCCAACAACCTGTATATTAGAATTGTTACAACCCTAGTATATGTTGAATAGGAGGAAAAGTATCAACGTTTGCTCCATCTCGAGCCCACATTAGGCCCATTGCTAGAAACATGGCCACATTGACACAATGTTCCAGGTAAAGCATTAACATACAGGTTTTAATGGGGTGGTTCAGCCCCCAGATGTTCCAAGTCATAACCTTCCTCTCCCTTCCACCCTCACTCCCCCTGCTGCCACCCGGCTCCTGCATTTTTACTCCAACACAGTGTAACGTGTAGCCACTGTGGTAAAACAGAAACCGGAGACAGGCAAGGAGGCATGAATTATGTACGTTTTCACAGTCAGAAGAGCTAATGTTTCCATAAACCTGTGATACTAAGCCCCACTCTATACAACAGAAGGCCAAAAAGGGTGCTCATCAGGCTGTCAAGATGGCTAAACATGAATGGACACCTTTTTCCAGAATCCTATTCTAACCTAGTTTTCTCTCTCTGCTGCTCAAGAGATAAACCTAAAACAACCAAGACATTTGGGCATTGCCCAATGAAAGTAATGGCTGCTGGCTTCTGAACTTCCCTGACATTACCCATATGTTATTTTGCCAGGACCGGTTTTCAGCATTCTCTGGTTATGTTGTGCACACTTATAAAACGCATCGGTCGCCCGAAGACGACATGGCGCTACACCTAAAAAGTTGAATGCCAAATCAATGCACCCAAATCAGAACAAAAACGTTTTCAAGGCCCGACAAAACGAAAGGTGGGCCTCAATGGCGTGTAAAGCCCGGGGAAGACCATTCCAAACACATGCAGCAACCACAGAAAAAGCACGGACCACCACCCGAGAGAGCCTAATTCTAGAAATGTAAATGGTAACAGAGTCCTGAGAGCACAATACTCTCAAAGGGACATATGCACTGAACTTTTCATGGAGATATTCTGCCCCATTTCTATAGAAAGCTCTGTGAACCGGGCACAGAGACTTGAACTTCACTGGTTGCTCGACAGGAAGCCAGTGGAGCTGAGGGAGAACCTGAGACATGTGGGAGCGTTAGGGTGGATGAAGCACTGCCCTAGCAGCCATGTTCTGCAACAATTGAAGCCAGTACAATAAATGAGTGGCCAGACAAAGCATAATTCCGCTGATGACTAGGGCAGAAACTACTGGAGCATGAAACTTAGTAGGGATGTAAGGTAAAACTTTGCAAAGGGTGCGCAATTTAAAGTGGCCTTTACAGCAGTTCAATGACACTTGCTCAGACATGGACATATCTGAATGCTTACATCCTTAAATGACGAGACTGGTACAGGAAAAGTGCCAAGACTCAGGCCAGAACTCCTGGGTCCAAAACAGAGAGGAGTTTGCAGTGCCAACCACCAGTACCTCAGGTTTCCCACCGTTCAGTTTCAGCCAGTTGCTGGAATCCATTCCCCCACGGCCTCGAAGCAACTCCTAAGCCGACCTGCCATCTCGGGGTGTGATAGATCGAGGTGCTGTAAAATCTGTGTATTGCCGGCATAAGGGTAGCAGCGAAAGCCGTGCGCATGGATAATACCCAGGAGAGCCCGGATATGAAAGTTGAACAAGGTGGGCGATATCGAGGAGCCTTGAAGGACTCCACATAGAAGGGGCACAGATTGAGTGCGTCCCGACAAGAAGGAAGAAAACCAGGCCAGTACCCGACCTGACAAGCCAGCAGAGGAGAGGCGGGAGACCAGGATGGGGTGGTCAGTGGTATCAAAGGCTGCTGACTGGTCTAATAAAATGAGAGCCCCCACGCCTCCCTGGTCCACAATCCGCGCCAGATCATCCACAACTGACACCTGGACAGATTCTGTAGCTCGGCCTGGCCGAAAGCCGGATTGAAAAGGGTAAAAAAAGAGGACGTTTCCAGAAAAGTAGTTAGGCGAGGAGAGACCAGAGAGTCAAGTAATTTCATAAAGAAGGGTAGCAAAGTAATGAACATTAGAAAGAACAGAGGGGGTCTGAAGACGTTTTCTTTTAGAAGAGGAACAACAAGAGCGTGTTTAAGGCCAGCAGGGATATTCCCTGAGGCAAACGAATTATTGACTGCCCTAACTAGCAGCGGAATGATCGTACCCGACACATCTTTTAAGATGGACAGGGGGGATAGCAATTCTCTTGCTTTCATGTTTGCTCTTGTGCTTCCAATTTATTGACTCTTCTGGCCAATTCTGATTGTTTGTGGGTGTGCTCGCATTGGGCTATTTCCCAGTCTTCTACCAGCCTTTCCATCACTAACACATTTTTGTTTTTGTTGCTCTGCAGTGTCTCTAGTTACTGGGTTCTTCAAAGATACAATCACCTTCATAATTTCTTTGTTTAGTTAAGGTCTGTCCTCATCACCCGCAGCAGTCCCAGTTGTTTTTGAAGGGCTGGCATGTACCTCAGGCCTACTGCTTTGAAGATTCCTGCACCATTTCCTCATTGATGCCCGCTTTAGCGTCCTTAGGTTTCGTAGGTGCAATCACTATTGCAGCAGCTGTGACAGCTCCAGTATTGGCCACAGCAGAACAGTAGCATCCACCCGATCCAATACGGTGACTCCTCCCCCCGGGAACCCAGGTGCCTTGTCACACTCTGTTTCAGCTTCCCCGCACTGGTCTGAAGGCTGCTTTAATCCTCAAGTAGCAGAGGGGCCCGAAATTGAGCAGATCAGCCAAGCATTGCCTCAGAATTAGCTCCAATCTGTGCCTGAGACCCCAACAAAGCTGGAGATTTTCATGTGTATTGTCTACTAGGTTAATGGAATGATTTAGGCCCTGAATCACAACCTTAAGACCTCACAGGCTTCCATTGGCACTTGCACTGAGGATCCCAAAGCATCTCACATTGGTGTTACCATGAGGACCCCTCATGGCCTCTCACCAGCCAGCTGGTTGAGTGTTCATCAGAACCACCATCTCCGACTACTACTTGGGCATCTTGCATCAAGAGCCTACAGCCTTCTACTGGAGCTCCCACTGAGTATTACACTGCTAAAAGAGGGCTTTGGTCCAAGGGTTCGATTGAACCTCAAGCGTGGGACAAAGTTAAGTCCAAGCAGAACACAAAGTCCTCTACTGAGACGCAAGTGTCATCTCAGAAAATGGTGGTGTGGCATGAGTGGAAGTTGGTCACCATTCTGACTTTCATGGATTGTGTGTCAGTGCTGTCCTCTGCTCAGGACTCTATCGACTTGCCTCAGGATTCTGTTCCTGGCTATGCCCCTAGGCCTGACCATGCAGCTATCAGGCTCCTGCCTACAGTGCACAGGGATTCCCTCAGTCCTTGAGTTGAATGGTCCTGCATGGCAAAGCCTTCTGAGTCCACACAGTACCCAATCTCTTCCTCAGCAAGGCACTTTTCTGACACTTGGGCTAACCAACCATATCAGCCATATTGCTACCCGAGTCATGCCTCTACTTGGACCCCAACCTCTTCAGCTATCTGGACCCCATTCTCTACTCCAACGCCGTCTCAAGTAGCCTGTGAAGATTGTTTTTTTTAAGATGTCCTAGGCCATGGCCTCCTACTTAAAGGGCCTCATAAAGGAACTGCTTCCTCCAGTCTCCAGCTCTACCTCTGCAACCAATTCCATTTGTGGCTCTCAGGCCACCCATGCCTCTGGTTACCATGCTACCAAGGGTGCCTTGGGCACCACAGCCTATGTTGCTGGCTCTGGTACTCCCAGTTGACCCATGAGTAGAGGGCCCCTATTCCCATGTCAGGACCACCGGGATGGATCGAGACTCGTTACTGAATGCACACAGTGCTTAATATGTGGCCGAGGCTTGCCAGGGCTTTGCCCTAGCACTTATTTCTGAGCCCCTGCACTTATTGCCGATTCCAGCTTGATTATGTTGTGGTGTTTTGGCAACTTTATTATTTTAACCATCAGTCATAGTAATATAACAGTGCAAGGTTCAAGATTGCTGGCAGCTAGTTAGCTCCCACCTCTACCCTAGGAGAGCCTGGTTACCTTGAAACCAACAGCTACCAGGGACTCTTTCTTGCTCCCCAGTCCGAGTGGTGCCTTATAAACAGGCATATGTGACATTTTGAGTGTTTGAAAATACATAATAGCCCAAAAGTTATTGTGTATCTCATGTGGAAGTTAGATTTGTGGTGCGCTGTGTAGCCGCTCCTTTCGGAGTGAAACAGGTGTGCTAGAAAATATTTGGGCCCCGGCACTTATTTTCTTACAAATTAAGCACTCCACGCAAGCATCAATTAAATGCCTTATAATGAATGTAGAAAGAGCTTCCGTCTTTGGCAAATGCCTTCCACAGAAGACTTGAAGGAGTGGCTACTTTTCTAGACCTATTGGCTCAGTTGAAACCTCTTCAGCGCCTGGTGTTTTTTGTCTGGGGTCTTAAGCTTGAGAATGGCGTATCGTTCAGGCATTCTTATCCAAAAGGACCTTTGAGCAAGGCGGCAAAGGTGTGGAGCAAATCACACTCTGCTACTCCAGTCAATACAAATCTGTCGCTGTGATACAGGCAAATGTCTTCGGCTGCAGTCAGTTTTTCTATGCATCCTCCAGGTTCCTCTTCTGTGGTAGCGACATCTCCCTTTTTCGGTAAGTGGTCCCTCAGGAAGAAGGTCTATACCAACTCAGCACTTTATTTATGGCAGGCTAATGATAACACTTTGCTGGTAATGGCTAAGCAGCAGCTCTGGAAGTATTTTTCAGACTTCTAAAATGATGACGGCAAAGCAGGTGTCTTTTTGGATCTGGGTTAGCAAATGATAGGTCATTGTTGAAGATCTGTTGCAGGCTTCTACCCATCATATTGATAAAGTGGCTCATGGGGATGTGTATTGGAGCAGACGTGGGGGCTGGTATGCTTGTGCTCCTCCAATTTCATGCAGGGCGTCAAAGAAAAAATACCACAGTTCCATCTCAGGGTTCTGAGCTCTTTAAAGTCTTACTGATGAGGTGCCTACAAAAAAAGAAGACTTCTTGCATGACTACCAGATCCTTAACCATTCTAATAAAACAATTGCTAAAGTCAATTAAGTCCAACTCGTCAAGCAGGCAGGACTTCAGATCTAGAACCTCGCTAGATTTCAGAGCCCTTTTGGAAAGAAGTCGCATACAACCAGCTAGGTCACCACGTGTCCCCAGAAAGAAGCTGTAGACCTCCACGAAGTGGTTCTACTGGCACTCTAGCACCACGTCCTCCCAAAGTGAGGAGAAACAAAAAGGATGTCCAGCCCTCATCTACAGTCAACAGCAGAGTTTGGGATTTTGTAGCAGGATAGTGTCATCTTAAGGCTTCCATGTATTATACCTGTGGTTTTGAGAGGATTCTGGCTGGCCATTCACACCCTCCACCCCCATTTTACCATGCCTTTTCAGCAGGCGGGTTCATCAGCGAAAGCTCCTATAGATGAGGGCCTTGGAATATATCCCCTCATGCCAGAGGCCAGGGGTGCTAGTCCAGACTCTTCACTGTCCCCAAGTGGGCATGAGGACAGTGCTGGACTTATCTCCACTCAATGTCTTTTTACTGCTAGCAAAATTCAATATGACTCCTGCTCACAACCATTCTCCACTGACTCAAGGAAGCTGGTTATGCGCAGTGGAACTGAAGAACGCCGATGTTCATTACGCTATATGACCTCTTCATACAGCATTTATGCACCCGTCACTGGGAGATGGACACATCCAGTACAGAGGTTTTTTCCCCTTTATGCTAAATGCAGCTCATTCTTCACAGATCTCATGGCAGCTGTCAAGGCTCATCTCTGTCTGAGGGGCATTCACATATACAAATAGGTAGACGACTGGCTACTACACACTACCTCGGCCGAACTGGTGAGGACAGCCCTGTGCAGCCTTCTGTATCTCCTCTTCAAGCGGGGTCTTTCGGGAGAAGTATCAATTTTCTGAAACCCAGTCCATTCACTTAATTGGGACACCATAAAGGTGCATATCTTTCCAACCTTAGAACGTGTAAAGGATATCAAGGATACGCCTGTTTTTTTTTTTAAGTGGGAGGAGCACTCAACATGGTTGTTTCGGCATCTTCTGGGACTCTGGGCATTCTAGCACTTACTTTGCATGCCTCTGGATGAGGAGGTTCCAGTTACACTTGGGCAAGCTCTGGAATAGATCCTGGGAGGATATCTCAGCGGAAACGTGTTTGCCTTGGAAGCAAGAGGACACGAAGCAACACAGGTTCGATCCCCCGGTCCGCGCTTAGCCTGGGTATTGAAGTGCGTTATAAATATGCAACTAAGACCCAAAAAAAAAAAATGATGCAACTAACAAACTATTCCTGTAACAGCGCCTCGATGCCCGCAGGCTGTGTGAGCGCATTAAAAATGCAAATAAGTAAAAAGTAAAATAAGTAAGCTTCAGATGCTCAGTTCTCCTTCCCATTCCAAAGGCATTACACTCAGACCTACTGTAGTGATTCAGGGAGAAGAACAAGTTGGTAGGCAATCCCTTTAGAAACTCATCCCATGAAGCAGTCATGACCGACTAGTCTCTCACCGGATGGAGTGCAACCATGAACCATATGTTGGTTCACGGTCGATGGTCATCCCAGAATCAGCAGAAACATATCAACATTTTGGAGCTAAGGATGATTCATTTAGCCTTGGTGGCATTCCTCCCTTTGCTGGAGGGCAAGCCAGCACCCATTTAAACAGACAACTTGTAGTAAATCGACAAACCTGGTGGTACCAGATTTCCCGCTCTATGAAGATTGGAGGTACAAATGTCTTAATGGCCTATAAACTCTGCATCACCCTGCAAGGCATTCACCTTACAGGAATAGAGAATATGGAGGTATACAAACTGAGCAGTTACTCCCAATTCAAGCACGAATGGAAATTGCACACTTGAGATCTGTAGACAATCTTTTGGAAAGGGGATGTTCCTCTGCTAGACTTGTTTGCTGTGGAGAGCAATGTGAAATGCAGGTTCTTTCACTCGAGCAGGGGGGTCTGGATCAACTATCTAAGGGCGAAGCGTTTCATATGCCGTTTTTCGATTGTAGTCTGTGCACTTTATCTCCCATCCCCTAATTCAGAGGGCTATCGCCAAGTGGTGATCCATGTGTCATGCATCAATGTTCCTCGACCTGTTCACTGGCTGGCTAGGGTCTCGTTTTCCATCCTGAAGGTGCTTGCTTTTGAAGGGCCGATGTTTCCCCCAGTTCTTCCGAAGATACTTACTCAGCAAGGAGGCAAAATATCACCCATGTCTCTCAGCTTTGGTAGTTGGTTCCTGGATCTTTCACAGGACAATCTTTACATTCATGCTGCCAAAAAGCCTTCCATATGCTCCAAGTATAGGAGAGAATGTCTGTTTATGCCATTTGTCCATTGACGGAGATCTGAATGCATTAAAAAGCTCCCTTGATCAGGCACTTTGTTTCATGTCTGATTTAGCAGGCTCAGGAATACAAGTCAACTCTTGTAGGAAATACCTAGTATACAATGCTGTCATTTAGGGCCCTTTTGAGGGCCTTCTGCGGATGTACCCTCGAGTTAAAGCTCTACTCGCTGTGTGTAACTTGAACTTGTTCCTGTTGGTGGTCTCATATAAGCCTTTTGAACCCTTGGCCTCGACGGATCTCAAGTTTGAAACTGAGAAAACAGTCTTTAGTTGCTGTTAAATTGGCCAATTGCTTCAGTGAAATTCGGGTTCTGCCAGCCTGCAAGCCTTATACCACTTTTCAAAAGGATATAGAAGTGATTTGAACTTCACCCAAATTCCTTCTGAAAGTGGTTTTTATTTCGTATCAACCAGGAGATATCACTGCGGGTGCTTACTCATACGTCCCGTCTCCTTTCCTCCATCCTTGTGGGCGCCCCCTGACAAGAGGACGGCATCAAAACCTTTAGGCAGCGAAAAATTGCGCTTCCCTATTAAGTTTTGTATAGTTCGTAGGTGCACAGCCCTGGGCGTAGGAACGGCCACTAGCCCCACTATCTGACCCTTCACATCTGTCCCTTTTTCCGCTCAGACACGAACAGGTTTGGCAGATTGAACGGGCATCATTTGTCATGCTTTCCAGTGTTTTTCTCTTATTCTCCACCCTTCGGTACCTTGCCTCTGTGGGGTGTGGCGCATGTCGGTCGCAGGAGGCTTTTCCCGATGCGCCTCTTGCGACAGTCTTTCCCTGCATTGGATCCCCATGCACTGAGTGCTAGAGGCCTGATCATCGTTGGGACATGTGCACAGCGTGCAGCGCCCATGCTCTGCAGTCATTGAAGAATAGCTTAATCCGCTGGAGGGAGATCTTTAATACATCCCCTCTGAGTCATCTCAAGAACTTTGTGTCAAAATCTTCTCATCACGATAAGGTAAGCCCATTGTTTACTAAAGCACCCCAGCACAGTGATTACTTCCTGAGGTCACCGGCTGGGAGGGGTCACTCGGGCTCTAACACCAGCAGTATGCCCGAAGAGGTGAAAGCTACCGGCACGCATGCAGAGTGCCCAGGGTTCTCTCCCGGGCCTACTTCCGAGGGGCTAACTAGCTCTGCTACCTCACTGGGGTGCAAGGGGCCTTCAGGCTCTGTGTCTCGGTGTAAGCCTGAGGTGCCATCATGCATCGTTCCTACTACCAGTGTAACTGAGGGCCTTCCAGAGCTCTCTCCAAGATCGGTTCCAGCTGCAAGAAGTCGACTACCAGTCACTCGACTGAGAGTGTGATGCCTCCTGGAGTCTCTTCTGAGGTCGGCGCAAAATGTTCAGTGCCCAGTCATAACAAGTCTAGAGCAGCATAGGTGGCAGACCTTCTAATGGACTCCAGGCTCCCGCACATTCCTCCTCAAGATGCATTGTCGGCCAAGTATGTGGCAGAGCCCACGTGGCAGGAAGCAGGCCCAGATTTGAGGCCGCATGTAGCACCTTCTGTGTGGGCCACGTAGGGCGTAGAAGTCCTTTCTCTCAAAGGGAGTGGCAGTGGCCTGCAGATGACGGGTGACTGGTCGCCCCAGAGGTATGTGTATGCCAGTGAGCCTTTGATACCCAACACAGGTCCCTAGTTTGGGTTGACCAGAGGGCCAAGTGCCTTAGAAGGCCGGGCACGACCCCTCCACCGCGACCCAACCAAGCGGCTTTGCGAAGAAAGGTTCTCCAAGCGTTTCTTGGCCCTTATTGGGTTGCAGCAAATGGCAGGTTACATAAAGGATTTTCTCTCACAGATGCTGCCTTCCCAGCAGCCTTCTCTAGGGCCACCACCGCAACCACTAGGGGTTCGGGTCACTCGGCTCCAAGCATCCTCCTCTCCCCGCGCAGGTCCCGCCGTCGCCTCCACGTCGTCCGCCCCACTTCGGCAGGTGCTGCCAACCCTGGCGCCAGCCCCACAGGGCATTGAACAGCAGGAAGAAATTCTGGGTCCGCTACCTGGTGCCCCCAGTACTTCACCCCAGTCGCAGGAAGACGCTGGCGATAACAATGATGAGGGCGAGGCATCAGGCTCGGTCAAGGCTTTCCATGACCGTCTCCAAGGCCTGGCAGGGTTTCTAGTGGTTCCAGAACAGGTGCAGCAGGAACCAGGGCTACTGGCAGAGGTGTTTGCCCTCAGATCGGAAAGCAGGTCGGGCATCCCTCTCCAGAAAGACATTCTTACCCAGGCAAATGGGGTCTGGGAAAAACCAGGGGGTCAGTTCTCAACTTAATAAAAGGCTGGATGGCCGCTTTAGGCAGCTGGAGAGCCACCAGGTTTTGCTTGTCTCGTCCTCAGCCGCACTCCTCAGTGGTGGTGGTGGCGGCAGCTTCTATTTATTTCAAGCCTTTGGGCTCCTCAGCGGCTGCGTCCTCAACCAGCTGTCTGTCTAAAGAAGACAATCTGCTGTAATCCTCCAGGAAGAAGGTTTACCTCAATGCAGGCCTTCATCTAAGACAAGCCAATGCTGATGCCCTTCTCACCGCGGCTGATCAAAAGCTGTGGATGGAGATTGGCCATTTCTTCTCAGACTTGCCTCTCGACAAGCAGGCAACTTTTAAAATAGGCTTGACGCAGGCTAGAACGGTTATGTAGGACTTCCTTAAGTGCACATTCTCCCACATAGATACCGCCTGCAGGGACATGTGCGTGAGGGTGGAATTGCGGAGGACTGCTTGGATGCATGCAACCAGGTTCTCTTCTGATGTCCAGAACAGAATCCTCGACCTTCCCTTTGAGGGTTCGGAGTAGTTTCATTCTTCAACAGATGATGATATAACAAAGAAAAAGATGCCCACCCAAATGGCCAAGTCATTGGCTATTTTTACCAAATGTGGGCCCAGACCCTTCTCTCAAGGCCAGGGCAGATCCAACCACAAACCAAGAACATTTTGCGGGTTCTGGGGCTTCTAGGATAGGAAGGCCCGTCAAACTGACAGGTCTCCCAGTTTGCACAGGAGGAAGCAGCAACTCACCGCAGGGATTTTTTCTGCTCCCCATCCTACCTCTTCCACACCGGCCTCTGACAACAAAAAGCAATGAGGTGCAGGTCTGGGACCTCAGCACTCCTGTTGGGAGTGTTGGTTGGCTCTGTTCGTAAACTGCTGGAAGTGTTTTTTCTTTAATCCGTGGATCCTTACAGTTGTGTCTACGGGATTTGGCCTTCCTCTTCCTTCCCCTCCCCTTTGTTCCCCTCGGCTACTTCAGATCGGGTCTCCCGGCTAGATTTGTATTTGTATTTATTGTATTATATAGCGCCTTAATCCAAGGCGCTTTACAGTTAACAACCAGAACACATAAACATGGAACAGTGGAAGTAATAACAGTAAACATTTGCTGCAACCCGAAAATCACCATGTAGAACAATTTGCATGAGAAAAGGGGAAAGGAGAGGAAGGGGGTTTGGAAGGAGGGAAGAGGGAGAACAAGTAGGGAGTACAGTGCAGGAAGGAGAATTTAGAAGAGAAGGGGAAAGATAAAGAGAACAAAGGGAACTAGAGGGAGGGAGAGAAGGGTGCGAGGGGGAAGGAAGTCAGGGAGGGGAGTGAAGGAGTGATTTCAAAGAGGAGCGGAAGGAGGAATAGGTGAGGGAGGAGCGGATAGTAAAAGGAAGGGAGTTCCAGTGTAGGGGGGCAAGGGGCTGAAAAGAGCGGAGACGAGAGGAGACACAAGTGGGTGGGGGGACTGAGAGTAAGAAACGATCAGCAGAACGAAGAGAGAGGGGGTGTGGAATGAGAGAAGAGAGGAGAGGCAAGGAGGAGCAAGGTTGTGAAGAGATTTAAAGACCAGACAAAGGAAGTGAAATGTAAGCTGGGAGTGGAAAGGAAGCCAACCTAAGTGAGAAAGGGAATTGGAAATTGGGTCATGAGGGGAGAGAAGACAGACGGTGGGGGTGGCGGAGGGGTAAAGGGATTTGAGGGGGGCAAGATGGGAGGCAGGGAGACTAAGAAGAAGGAAGAACAATAGAAGATGCGAGAAAAAAGGATATTAAGAGTTTAGTAGTATGAAAGGTGAGAGAGGGACGGATTTTACAGATGTTGGAGATGGTAGCGACATGCCCGAGAGGTGAGGGAGATATGAGTAAAGGAGAGGGAAGAGTCAAAGTGAATGCCAAGATTACGAGCATGGTTGGAAATAGGAAGATTTGAAGGGGGAAATAGAATAGAAGGAGGGGGAGAGGGAGGAAGAAGTGCGTTAGAAGGAAAGAATGAGACTTCAGTCTTATCAGTGGTAAGAGAGGAAGAGAAGGAGAGGAACAGTTGGGCGTCATCAGCGTAGAAATGGTGAGAAATCCCAAAGGAGGAGATGTTGGGGGCAAGGAGTGAAGTGTAAAGAGAGAATAAGAAGGGTCCAAGAACAGAGCCTTGGGGAACACCGTAATCAAGAGGGAAGGTAGTAGAGGTTGGTCCGCCCCAAGAAACGGCAAAAGAACAGTGGGAGAGGTAAGAGGAGAGCCAGGTAAGGACAGAACCTCTGACTCCAAGAGAGGAAAGAGTGTTGAGAAGTAAGGGGTGATCGACAGTGTCAAATGCAGCAGAGAGGTCAAGGAGGATGAGGATAGAGGATTGCTTAGAGTAGCGAGCAGCAGAGAGTTAAGGACACGGGTAAGAGCAGACTCAGTGGAGTTTTTGGGGCGGATGCCAGATTGAGAAGGGGGAAGGAGAAAGTGGGTAGTGACAAAAGTTGAGAGCTGAGACTAGACTAAGCATTCAAGCATTTTAGAGAGGAAAGGTAGAAGTGAGATTGGGCGAAAGTTAGAAGCGAGAAGAGGATTAGCAGAAGGCTTCTTCAAAATAGGGATGATAGTGGCATGCTTGAAGGCAGAAGGGGGGTGGCCGTAGAGACAAGTATTGAAGAAGGTTAGATAGGGTATGAGAGGGGGGTAAATCTTAGGCATAAGAAGGGTTGGGATAGGATCGGAAGGAGCAGCAGTGGGGTGAGATTTAGTTAAGTGGAGAGAGACATCAGAAGGGGTGATAGGAGAACATTTCGACATGCTAGCCGTGGGGGGGCGTGTATGGAGGGGAGGGGAGGGAGGGGGAGGGGAGGGGAGAGGAATAAGGAGAACAGACCATTTTCTGGTGAAGAGAAATCATTTTTTCAGAGAAGAATTTAGCAAAGTCAGAAGGAGAAAGAGGAGAAGTGGAAGATATTTTAGGAGCGGGAGGTGAGAGGAGACGAGAGGGGGGTTTGAAAGATATGAGGATGAGAGACTTGGGAGTGAAGGAGGTTGGAAAAGTATGTGCGTTTGGCAGAGTTAAGGCAGGAATCATATAGAGAATGATAGGAGAAGTAGGAGGTTTGGTTAGGAAGAGTAGGGGATTTGATCCAGCAACGCTCAAGGCGACGGAGGAGGGAGATCTTGCAGCTCTGGAACATGCAGGCAGTGGAACTGTTCCCCCTCTGGACAGGGGCTCTGGTTATTATTCCAGATTGTTTGCAGTGCCCATGAACAACCAGGCGTGCCTGAGGGTTGTTCTGGATCATCTTTCTTTCCTCAATCACTCACTCCCTCTTGAACACTTCAAAATGATTACGCCAGCTCAGATAGCGAAGTCACTATGCGCAGGAGACGGGAGGTGTTCCTTAGACTTAAGATGCGTATCTGCTTGTCACCGCAGAGGACATTTCTGCAGTTCATGATTATGACGCACCATTTCCAATACAGTGCGCTGCTGTTTGGCCTCCACTCCGCCCTGTGTGTTCACCAAGCTTATGAACGCAGTGGCTGGACTTCTCAGATTGGAAGGCCACCATCTGTATCAATATTTAGACGATTAGCTGGTGACATCCAGCTCACCGGAGGGGGCCTGTCACTCTTGACAGAGGTTGGCGGACATCCTTCACCAATTAGGCTTCTTCCTCAACCAGAAGTCACAGCTTTGTCCCCCCTCCTAAGACTTCCTGCTTCTGGGGGTCATGTGGGACACAGTGGTGCAGAGCTTCTTCATTACGGTCTAAAGGTTAAAGTCTCTCCGGAAGGTGATTTGCCATTTCCTGACCAACTCTACAACATCAGTGTGGTATTTTCAGCACTTGCTTGTGCTCATGGCCTCTTGCGTACTGATTGTCAAGCAAGACAGACACAAAATGAGATGCATGCAGCTTCATCTGGCGTCATCCTGGGCCAGGAGACGGAAGTCTCAATCAGGCATACTTTCCATTCCACTTATACTTCATTCAGATTTACAGTGGTGGCTCCCCGACACCAATGTGTCAGTGGGTGCTCCGTTCACACCTCCAGAGCTCTCGCTAGTGGTGACAACAGATTCGTCCCTCCAGGGTTGGGCGGGAAGGGGAGGCAACCCTGAACAAACTTTCGATTCACGTCTCGTGTTCCAAGTTGGAGGCCCGTTCCTACTTGGAACTCAGGGCTGTGGGCTTAGCTCTCAGGGCCTTATTCCCATTAATCAGGGGCAAGGCTGTCTTAGTCAGAACCAAAAATTCAACTACAATGTTCTACCTGAACAAACTGGGTAGGACTGGCGCTCTACATGGAGGCGGTCAAATCCGGGAATGGGCTCTGTCACAGGGGATCTGGATCAAAGCTGTGCATCTCCTAGGAGACAGCAATGCTTGAGCAGACAGGTTGAGCTCCAACACTTACAAGTGGGAGTTGTACAGAAGCTCCCTCCCTGTCTCTGCTCTTCCAGAGATGGGGCAGCCTGGAGATCAACCTCTTTGGGTCACAGGAGAATTACAAATGCTGCCTATTTACATCATAGGCGAGTAAGGGCCAAGGCTTTATGGGAGACGCATTCCAGCTATGTTGGGACAACCGCAGCTGTTATACCCCCCCCCTCCATTGCGCCAAAGGATCCTCCACACATTCCAGAATAACTGTGGGCTGCAGGCTTATCCTTATACCTCCACAAGGGCATAGTTCTTGGATCTCCTGCAGCGCAGGTCACAAAGCCGGTCCCTCTGCCAGTCCTCAGAAATGGCTTCCTAACACAGCAACGGGGTGCAGTGGAAAACCCAGATCAGGGCAAACTAGCCCTCTCAGCCTGGCTCATGATCTGCTGATCTAAAGCCCGCTCAATTATTTGCAGGCAATTGGAGTATTATGCAGGAGTCCTGGAATGCGTCCACCCGCTCTCAGTACAAGAGTAAATGGACCAGGTTCTGTCATTGGGCATGGGAGGCTGCGGTGGATCCCCTCACTGGCTCCTTGGACGATATCCGGACGATGTCCTCTCTTTCTCGGCCCACCTGGCCCCCTTCGGGGCTGAAGTCAACACTTGGCGCATGTACTTGGTGGCCATAGAAGCGTACAACAATTCAGAGATGGGGATTTTTTCAGTGGCAAATCCGGTGGTCCAGGCACACCTCAAGGGCTTGTCAACTCTTTCTGCCGATATACAGGCCCCAACCCATCTGGGACTTGTGGTTCTATCGACCCTGCAGTGGAAGCCAGTTGAGCTGCATCAGTGGATATCAGATTGGTAACGATGAAGACAGTTCTGCTGGTGAGCTCACTAAACCCTGGCACGTAGGCTTAGTGAGCTCCAGGCTCTATAGGCATGCAAGCCTTTGCCTGTTTTCCATAATGACAAGGTGATCCTTCGTACTCACCCGAAATGCTTACCCAAGGTAGTTTCCCCCTTTCATCTGAACCAAGAGATCTGTTTTCCAGTTGTCTTCCCTAATCAATCAGAAGCAGAAAGATCCCTGCATTCCTTGGATCTGCAAAGCGTGCTCAAGTTTTACCTCTCCCGGTCAAAACAGTTCAGGAAATCAGAGGCGCTGCCATTTGTCACATTTGGTGACTCTGCCCCAGGTACTCTGGCATCAAAGACCTGTCACTCAGTGGATAGTTCTGGCCATCTCGGAAGCTTACATGGCCAATTGCCATAGGTAAGAGGGTGCCTGTGGATATTCATGCGCATGTGGTGAGGGCCAAGCCTACGGCGTAGCGTTTCAGTGACACGCCTCCTGGGAGGTTATCAGCAAGGCAGCAACTTCGGCCACACTGTCTGCTTTCTGCAGACACTGCTCCTAAAACACCAGTTCCAGGAGGGACGCCAAGTTTAGACAACCGATTCTCAGGAACCTATATGCCCCAGTTAGGTTTTCATTCCCCACTCAGTTCAGTGTTTCCGGTGGAATCAACCACAACGATGGACTTAAGGGGACAGCACGTACGAGTAATAGAAGTTACTCACCGTAGTGAATAGAGTACTTGTTGTCATAAGTCCCCTTTTCTCCATATGTCCCATCCACCATCCCCCGTTGGTACGCCAGGAGCTAAAATAACAGGTTTATGACTGTCTGATGTATTAAAAGGGGACTGAGGTGAGGCGCCGGAGGGCAGGGCTAGTGGGTGTTCCTACGGCTATGGCCTCGCCCCTGCGCACTGCACAAAATTAATAGGGGAAGCTCCATTTTTCACTGCCGAAAGCTTCCGGTACCGTCCTCGTGTCGGTGTTTGCCCACAAGGATGGAGGAAAGGGGACTTAGGACTTTGAGTTCTCAAGTCACTTTGGCGAGTAACATTTATTTTTTTTCCCCAATCCACAGTATCAAGCAGAGCAATTATTGCACTGCCTGGATGTTTGCAAGACACTGAAATGTTACCTTGATCGGACACAGTCTTTCAGAAAGGTTGACAACCTGTATAGGTGCCCCACCAGCATGAGAGGCACCAGCAGCACGGTGGTTGGTAGCATGCATGCGTCTCTGAATCCTTTTTTCTTCAGCACAAGCCTATTCTAAGGGGCCTACATGTGCATGCAGTAAGGGTCAAAGCCACAGTAGTTGTGTATCGGAGACATCCTGTGGGATGTCATTGCGAATCTGGGCATCGCCTTCTGCCTTTTGCAAATATTGTATGCATACCAGTGGCAGGGCTGAAGCTAGATTCAATCGGGCTGTCCTACAGAACCTACCTGCTTAAAAGATGGGTGCCGCCTCGCCAGAGAGAAAGGCGATCTGAGCCACGATGGGGACAAAATCCACTTTTACCCTGACTTCTCCCCGGCAGTTCAAACACAAAGGAAAACATTTGCAAGCGTTAAACAGAGACTCTGCAACAGCCAACTGCCATACTCCATGCTTTACCCAGCACGCTTAAGAGTCCAGCACGAGGGAAAGGTCCACTTTTTCCAAACCCCAGATGAAGCAAATTTGTTCCTCGACTGTCTGGGGCTCCCGGATCAGAATCAGGCTCGCCCCAGACCGCAAAGAGATAGAATCCCCAGGAACCCTCCTTAAACGGGTGGACACAGAAGAGCACAAGACCCGACACAGCTGCACTGAGTGGGCCAGACCAATTACAGCGGCATAAGTCGGGCTGGGACACTTGGGAGACCCCAGGCGCCCCCAGCACAGCTACCGTTAAGTTACTGTTAGCCTGAGTGAGGTCTGCCCGCCGAGGTGTGGAACGCACGTCTCGACATGGCGACTCCTAAGGCCGTTTTGGTTTGGGGTTGGGTAAGTTGGAACCTCCCAGTGAGCATGTTCAAGGTTGCCCACCCTCGGGAGAGCTACGTTATGGGCCAGTTGGGGATTGCCCGAAGTTAGATTATTACAAAGTTAATGGAGAAATCCAGCGCCACCAGTTCCCGACTGTCCCGCTCGCTGCCAGCTCCCTGCTCGTTGCCATACTCATCGTCGCATTGTGACCCCCATCCTTCACACACAGACCCAGTCAGCAGCTCTCGTTCAACCAGACCACGGCCGCCCGCTGATCTAGATACGGGATCCGAAATAAAAGCAAAGCCGCCCCGTTCAACGTCTTAACATGGAACATAAGAGGAGGTAACATCCCAGCTAAATCTAGGAAAATCCTACACTATCTCAGACGACATGATGTAGATGTGGCCCTGATTCAAGAGACGCATTTTACGCCGGCGAGTGACCGCCAGTGGGCCAAAAGCTGGGGCTGCCACAGATACTTCTCATCATACTCCACTTACTCGAGGGGTGTTGCGATCCTCATACACAGGCGGCTCAGTTTCTGGCTACTGCACACGGCAAAAGACGAGGAAGGCAGAGCACTACTGGTGAATGGCATCGTCGCCGGTCAGAAAGTGACCTTTGTCAACTCATATGCTCCGAATGTGGATGGCCATAACAACTTCGGCTGGGTGTTGACACAGCTCTCCGTGCTTGGCCCTGCCACGGTCGTGTGGGGCGGGGACATGAACACGGTTATGGACCCTGCGAGAGATAGATCATCAGCCATACATCAACCAACCTCAAAAGCTGCTATCCAAATAAAGGAAATCTGCAAGGCATTTGACTTACAGGACACAGGGAGAATCTCCAATGGGGAAAGGCGTGAGTACACCTTTCATTCTACAGTCCATAACACAAGCTCTCGAATCGACTACTTTTTCACCTCAACCAACAGCACCCTAACATGTGGCCGGTGCCTCATCCACCCGAGAACACTCTCGGACCACTCGCCAATCTTCCTCAATCTTAAGCCAGCCAGCCCCACCCCGCCGCTACAACGCTGGCGCTTCAAGCAGGGATCACTACGGGACGAGGTCTTTGCCTCCGAATTAAGAGAAGAGATAGACGTGTTTTTACGAGCCAACCTGGGCTCGGTCCCATCGGCAAGCTTAATTTGGGAATCCTTTAAATGTTTTGTCAGAGGAGTCTGCCTCGCCAAAGAAAACGGCATCCTCAAGCTCATCAGGGGCGAGCTGGCAAGCAGCGAAAATAAACTAAAACAGCTCGAAACCCAGAACGTGAACAACGACAACCAGGAAAGCTGCAGCGGCATTGAAGACGGAATTGGAGAAATTCAACGCCACAGCGGAACGAGAGGTGAAATTTCTCCAACGCCCCAACCAAATCCGCCAATACGGCGAGGGCCAGAAACCAGGAGCTTTACTGGCAAATCTAATTAAAGCCGACAATAAACAGTCCCAAATCGAAAGGATCAGAACTAGGCAAGGGGAAGTGGTCCACACTGACGAAAAGATAGCGGAGGAATTCGGCCTATTCTACCAAGACCTCTACAGTGCCAAGCTACCGAAAGATTCACACCTCCCCCTGGAATATCTGGAAGACACAGAGCTCTACTGGGTCGAACATCATCTACGGGAACCCCTGAACGAGCTAATCTCACAAGAAGAGATCAAAGCAGCCATAAAGACCCTACCGCCCTCAAAAGCACCAGGCCCTGACGGTCTAACGGGAGAATTTTTATAAGGCCTTTGCAGAACCCCTGGCTCCGGTGCTGGCAGCGGTGTACGAGGAAGCGCTACAGCTTGGAACCCTTCCTCAATCTTCCCGCCTGGCCAATGTCATTCTTTTGCACAAATCAGGAAAACCACCAGACGAATGCGCCTCGTATCGCCCGATCTCCCTGCTCAATCTGGACAGTAAAATCCTTGCTAAGATCCTGGCGAATAGATTGATGCCCCTGATGTCTGCCCTAGTACTAGCAGACCAAGCTGGTTTCATACCTGGCCGCAATACGACCTTCGGCATCCGGAGAATGTTTGGAATCATCGAGGCATTAGACCCTACAGGCCAGACAATCGCGGTCCTGCTTGATGCAGAAAATGCATTTGACTCAGTGGAGTGGCCGTTCATGTTCATGGTCCTCACCAGAATGGGGCTGGGGGCCCGCTTTATCAAACTGGTCTCTCTCCTGTACACCAACCCACAGGCCAATATCACAGTGGGCAAGGCGAAAATCAGCAGCAATAAACCTGCAGCACGGCACGAGGCAAGGATGCCCCCTGTCAGCACTAATCTTCGCTCTGGTAATGGAGCCACTAGCTTCCAACCTGCGGGAACTACGCCAACAAATGGGACTCACCATCGGCCCACACAAACTAATTGTGTCCTTATATGCCGACGACGTAGCACTATTCATAAGAGATCCTGAAGTCAACCTGAACCCGGTCATGCGGGAAGTGATCAGATTCGGGGCAGCCTCCGGACTGAAAATCAATCACTCAAAATCAGTCGTCTTCCCACTTACCAGGGACACAAAACAATTCGCTGATGACTTCGGACTCGAGTGGAGAACCTCGAGGGTCCGTTATCTTGGAATCCAACTGTCACTGGACCCACTAGAGGTATTCCGGGACAACTATGAAGAGGTGCTTAAGTCTCTACAAGACAACGTCACGTGCTGGAAGACTCTCCCACTGACACTCTGGGGCAGAACCTCCTTAGTCAAAATGGTAATGCTGCCAAAATTACTGTATCTTTTCAACAACATCCCGTTGCTACTACCACAATTCTTCTTGAAAAGGCTGAAAACCTTGGTTCTGGATCTACTGTGGGCTGGAAGGCCAGCCAGAGTGGCACACGCAATACTGACGCTTCCCGTGTCCAGCGGTGGTCTGGCCCTCCCAGACATGGAAAAATACTTCTGGGCAGCCCAAGCACAGTATCTCAGCCATTGGTACGCAACGCAAATGATTCGCCCCCATGTACAGGTCGAGAGGGCCTTGGCAACACCCAACTTCCTAACCGCTGTGGTATTTAGTCGGCTTCCCGTTCCCAACCGCACAATGAACGTGATGCTTACAACATACAAGGTCTGGAAGTCGTTAGCAAACAAACTGGGGGTGCAGATAAGATACTCTCCCCTCTTGCCAGTTAAGTTTATTCCTGGAATCCCCCTAACATCAGAGAAAGTGTTTCACCAGTGGGTCGACAAACTACACATACAATCCCTTGGAGACCTTTTCACAGAGGAGGGCTTCCTGACCCCTGACCAAGCCAAACAGAAAGGGGGCGACTCAGCACTGGACGTGTTCCTCTACTTCCGAACCCGATACACTATGAAGACCCACCTGCCGGGTTTCCCGAGATAGCCACCGACCTGGCAGCTACTGCATGATGTCATTCAAGCACAGGGGGAAGGCAGGCTGGTGTCGCAAATCTATAAAGCGCTGACCACCGGAACGCCCCCCGTCAACTCAAGAGCGAAAACGAGATGGGAACGAGCACTAACCACAAGTATATCGGAGGCTGATTGGGACTACATTCTGAAGCAGACTCAGAAAATTTCACTTAACTCCCGGCTCAAGCTTATCCATTTTCATTTCCTCCACCAAACCTATTATACACCGGAAAAAGCTAATAAACACCATCCCGACACCAAGGCAGAATGCAGGCGATGCGGTATTCAATCGGCGAGCTTCGTGCACCTGGCATGGGAATGCCCTGAAGTAGCCCCATTCTGGAAACGAGTGTTAGACACGACATCCGCAATCGTGGGTGAAGTAGTACAACCGAGATGCACAGCAGCTTTGTTGGGGATGACGAGGTTGCTCTCCACGCCGTCGACGAAACTGACCGGAGTCCTACTGACACTAGCCCGCAGGAGAGTCGCCATGGCATGGGGCCGCGGCCCACCGCCTTCCTATACTGCGTGGCGGAAAGACTTACTTTATTACCAGGACACAGAAGCAGATTTCATAAAACTCCTCCCGCTTCACGCGCGCCCGTCCGACATATGGGGCCCGCTGATATCCTTCCTGATAAGGGAGGCCGACACCACCTCCTCAGAGGAACCACTAGACACTGGGAACACACCCTGATGCAGTCTTAACTCGGACTGACGAGAATTACCACCGGGTCGCTGGGAGGTTGAAACGATGCACAATGAGGACGATGTGGAGATGCATCGGGGGTGGGAGGAGGGGCTCTGAGGGAGGCGGGGGGGTTGGGGCACTGGTTGAAGGCGTAAAGTTAAATCCACCCTAATGTGGGTGCGTATTTGTATGATGTGTTGAAAGACCAAAAATAAAGGTTTTTAAAAAAAAAAAAGATGGGTGCTGTCTCCCAGAGTTCAGGCTTTCTCTCCCATGTAGGAAAGGGAATGGACATAGGTTTAAGAAAGTTACTCACTGTAGGGACTGCTCTACTCCTAATACGTAGTACCCTTTTTCGGCATGCGCTCCTCGGTCTGTCCCCCCTATAATATTCCAAGTGGGTAAACCAGTCTAGTCCGCAGTGCGTGTCTCTGCAAAGGAGACATCTGAAAAACTATATTGGATAGTCCCCGCTACAGTTATCAGTTATAATTACTCTGCATTGCTTGCAACCACTCAAATGTTCAGCGATGCTGCGCTGATATTGAAATGCTGGTGTATTTGAACTATTCCGCGATGTGCCTTAGTGAATGAATAGCGCGATGAATCACAGCTGGAGACTATTATGTGGATCAAATGAGGCTGAACCCACAAATGGGTTTCACTTGAACGCTTGGAATCTAAAATTACAATGAAACACGGCATGCCCTCCCATTCAACAATCTGAGGCAGTTTCTATGCTTGTAATCTACCTCGACCATGTTGGGGTACAGAAATGCTTTTCTGTTGACCGAAGAGGACTGGGAAGAAACACAGCCAGGGCAGGATAAGGCTGCTGTGCAGATCAATCAGCACACACTTTATAATGTTTGAACAACTTTCCACAGCACTGGAGCAAGCGGAAGAATATTACTGGACCAAAAAGTGAATTGTTCACATTTCAAAAATAGTTATCATATTAATGACCTCACAGGAAATGAAATCACATGAACTTTGATCCAGATGACTCCACAGGAAGTGACATCGTAGATGTTACAAATATCAATAAAATAACAAATAGCTAGGCAAGCAGACAGAAGCCCATTTTGAGTTACTAACATATTTTAACCAGGGTGCTGTTTTGATACTAATATTGAATGTCTTATTGCTTGTCTTTATATTACATGTCATGATATTGCAGGAAAAGCAAAACAAAAGAGATGAAGTCTGGAAGGTTTTGAATTAATCTTAACCTCGATATTTCAGGGATACGTTTAGCTTAAACAGAGATTCCAGTACTGCAGCCTGTTGTGAGTTTCTGCCGCCCTACCTAGTTTAAATCTTCACACACCAGGTATATTCATTTTATGCTAAATATGTCACCACATTTACAAGTGCTGCCATGATATGCCAGATATAGCCTACTTGATGCGGTCCCAGCCATTTTATGCCCGTTATAAACGGTCTGTATACCCCAGACATGGGAATAATATGCCACTTCCTGCACAAAACGCAGTGCTGTTCTTCCAACACAATGGTGATTGGCGCAGTATAACATTTTTAAATATGGTATGCCAGATATAATTTTGATATGGAAAAGGTATGTAAGACGTATGCAAAGGTTATTGCCATCATACATAAATGCAGCTTCAAATGTCCCAATAATGCTATTTAATTACAGTTGATGCCTCATGTTCATATAGTCACCATATGTTAACTACAGTTAAAAGAACAAATGCGCATAACATTGAAGGTCAAGGAGGAGTTGTCTGGCACACACGGTACTGGTGATTTGAAGCTCCACACTATCCCCTCTGGTGCGGGTTTGGGCTTCGGCCCAGCTGGAACATAGGATGGCAGTGACCTGTGGCTGACTATACAGTACGCATCTATGCACCTTTGGAGGCACCAGTGAGCTGGGCAGGCCAGTGGATAGAGCACAAGACGCTGGTAAGAGTGGTTCCAGGTGGCTGCTTTCACTTCCAGCAGCTGTGCTTCTTGCAGGCTGATCCGTGTGGAGCCTGGGGAGAGTCGACCTTGCTGATTTAAGTGAATTAGAGTTGGCTGAAAGAGCAGCGTGGGAGGCTGGGGAATGCCAAGTGTACTGGATTCACTCTCCAACATGGCTGTAAGCACCCCTAAAGGGAAAGCAGCCTTGACGGGCAATATCAAGCAACTCTTGATGGTGCAAGAACTAACTGCTAAGAAACCACTTTAGGATAGTGCTCAGGTCCACATGACCTGTACCCCAACTCAAGAGGGAGAACAGATGGATGTCCCTGCCACTAAGGCTTATGTCAGAGATCTGCTGACTGAGTTTAAGCAGGAGCTTAAGGAGGACATGCAAAGTAATGCAGATAAGCTGGTGCTCTCCATCTCAGACTTGCAGACGCACATAACGGCAGCAGAATGGCAGCTGGTGGAAGTGGAGGGACTGGTGGGAAACCAGGCACGGAAACAGTCTGCCCTGAATGACAGAGTAGAAGCCCTGGAGCAACAGCTACAGGGGTTCCTGTCTAGACAAGGAGCTGAAAACCTATTGAGGCGGAATACTATCTGCATAAGAGGGATCCCGAAACAAATTTTGAACCAAGACCTAACTGCCTACCTGCCTACGTGGAAAGTCTATTCCTCACCTCGACGGAGTTGGAGGGTTGCAACGTTATCCTGGATCGGACCCACAGGGTATACACTGCTCACTAAAATAAGAACAACCTTGCAACAAGCCCGCAAACTGAAGGAGATTCGGTATTAGAAATCAGTGCTTGTGCTCTATCAGGACTTGTCACAGACCAAGCTATACAAATGATGGAAGCTGAATGTAGTTACAGACTGGCTATGGAATCAAAAAATCCCATACAGATCGGGTTATCCTTACAAGTTGTTGTTAGAG